>NC_142012.1:110832385-111169056 GCF_049901735.1 Notechis scutatus
TAATGATAATGTTGAGAAAGACACTTAAGTATGGGTCAATCATTTTCTTCCATGCATGATACAAAGATTTAAAATGTAGTTTGAATGTTCTGTATTGCATTGATTTAATTTTAATAAACTTTAGAGATTATTTCAGTTAATATAGAACACAACAAAATTAACAAGATAATGAAATTTAAGTATTGGCATAAAAAGCCATGGAGACCACAGGAATGTGTCAATATTTTTATTTTTAGAAGCACTCAAGGTAAGAAAAAAGAACCATATATTTCTAGCACATACTTTGATGGATGGAAATCAAAAACACCAGGCATTGGGATTGGAAATGTTTTCCTATATTTTACTGTATTGTGTGACACTGAGAGCCAATAAATAAACTCATGGGAGTTAATAAATAACATGTTTAAGTTTCTCACAAGTTAACAAGAATCATTGGTATAATCCTACCCCCTTAAAACAATTATATTAGCACAACTCATGTTACCACAGCATTCTTATTTGGCTTTATGACACATGAGAACATTACTTCATTTATATATGCTAAAAAAATAAAATGTACTTTCTGCTTTGATGATCACGTGGGCTAGCAAACAAATAGTCTGAGAGTGACTGTAAAATGAAAGTTTCAGTAAGAAATACAAAATATAGAACAAAGGCCTTTTTTTGGTAACACTGCAAACTTGAGTTGACAATATACATCAAGCTTTCTGCTGTCAAGAATTTATAAAAGTGTGCTTTAGGATGTACTTACCTAGTCTTCTTTCCTTAAACTAAAAGAGAGTCTTCCTTAAACTAAACAGAAAGATGTCATTTTCCCAAGTTCTTCATTGCCTTTCACTCCTCTGTGATGGGATCCTTTCCCCCCTGGGTCACATGAAAGAGTTCTATTAATGTGAATTGGCTTAGGTTTGAGAACACAGGACTGGATAATACTAAAGGGTGAGGAATCTGATCTGGGAGCTCTAAGCTGTAATACGTCACTGCTCTACAGGAGCCACATGAGCTGTCAGCTATTTGAATGGGAAAACATTACGAAGAAAAGGCTTTACTACCTTTTTCAGGTTCTGCAGGCTAGCACCAATGTGGTCCAGAGATAGCTCAGGTGCTGGTGTGACCTTTTCTTTCACATAGTCTTAACCAATTTTTTTATTCTGTATATTTCTGCTCTCTCTGTTTATCTCCCTCCCTCTCTCTTTTCTCTCTCTTTCCTGTACACACACACACACACACACACACACACACACACACTTTTATATGAATATAAATACCTATATACTGTATCTCTAAATATATAGAACAACACAGAGGGGGGGGAGGGAGGGAGGGAGAGGTATGGGATAAAGGTATTAATATTTCTATTAATATTTCTATGGAAACTAATCAAGGAGAGAATTAACCGAGAATTGAGACATTTCCTGACAGTTAGAACATTTAATCGGTGGAATGACTTGGAGAAGTTGTGGGTGCTCTGGAGGTTTTTAAGAAGAGATTGAACAACTATTTATCTGAAATGGCATAGGGTTTCAGACAAATGAGCTGGACTAGAAGACCCCCAAGCGTTCCTTCCAACTCTGTTATTCTGTTGTTCTATAAATGTGTGTGTTCATGTATATCTCATTTTGTCTGCTTAAAAACACTGTCATTTCTTCATCAAAACTTAAAAGTTTACATTCATAATATAGGGTAAACACATGATGCAGCAAAGTTATTCTCACCAAAACTCTTTTCTGGAGAATCATTTATGTCAGTTGTGAGAATAAGTGTGGTGCGATGGTTAGATGTTGTAACAGAATTTTGGAAACCCAGGTTCAATTCTACCTTCAGCCACAGAAGTCCACTGGGTGATTTTGGGCCAGTTACTCTCTCTCAGCCTAAATGTAGCATGGTAGCCTAGAGATACAGAACCTTGCTTCATACTCAGGAGTTGATAGTTTTGGTCCTAGGCAGTGACAAATGTTTCTCTATTTGGGTGTAAAGAGAACATATTTGCTGTGAACTCTACATAGGTGTCAGGAAGGGCATCTAGCCAGTAAATACTCAGCTCAATTCAGTTGCTCCATTCCAATATAAGGGATTACAGGGTTGTACAAAGAAAAAGAAAAACGTCTCTCTTAGTCTTATGCTACCTACCTGAGAGGATTGCGGTATGGAGAAATGAAAAGGGATCCAATACAGTATATATCCAATATATCCATGAGCTTACAGATAAAATGTACAGTATAAATCTAATAAATAACTATTCTTTAAAAAATGATGGTACCATGATTGAAACATCCCATTATTTTCTACAGAAAAGTTATTCCTCAAATGCCATTATTTCATTTTTTCTATAAATTGGCCTGATATACAATCTGCATAAAAACTTGATCCAGGCTGAATGATGTCGAGCTTGTTGGCCTTTCTCCCATTGCATCCTTCTGACATCAGAAGGTTTATTGGACCAGAATCAGATTATATGCGAGGGTAGCTGGATAGAGCTGGTCTGTTTTTCTGCAGCCAAGGGGCACAGAAAAGCATACACTGTTGTGAGAGGAACAAAAGGAAAGCAAAAAGAAATCCCTTCCTTCAGCAGGGCTTGTGCCAGAAGCAAGGACTTATTGTATTTAAAAAAATAACAAAAAGACAAGCTTTTGGTCCATCTGGGAAACAATTTCACAATGGAAAATTAGTACTGTTTATTTTATTCTTCATATCTGTGCAGAGTTGAGCTTTTTAAAATTAGAATATAATTGCTAAAAATACACATGACCTTTCAAGCACGCACTTCTCACAATATCATATTCTAGTATAAAACTCAGTGCTTATAGTAGTTGTATTTTTTTTAAAGTCTAGCTTTTCAGGGGAAAAATGTAGTTGTAAAATCATTGTTGCCATAATATACATGGTTCAGTAGTGTAAGTATAGCCCTCTATTGTCTGGTCAAACCAGTTTTTTCTTTCTTTCAAGTTATTGAAACCCTCCTGGTCTGTAAACAGAGAATATTTCTGGATAATGAGAGCAGCTTCTCTTTTGATACTTCAATATTATTAGCTCCTCTCCAGGCCTGACAACTTGAATAAACATAAGCATGGAATGAAAAAGTGACTGTCTGTAGAGTTGAATTTAATGCAGGAAAAACATGATTGCAAAATATTCTTCCAGATACACTGCAATGTAAGGCATTTAATTGCAACCAAAAATAATCCACCTGGAGACTCATTATACACATTTGTAATGGATTAGTTTGCTTCTCTAGCTGGCAATGGAGATTCAGACTCAAGTAATTAAATCTGAAATCTGAAACTAAATGTGAAACTACACAAAAGGATTTATAGGCTACACTCAATCCTAAATGTATCCGCCACAGGTTAACACAGCCTTTGTCAACATTGAGGAGCCCTTGAGGAGCCCCTGAAATAACTTTAGTCCCACTGAATACCTGTGTGTGTGTGTGTGTGTGTACATGTGTGTGTATACAGAAGAGAAAGAAATATATAAAAATCTAAAATAAATATGAAACTTCACAATACAATTCACTTCTAAACTATTTTGCCACATTGCCACAAAAGCAATGGGAAGGCTGACACCTAAGCCATAGCACATAAAAATGTCCATTACTGCAGGTATAGGCAATATATGACATGGAAAGTTGTTTTTTTTAAATTCAGTCACAATTTTTTGTGGAACCTCCAGCAATATCTTATGGTACCAAGAGTTCCATCAAAGCCTAGCTGAGAAAAGCAGGTCTAGCATATTGTATTATGTGTCAACCTACTTGATTAGTCATTGATTTGAGGTATTGTGCAAATTTCCCCCAAATAGAGGATATAAATAAACTGTAGTTGAGTTAATCATGGATAATAAGCCTAGCATTGGGTTTTGCAAGTCCAGCCCATTTGTGTTGTGCAAATCCAGACAATTGTATTTATTCAGAAAATTATTTTGAATTAAACATTGGTTAGTATAAACTGCAAACAAAGCCAAGAATTATAAAATCTTGATGATGGTGCTCATAACCAAATTCAGAGACATTAAAATGGCATCCTACAAATGCCAATATTAGATACTCACATCATGACATCTGTTGTAAGTATATACTGTAAATCATGGGATTGATATGATGACAATCTCACAAGTATTAAAATCCCTCCCCACTCCCACTCCTAGTAGATACTCATAGCTTCTGAAAGCACATTAAATCACTTTCCAGTATGTGAATCATGGAATGGCAACTGGGCAGCCCATTTCTGTTGATGACCTATGTTAAGTCTCAGGTTGTATAGCAGCTGCTTAGCACTGAAGGTGATTCAGAGTCTTACAGTGTACTCTTTAACAAGATTAATGAAATATACGAGACTTGGTTCCAAGAATACCAGGAACTGAATTATTTTTAATTTAGAACCAATATATCCCTGTTATATTAAGTTATATTAAGGTGACAGCCCTTCAAGACAGCATTAAGAAACAGGACCAGCAGGGCTTCCACAAGTGCTCTTTATTGGTTCAGGGTAGAACAATAGAACCTACACAGCTTGTTGAGAGTTTCTCTCTACCAAACAAAATGAAGGTTGGGTTATTTTAAGTTTCTTTCTCATGCTTCTCTCTTAGAACTGTGTAATCTTTTTTCCTTATTAAATTGCTTCCTTTCTTCTTCCCATGTCCATCTCTTTTTTTAATATAGTGTTTTACAACCTTAACGTAATGTCAAGATACGTGGACTACTGAGAAATTTTGGAACAGGTCCACACATCTTGAACTTGCTAACTTGGAGAAACACCGCTTTACACATTATCATCATACTGCTTAGAATATATACTCAGAATTTCTTCTTTCTTTGAGGTATGGCAGAGAAGGTACTTAAAGGAAAATAAGTTTTGCCAAAGGTCTTCTCTTATGGAATTGCTCCCCATAAATATACTAGAAAAATTATTTCATTTTTGAATTAATATTTTAATTTAAAAGGCTTAAACCCTGTTTAAATTGAGATTGAGAGATAATGGATTGTGTGTGATGGTGCTAGGTATTGTTATTTTAACTAAATTTGTGAAATTGCATAAAATCACCTGTGATAAAAATTAGAAAAACAAACAAACAAAAATATAAATAAATAGGAACAAAAACTTAGCCAGTTATACTACAGGTATACATACACAGTATTTTATGTAGCCTGGCTTGCTGGGCAAATGGTTAGATTATGGCTCTATGCATAACAAGGACAGAATAATCATAGCAATGGAAACAAAGCCTGTTGTTCACACCAATACAGAGCAAAAAAAAAATGCTGTGTATCTCTAAGTTATCTGTAGTTTGGTTGTTACTGCCTTCTGAAAATAATATTTTGATAGTGACTTCTACATATTTACTGTACATATACAGTATAGTATCCAACAGTAGACCAATACTTATAGAAGTTAAGAAAAATCTTATTACAAAAATACGTTAGCAGTTTTAACTATGGTAGGTAGATGCAATTTGATACATTTTATAATAAGAAAATATATTTTATACACTTTAAAATACAATTGACCATCGTGGAGCTTGAAGAAATATGAGTTTAAAGTCTGTAAACTGTACCAAAAAAAGTGACTCCAAATAAACCTCAATCAAACATAATCAGTCTTTCTGACTAACAATTTTTATGTAGTGGTATAGTTTTTTAGGAGCTGCAGGTCACTTCATCAAATTAATGGAAGAGCCAGATTGATGAAGGATACAATCTGATTTTATTTTGCCACCATAGACTAATATTGGTCTGCTTCAACAATGCCTTCCCAAAGCTCCCACAAATAAACATATTTCTAGGAGTAGAAATACTAAGCATGGAGTAATGGTTTATTCCTTTTTTTTGTCAAACTCATGTGGGGTGAACATTCATATCTTAGTCATATCTTAGTGTAGAAACAAAGCAAAATACAACACACTGTTATGTTGCCATTGGAGAAGATAACGTAAGTTTTTTTCATTGCCAAGGTCTAAGCAAGATATCAGTTCTCCTTAAAAAAAAAAAAAAGAAGAATAACAACAGAATTCAAGTATTGTGTATTTTTATTCAGCAGTGTTTCCTGAAACTTAGAACTAAATTAGGAAAACAAGAGCAAATTTCTTTTCTATGTATATCCTTAATTTACACACACACATACAAAATATATATACATAAAATTATAAATAAAAAAGATAAAAACATGTTTATTTACAATTGATGCTGTGAATCAGGAATCACCTGTAACTGATTTATAAGCAGTGAATATTTTACACTATATTTGTCTTTCCCCTGTTGAACAGCAAGACTTTTGATTGTACTACAAGTCAGTTTCTTTAGTACAGAAGTCGACTGCCATATGGTTAAGAGATAAACTTTAAAAAATAATCTGAAAATAGCAAATTGAGTTAATGCATGTAATTGCTTTTTATCGAAATGGAAAATTCTATTTTAAAAAAACATTAATTTCACTGTCTTGCCAATAACCTACATGCAACGAGATCATTTCTAAAATAGCATTTCTTGTTGAAAAGGATGCTACTTTAAAACCTGCCACCTTGTGGTGCTGTGAACCAATGTTCTTCGTAATTATCTTCGTTTTGAAAAGCAAGCATGAACGCAACTGCGCACCATAACCCTGGGGGGGAAAAAGTTTATATATCTGTATCATCCACCAGTATTTGTGGAGACAACAGCCCCAAACTAGCACGTGCTGGTCTTGCCGAGCAAAGACGCACAACTCCTTCATTTACTTTTCCAGCTGAGCGGTTCTCCAACCTAGCTATAAAACGTGTGGACTTCAATTCCCAGAATTCCTCAGAAAGCATGTTGAAATCCTTAAAACGGCTGAGTAATTGATAGGACTGGAGAAAAGACTCACCACTATCAACATTGGAAACCGCAACCTTCGCGTTCTGCCTTGAACCCTCTGGCTTGCCGTCAAGGTCAGAAAGCTTTCGGGGATGAGATCCATGGTCTTAGATATCTCGACTTCTACAGCAGGGGTCCCCAAACTTGGCAACTTTAGGACTTGTGGACTTGACCTCTCAGAATTCTCCAGCCAGCTTGAAAAGTTGAAGTCCACAAGTCTTAAAGTCGCCAAGTTTGGAAACGTCTGCCCTACAGCTACAGAAGCCAGCCTTTTCGTTAATTTAAGAGTTGTCCTAAATTTTATTACGTATCATTGCAAGAAATAATACTACAGCGAGATTTACAGCCAACTTTTTCGAAGGCTGCCTGCCAGTTCGTTATCAAAGCATTGTTAGAGACCCCACACACCCACTTCACGGTCTGTTTCTGCTGCTCCCCTTTGGGAGGAGGTTTCGAAATATTTCTAGCAGGACTACCAGATTCTGTAACAGCTTTGTTCCCTACAACATCCGTCTGGTAACAAGATTTGTTTCTCTTGCCATGGACATATCTACATTCGAACTGGACTGTGGTTTCTCTGTCATATATGTCGTTATATACATAATTTTGTATTTTATTTGTCTTGTTTATGTAGTGTATATTGAAGGTGTGACTCTTTGAGAGCAGTATATGCAATGAAATTTAATTTTAATGTATGCCGATTAGTGTACATTCAAAGTGACAAGTTATTCTGTTCCATTCCATTCCTGTCTGTTATAAACAGTGCATGTTTGCATATTGTTGGAAGTTAAAACCCACCCCCTCCTAGAAAAATGAAATATCCTAGGAAATACTAAAAAGGCAGAATATTTCCCCTAAAAAGAGAAGTAGAAACTCAGAAGCAGAAACTCATCCCCCCCACCTTTGTTAATGGGTGGGCCATTAAGGCCTGGGACAGAATATTTTACATAACAAAGATCTCCAGGTAGGAAATTGCCAAAAGCCCTTTTCATTACATCATCATCCAGCAAGGCTCAACCAAGCCTAGGACTTAGGACTGCCTACAGAATTGCCCCTGGGAGTCTGACAACCAATCAGAATACAAGCTCAAATTCAAATCCCAACAGAGGATATAAAACCAAACACTTTCAGCCCTCTTCTTTTTTCTTGATCTCTTCCTTCACCTTGAAGCATGAGATCATCTTTGGAGCTCCAAGCCATGTGGTCTTGTCTACCATTAAACCATCTTTCCAAACAGTCTCCATGTTTCCAGTGTCTTTTTCCCCACTTGGAACTGAACCCAGAAGGATAATTCTTCCAACATATGGAACTACCTGAGACAACAACTTGAAAGCAGCAAAGAAGTTTTTTTGCAAACACGGGTGACAGAAAGTGGACAAAAGTGAACAAAGCATTTATCAGCTTTTATTCTCTTACACAAGTTCATTTCCCCTTCTCCTTTTTGACACAGCATCCTACTCAATTCTCCTAAAAGTCCCCTCCACTTTTGTTCAAAGAATTTTAACAAGTTCACCATAACCTCAATAAAGCTAGCATAAGCTTTACTGCTATTTTTGTACTTCCTCTGCTTGCAGTTTCCGCTGGCATTCATGCTTGCTAGGCTTTCACGGAGTTGATTCTTAGCTGTTAGCTGCTACATGCAGGTAATTGAAACAGCTTATAATTGTTCCATTTGACATATCAAGCATTTAGCTTTTTAGAAACAATAGAACTCCATTTTCCTATAAATGATATTTTTTTCTTTTAAATGATCATTTTCCTTATATATAACAATTCTCTTTTTCTTCCTTTTTATTGATTTCTAAACTTCCTCTTTCTAATTCATTCAATAATCTCATAATTTTTCTCAAATTGTTACAATAACTCTTAGCTTCTCTGTTCATTTTCCTCCTCATCCTTTAGACACAACATATCTCCTCTTTGTATGGTGGAGGGCATTCGTTTGCTTATTGCAGTTTCTGTTAACATTTGGGCTAGTCCCGTTACGTATGGAATTATACAACATCCGAATGCTACTAGAATTCCAAATATAGCCATAGAAGAAGTTGCAAGAAATACTATCACACCCTTCCGTTGCAGCTAATTCTTCTGATAGGTAGTTAATCCCTTTAAGGCTGTGGTAATAGTTCCATCAGGAGTGGTATTATTAGTACAATATCCTTTCTCCCCCAACATGACACATATCCTCCTTTTTCAGCTAGCAACATTCAAGATTATTACTCAGAATCATATCTATCATCACAGTAGATAAATCAACATTTTGTTCAAGTCCATAGGTACCATCACATGGCCCATGCAAACTTGCACAATCCCCATTAATACCCCACAATCTATGCAATGGAAAAAACAACTTTCACACTAACATGTATAATCACAGAATTTACACATTTGAAATTAGTACTGGATTAGATTCTACTTTAGGGGTTCCACAGAAAAAATCCTTGTCAAATACAAAGCCCAAAGCCCAAGAATACACAACACAGTCCACAAAATCCACTCCCACTGTTCCTTAAACATCAATCAGGCTTTTTGATACTTTTATTTACTCAGTTGAAGTCAGTCTGGGGTGAAGAAATGGGGTCCCTGTTAATTCTTCTGTCTTTCTTCAGTATCACTCATACAGGATTTGCAGGATCTGGCACTACTGTCCACTGGGAGCATGGTGCATTCACAGGGCCTTTGACTCTGGTATAATGGGTCCAGCCCTTCTCAACAGTCTGTACAACAGTCTCAGTTGTCAGCAATAGCTGGAATGGTCCTTCCCAAATCCGCTGGAGCTTTGTAATTCCTCCAAGTCTTTATTAAGACCAAGTCTCCAATTTTGTATTTGTTAACTGCAAACTCCAATGGTGGCATTTGTGCCAGTAATCCTTTTTTTCCTGAGGGTAGAAAGAACAGAAGACAGCTACAGAATGTAGTTCTTTAAAAACTTGGAAGCTCCCTGTGGTTTTCCAATGGTGGTAACCCAAATAGCATTTCATAAAGAGAAATTCCCAAGTCCTTTTTTGGTTGGGTCCTCATTCTTAGAAGAGCCAAAGGCAAACACTTAATCCATGGCAGTTGTATTTCTAGCATCAATTTGGTTAAGGTTCTTTCCAAGGGTGTAGTATTCCCATTTTATTCCCACTCCCTCCATTACTCCTTTCAGGATTCTAGAAATAAAGTGGCTACCTTGATCACTATCTATTTTTTACCATCCCATATATAGGAATAATTCGCTCCAGTATTTTAGATACTGATGCAGTGGCTCTTGAAGTTAGAAATGCTTCCACCCACCCAGTTAAATGGTCTGAGTGAGGGGGCCCTTACCACTTCTTCTTTTTGTCAGAGGTTTTGTTTTACAGATTAAATATCTTTCCAGATTTGCTGTGCCACTGTATAGATCCCGATACATCCATATTTTTGCAGAAAAGTATCACATAATGCTTGTTTCCCAATGACTTCCTTGGTGTAAGATGGCCAGTAATTCTCTAGTGATTTGTTTGTTGAATTACCTCTTCCTACATAAGTAGTTAATTTTGATGCCCTTCTACATGGACCATGGCTATTGTTTCAGGTAATAACAAATTCCCAAGAGTTTCTACCATAAGTTCTGTTGGAAGAATTATCCTTCTGGGTTCAGTTCCAAGTGGGGAAGAAAGACACTGGAATCATGGTGACTGCTTGGAAAGATGGTTTAATAGTGGACAGGATCACATGGCTTGGAACTCCAAAGTGAAAAGGACGATCACATGCTTCAAGATGAAGGAAAAGAAGGAAGGGCTGATATGCTGAGTGTGTCTGGGTTTTATACCCTCTGTTGAGATTTGAATTTGAGCTTGTATTCTGATTGGTTGGCAGACTCCCAGGGGCAACTCTGTAGCTGTCCTGAGTCCCAGGCTTGGTTGAGGCTTGCTGGATGGTGATGTAATGAAAGGGCTTTTGGCAATTCCTATAGCTCTACCTGGAGATCTTTGTTATGTAAAATAGGCTGGCCCTAAACCAGAGTAATGGCCCATTGGCCAAGGTTGGGGGGGGGCTGACTTTCTGCTTCTGAGGTGAGTTTCTGAGTTTCTACTCTTTTTAGAGGAAATATTCTGCCTTTTTAATATTTCCTAGGATATTTCATTTTTCTAGGAGCGGGGTGGGTGATAACTTCCTACAGTTCACTATATAAAAAAACGAACTAATCACTGTAACAATTCCTAAAAGGGCAGCAACTTGGGCTGCTAAAAAAAGAAAACTACCATAAAATGAAGCACCTCGCCTCCTAAATACTCCATTTCCCTATAAATAATTATTATCCTTTTAAAATGTTCATTTTCCTTATATATAATATATCCTAATTCCATTCCTATTCCAATACCATTCCTTCCCTATCCCTATCCCTATTCCAATTCCATTCCCATCCCATCCCAATTTCTGTTCTATTGCTGTTCCATTCCTGTTGTAATTGAAGACGGTGAAATGACTCCGCCTCGCTCTAACATCTATTGTGACAACAGCCACTTCCCTCTTGACGTGGAGGGTTCTCTCTTCGTTATTCATCTCTATCTCAGACTTCGCACCGCCTCATTTTCCCGGCGTTCAATGCGAACAGCTGGTGAGGGAGGGGGAGAGAGAGAGGGGGGGCGGAGTTTGAGGCCAGAGGCCCGGACGTAACCAGGACTGGTCCCTCATCTCGGGGCTCGCTGAGATTCTAATGCCCTGTCGGGTTGCTCCAGAAACCGGGGATTGGGCCCCAATTCCCCGTCAGGTGCCATTCTGAAGAGAAAACTTCCGGGGAGGAATCTGACGAAATGACGACGCGCCGCATGATCCGCCAACAGTACCGAGAACTAATTTCTACCGTTCAGCGTAAGTTCCTCCCCCACCCAGTTAGGAGAAAATGGCGCGAACTAATCCCGGTTGATCCAGGAAACCGGCTTGGTCGGCCTTGGATTGGTTGCTGACGCCCAACTCTGTCTGCATGGCGGGGCTGACGTGTGGGGATATAAAGAGGGAAACGAATGGCGCTCCAGGTCGTCGTTAAGACCGAGGGCTCCTTGGTGCTTCTCTGAGCTTCCTTGTTTTCTTGCGAAGGTTTCTTTACCCAAACTAGGTAACACCATCAATGTTAGACAAGGATGCAATACGTAGATATCTGCTCTTCTCTTGTTTGGGGATCCTTTTTCCTATCTTTGGGAAACAGGGATGGGGTGCATTCCAGTCTTCATCTTTTCCGTCCTCACTTTGCTGTGGTTTGGAGGTGGTGGAGCTTGAGCGCTCATGCCTTTCTGAGATTTCTTTCCCAATGGTCTAAATGAATGGTCTAAATGCCTCATTTTTTGGGGGGGTTGTCGCAATCTTTATATATGTGTGTGTGTTAAATATAAATCTTAATTGGAATATTTGGCCATCTACTTACTTCAAGAAGTGGAACTCTTAACTTGCAACTTGGTGCATATACTGGTTTTAAAGGGGTGGCCTTTTTGGTTTAGGTATCTCAACAATTAAACATGAGGTCCCCACCCCCCCTTTTCCCCCCTAGAGAACCATGAGCTGATGCTGAGCACCAATAATGATAAACTGACAGAAGCTCTAGAAGATGCTGATAAACTGTTCTCTGGAGGTAAGATGAGAATTATCCCAAATACTTATCAATTCTTCAGTGGTTGATTTCAGTGCTTAATTTCTTTCCAGAAAAAAAGAAATCTAGCTTCAAATAAAAATGAAAGAATATGTGTCACATTGCCATTTTTATTTAATCCATTCAACTTATTCTAGTGAGGAAAATATAAATCATTTTGTTTACTAATAGTAGCTAATTGTATTCTTCAGAAAGCATGAAGAAGAGTAATTTTCTATAGGTCTGAAGGAACTAGAAGAGGCCAGCAGAGAGGAAAATTACTTTATTTCCCTAAAATTATTTCCCTGTAATTAAAAGCAATTAAAACAATCTCATCTGTTTTCTAGTGGTTTTTTTTAATAACACTATGCTACTTTCTTTTTGGTTGAAAAAGGTGTCAGTGTTGTTTTTATTAATGCTTCATGTTTTGTGAGCAGTACGTTACATCAAGTGATATAATATGAATATAAAGTGATAAAGTATGAAACTCAGCAGGAAGAATAGTTCTTATTAAGTATTAACAGAAACCCATAGCATGCTTTTTAAAAGACAATGTAATAATGAACACAGAATAAGCAAGCAATATGCTAAGTGATATAAATGAAAAAAATGTTACAAGGTAATATCAACAAAGAAATAATCTTTGTTGCCTTTTCAGTTACAAATAGCTATCTAGTTCTGATTGTTACTGGGCTTTGTTTGGTCTCTTTTTTAATGATGTTGTACTGCACTTTGGAGACAACCCTTGATTGGTAAACCTCAAAGTTTAAGCTTCAAGGGAAAACTTTTATTACTTTCCAGAATAAGTGAGGGTAAAGGAATTTAATCTTATTTCTTGCTGAAATTCAGTACTGAGAAGCAGCCTGATTAGTGTTTGGAGATAAATTGTCAGAGATGCAAATCTGTAATTTTTCAGAGGCTGTTGAGGTTCTATGGTTCTATCTCTAACATTTATTTCATTTGGAGAAAAATGGCAGCATCTAGTACACCTATATGTTGTTGTTTTTAGCCATTTAGCAACTGATAATAAAATATAAACACAATTGTGAAATATAATTGTCATTCTTGACACTGTTCTTCATTGATTTACATTGTTATATTGAAAGGTTTAAAAATTGAATTTCTGAAGTTTAGAAATTTTTTTAAAAAATATAGAGCTTGGTGTTTGTGAATCTGAGGTCTGATTCTAAACTTATCCAAGATTTTAAAAAAAAAATCTTGTAGAGAGTCAATGCCGCATTGTCATTGCCACGTTTAATGTTTTTATATTGTTAAGCTGTTAACATTATTAAAATACCAACAAAAATATGCAACTATTGCATATTTTTCCATACTAAAACAGTATTTTTTAATGGATTACAATCTGTATATCTGTATATAGATACTCTTCAATTTACAACCATTCATTCACTGAGTATTCTAAGGTAGAAAAATATGCCTATTTTTTACACTTATAACTGTTGTAGCACCTGATCAAAATTTGGATGTTTGGCAACTGGCATGTATTTATGATAGTTGCAGTATCCTGGGATCATGTGATCATCTTTTGTCATAATATGAGGAGCAAAGTCAATGGTTAATCTTGAGAAGCAAAGATTCACTTAATTGTGTTATTAGCAACGACAGTGATTCACTTAATAGTTCTGGCAAGAAAGGTCAAAATGGAGCAAAACTTAACTGTCTTGCTTAGCAACTGAAATTTTGAGTCCAATTGTGGTCCTACATTGAGGACTACCTATATTGCCAATTATAGGTATATCCTACGCTTTTGGCAGATCATACAGCAAATAATTGAAATGCATATCTTGCTTAGAATTCTCTCACAAAAATGCATTTTCTCCTAGCCCATCACATTGAATTGTTAACTTACTGTTATTTTCTTAACCTGCTATTCTTAGAAACAACAAGCACTCACCAGAAACTGAATATTAATGAAAATTACGATCTTGCCTTCAATTCCCTTTGAATCTAGCAAAATATTTTTCTTCTTTCAAAACAGTGTCCTGGGCAAGGGAGGCCGCTTTGGATGCCCAGTTCCTAGTTTTGGCATCAAATCTAGGAAAAGAAAAAGCAAGCCAGTTACATTCAGATATGACAGTATTTGATCCATCTGCATTTGCTGAAGATTTAGTAAGTTTACAGTGATGAACTCTATAGTAATATAAGGCTTTTCTGTTTTATTAAATAGAACTTGATTATATATATAAAATAATCCCATCCACATTTTAATATAATAACTCATCATGTATTTGTTGTTTAAATAGAAAACAAAGTATTTTTTTAGCAAAGCTAATAGCATTATTTAAAAGTATACTTAAATCAGTCATATAAGCTGAAATATAAGTTTTAGAGTCTGAAAGCAAACAAAAGTATGCAGTACATTTGAGGTCCTTCAGTTCATGGGAACCAGACTGTTAGCTTGCTGTTGCATTAATCATATATTTTAATAGATGTTAGAACCCGATTGCTTATTTAAATGTAGGCTGTAACTTGTGGGGTAATCATACTTTATAACCTCTTCCCTGCTTTTCTCACACTAAAAGAGTGAATTCTTGCAGTATTGAAAATTAAACTATTCAGTATGAAAATGTGATCTAAATATTTTTTTTTAATCCTGTAGAATTATTTTGCTGTGCCGGGTAGTTAGAATTGTAAGCCATGTGTCACAGTTCATTTTTGCTTCCATCACCAGTCATGAACCAAAGAAAATTTAAAATTATTGCTCAGGTTGTGTTAGGTTTTCATTTTTTAAATCTGGCATCACAGACCAGACTCGCTGGTAGTCTGGGTTTGGAAAAAAAACATATTTGTCTGCTTGTCTTGTCTGAAATCACATATTATAGTAACTAAGGCAATTCAAATAGTTCTTTGTACCACTTCAAAGAGAGAATTGGGTGCCTCCTCAATTTCAGTTATGTAAATAGTTCTGCATTTTTGGAGATGGTGGTGAGGGGGGAATGGTTTGTGTGAAGAGATAACATACACTGCATATTTGAAACGGAACTTCTTGTTTAAAAAAACAAGATAAATTGATTAAGATGATATAATTTCAGATCAAAGTTGCAATACACTGTATTTTGAGTATAGATTTAGACATAAATGTAACTCCATAAGCATAATATTACAAATACCTTCAAAATGTTGTACACCTTAACATCATATTTCTTCTTTCATTAAATTCTAATTTCATATTGTGCGCGTTTTGCATAAACATGCAAATTGATACCATATATTTTTTCTACAGTTATCACTTATGGGTCTAAATCGTTTGGAAATAGAAGAAAGTGATAGTGAAGAAGAACAGGTTGCTAGTGGATTCTTACCTAATAATGCTTGGCATAAGCTTGGTGAAGAAGCAAAAAAATACTTTAGGAGGGCACCAGTTTTCCATTTCATGTGAGTTTATTTTTGGTGTACATCATTCAGTCTGGGATGATAACTTTCACAGGAATTATGCTATAGATTTCTTGTTGCTTGGAACTTGAATAGCACAATTAAAATTTTTCTACTGTTATCTTTGAGCTTTGTTCTCAGCACTTCTTGCACTTTGGAAAGCCTCACATATTTTCTGGAAGTTTTCTGGAATGTCTGAACATGTTGAAGTGAATAAGATACCTAGCTTTTATGTTTTTATCTGATTGGATTTATAAGATTTCACAGATAAAGAAACCAAATACCTTTTCTTATGTAGTTTCTATGTCAAATGGGTTTCTATATCAAATGGGTTTGAGGCAAGGAGCTTTCTTGATATAAAATGCTGTTGACCCTAATTTATTCCAGATATTCTTTCCAACAGTGCTTTAAAGGTATTCCATAAATGTTTCCTTTTGTTGCTCTTATGTAATAACATTTTAAAATTTGAAATAAGAGCAAGAAATGAGTATAGTTGAGAGCAACCAGACTAGGATTTTGCATTCATATGCATTATTCTGACATGACTTTTAACATCAAAATTTTATTAGGTCTGAAGTCATGAAACTGAAAGAAATTCTAATCTCTCAGCAGTTCAAACACCAGTTGTTGTTTTTGAAGCTTATGTTGCTACATCTTTCTGGTTTGTTAGCCATATTTGCAAAATAGAATTACAGTGTTATGTCTTCAGATTATTTCGAATGCTACCTAAGGAATTTACAATGTTTCCATTGACTTAGGTTAGGCACTTTTACTCCTGATCCCCCTGCTGAAAGGCCACGAATTGAAAGGCAGCGAAAGAAGGCAACTTCAGATGGAAACAGAGCAATGCCCGCACAAGTGAGTTACATGTGAGAAGTAAAGTCTAACATTACTTGGGAATGAGAAACTTCCAACGAAGATTCATAGCACAGTAACAGACGAGGACACATAAATAGACTTTTTGTCAAAACAAAGCTTTATGATGAACAATGATTTTCTTGCAGACATTTGGTTCTGACTTATTGTACTGGAGGAGGGTGTAATATTTGCCCAATAATCTTCTAATATGCATACATGGAAAAAAATTGTCCTTTGAAGCAGCATATTCTTTATTGTAATTTGTAAATGGTGCATAAAACTTTAAACTCAACTTTAAAAGTATATTCTTCATATCAGTAGAATTATTTGAGGTCAACTCTATTTTTGCACACTCTCCTATCTGTTAGGAGAATGTTTGCATACATCCCATATCTATTAGGAAACAAAGAAAATGTTTACATCATCTTGTATTTTTACTCTTTTTAAAAATACATTTCATTTATCCCAGAAATCAACTTTACATTGGTTAAAATGTTGCTGGTTATGAGGTACCATAATAAAGTATGCTTTAAGGAAAACAACATTTTAAAAAGAAATTCATCTAAAAATATTATAATGGAACAAGAAGACTGCTGTAACATTGTGATAAAATATAGCTATGTTGATAATAGCTTGTTAAATTCCTTCTTTAGTTAAAAAAAATGGAAGAATCTCATCTAGAAGCTACTGAAAAGGAAGTAGAAAGGATTTTGGGATTCTTACAAGCCTATTATGGAGAAGAGCGTAAGTTAATGGAATTCAGCATTCACACAGTTGCCTCTCTTTCCTTTAAGTATTGTTATGGTGGCTAGGATAGGAAGAGTATAAGATCGAGGATGCTATGTCAGAACAAAAATGTTTGAGTAGAAAAGATCAGTTGAAGTTATGAAGAGGTTGTATGCTTCAAATATTTAGCTATTTTTTCTGCAATTAGCTAAATTTTTATGGTGATATTTGTACTGAAAATGCTCAGTTACATTAATTTGGTTCCATATGTACATATTTCTCAATCTGATTTTTTTGATAATACTTTGGTGTAGGAAGAATAATTCATACAGCATATATCTAAGATTTGTTAAGAAAATTCTGTTTACATTTCTCATTCTGCTACAGACCATGATTAGATCTGCCTTTAAATAAATAAAAAATGAATAATGAAAAATATTAAATGTGGGCTTAGGAAATTTTTTTCCATTCATAGATAAATGATAGTTAAATAATGTTGAACACAGAAGTAAACTAGAAATAGGCTGAATAGTTAGATGAATGTATCAGTATCAAAAGCATGTTGTTTTTACATTATAGCTGCTACACCAATATCCTTCCTGGAGTTTGTGACAGACCCAAATTCTTTTTCACGAACTGTGGAAAATATGTTTCATGTCTCATTCTTAATAAGGGTAAGGAAAAGCAATTTTCTCCCTTAATTATAAAAAGCAAATGTATTGTGCCACAAATATAAGCACAAGATTTGAACAATCCATGTTGGAAGGCTGCTAATTCTTTCATTTCTTATGTAATAGAAATCATTTGATATGTGTTTATAATTTACTAACCTCCCTTTTATAAACCAGATTTTCCCCCTTTTTACAGTGGTAATAAATTGATTTTGAAACAAGCTTTATAATTATAAAGAATATGGGTTTAGACCAAGGGTCTTCAAACTTGGCAAGTTTAAGACTTGTGAACTTCAACTCCCAGAATTCCTGAGCTAACACGAATGGAGGAAGAATTCTGGGAGTTGAAGTCCACAAGTCTTAAAGTTGTCAAGTTTGAAGACCCCTGATTTAGACACTTGAAATATGGATCATGTTTTGTTCTTGTTAAAAAATCTGAATTTTTTCTTAATGGAAATAGGTCTTAAAGGGTTTAAGATGTAGGTTTTATGTCCTACATCTGTCTACTGTTTAAAAGATTAAAACTGAAAACTAATTCTTGAATGACTGGGTTTGCTTTTTGTACTAAACCATAACTGAATCATGGTTTATTTCATATAACTGGCTGTAATCATACAATTCACTTAATTAAAGTCAAAAAATATGTGGTTAAATTTGTTTACCATTATTATCGCTGTTGAATTAAGCCCAGTAAATGTATTTCAGATTTCATAACCTGTTTCTGATAGGTTTGCTATCTTGGGGTAAATTGAACTTTTTTTTCCCCTAGGATGGACTTGCAAGAATAAAACTGGATCAAGATAAACTTCCTATAATAGGTAATGTTGCAATATTTCTAATACTCGGAATTGTTTTAAACAAATGTCTTTATGTCTCTTAATTTGACATATACTTTATATTGTTTTAAAATGGCATTTTTATTTCTTTAAATATAAACATGTGTCCTAATAATACAATATTTTGCTAGAACCTTTACGTCCAGAAGGAGGAGAAAATTATGATGATTCTCAAGCACGGAAGCAAGCTGTCATATCAATGAGCTATCAAGAATGGATGGTATAATTAAATTTTATTTTCTGAAGTTATTTTAAATATCCCTGAACTGCGTTTCTGTGCCTAAAATGCTATAAGTATGATTAGCATATCTATATTATTTAGAACTTTAAAAATGGAAAGGCAAGTTGCTGGTTCAGTAGTTTGGAAGGGGGAAAATATATATTCAATGTGTGTGTCACAGTAAGACTGACTGTTGATCAAAGTAGCAATGTATTTCATTCATGTATTTTCTACAGTCTCCCATCTTAAAAAAAATGGCAGCACAGTGTTTACATTGTAAAAGTATGATAAAAATAAATGCTAGTCAGAAGTTCTGTTAACTTGTAATATACATAACTTTGCGTTTAACAGCTTAATATTTTAACTAATGGTGGTTGAAAAGGTAAATATGTTAATTAATGCACATTTTATCTATAATACTATGAATTTAAAGACAATACATTTTTATTTTCACGTAGAATATTGTGGAGATATTTGAAATTTCACAGGCAATGATTCCACCTGTTTCACAGTCAAAGACCTGAGATGAAGCTGATCTGAATATAAGGTAATATTTTTTGTTTAATTTCTTTGATATCATTTTTGTTGTTATTCAAGCACAATAAATGTTATTTTTAGCTGACTTGAATTCTATTTATCTTTTGCAGATTTCAATCTCATTCTTTTACACAGGTATCTATAGTTCTGTAAGAACCAGCCTTGGATGGAATTGAGCTAAACTTTCCTATTTAAGTATTACATATTTGCTTGAATAAGGGGAGCGCATCCAGGTTTTCTAAATAACAGTGTTGTATTATACAACATACTGTACATTGTTTATTTGCTGTAACAGCAAATTAGTCTCGTAGCTTTTATATTCTGAATGTGCTTTGTCTTATTACACATTCATTTGGTCAACATTATGTTATTTCAATTTGTATTTCACTTTTCCATAAAGCAAAAAGTTAGTTAACAATAGAAACAAAATATGTTACATCTCAATAACAGAAGACTTTTGATCAGTGTTCATAGATGGAAAGAGTTCCCAAGGGAGTTTGCTCTGTATTTTTGGAGTGACACATAACATGTCTTTTATGTACCTGAAAAAGACTGTTTTAAGGGTCCTTTTCTATTAATCTTTAATGTCCAAGGAGATTAATATTGAGAGACATAGATAGTTGCGCCTGAAACCATTTAAATATTAAAGGACTAGAATGCTACTCTTCCAGTTCCTTTGTGTTGCAGCAGCATGTGTTAATCATCTTAGTTTAGGAGAATATGCACTTTTATAGCTCTTATTTATAGTTCCATAGATTTTGAACTTCATTATTTGTGAATGATGGTGTAGAGAAGAAAAATGGGAAGTGGAAATGCAAGGCCTAGAAGAAAGAAAGGCTGAGAAGAAAAGTGCATCTGTCTCTCTACATCATAGAATGTACTTACCTTGTTGAAATATTTGTTTTCTTCCATCATAACAACTAGGTGCAATTCTGCATTTGACATAAGTGTTCAAATGTTTATGGTGAAAAAAAGAATGAAGTAGAATGTCTTTGAGAAATGGCTTATACAAGAACAAAGTAACTTGTTGATGCCACTCCACATCATTGAAACTTTGGCAGAAGCAACAATGTAGAATCAAACACTTTGATACACTTTTGCAATGGGTTGTATGTTTAAAAATTTATAATAATTAATAATTTTAAATATTTCTGTAGTTATTTTTGAGTTGTTCAAGCTTGTTAAACTTTACAGAATAATGAATATAAATATTAAATACAGATGATAACATGTAAACTTTGGCTTTGAAAATACTATTTTTTGGTCTAAAGGTGCAATCGGGAAGCCGCCCTGCGCCTTATAAATTACTGTTTTACAAGTATTTTGGAAAGCTGCACGAGATAACAAAGTGTAGTGGTATCATAGCTGATACAAAAAATAGGTGAAGCTGGGTTAGTTGTTAACTTTCAAAATTCAATGGTGTTCTTCTATTTCTAGCATTTATTATTCCATCACTAGATTTCTAATATGCATATGGCCATCATACAAATCATAATATAAATGCATCAAGAGAGATGCAGATGAGCAGATTTTAGACAATTGTAGGCTGACTGCATTAATAAATGCAGTCTTGTCAAACTAATTTTAGGGTCTAGTTTTAGTTTGCAAATCTTGCTAGCAAAGTCCCGTGAATTGTTGATGAGACAATCGATGTTGATTAGAGGAGCTGATTAGGTGGTTAGATGTTTTGCAGCATTGTAGGTGATGAGTTGATGCTGCTGATAATCCTTCCATTCCCCACCATCCAGTCAGAGCTGAAGAAGCTTCTTGAATGAGAAGCAAAACGTTTTCAAAGAAAAACAAAGAGTCCAGTTGCCTCTTGAAAAAGCACCTTTGGGTCATAAATTACTATTTTTTTAATGAATACAGATTGTCCTCCACTTACTACTGATTGAGCAAGGAATTACAGTCGTAAGTTGTACCGGGCACTAAGTGGATCATCACATGATCATGCCTGATTGTACGATTTTTTTTGCATGGTCTTTAAGCGAATGGGTGTTATTTTGCCTGAAACTGGAAGTAAACACCAGTTAACAGCACACAAAAAATGTAGACTCTGGTCATGACTGGGATGCTGCAAACAGTTGTAAATGCGGGCCAATTGCCGTGCACCCATAATGACCTGGGGGTGGGACAGTCAGAAATTTGAATCAGACTGTAAATACCTTTGGGAGGGGGGCTTGTAACTTTTGTTATAAGTCGAGGACTGTCATGTGCCAGTCTTTAGTATAGCTGTTACAATATGAATAACTGTCATCTCCGTCTTTAGTATAGCTGTTACAATATGACGATGACAGCAAATAATATTTCATATTATAAATGTTGTAAATGTTGTGATGTTCTTCCATCGTGTTCGAAGAGGACCTTGACATCTAATGGGTTGTGGGCTATCCACGGTGTATCCGCAGGTGGCTGGTAAGGTCTGTACGGGTATGGAATGTTCTGCCACATGTCGTTTTGTGTGCTGACCAGAGTTTCCTTTCATAACTGGTTCAGCCAGTACTACCATTTGCACTAGTTATGCTGGCACAGCTAAGTTGTTTTGTGAAAGGAGGGCTTGATCAGTAGTTAGTTGTGGCATAGCACATACCTGCCCATAGCTCTTATCTGCTGGTCTAAAGGCTTCAAGGATCCCCAATCCCCAGGTCACTCATACAAATAGAGTTGTGTGTTCTTGCATGCATATGCCTACCACTCACTGAACCACCTGCCCCAGACGCTGGGCCACCAAGCCAGAAAGATTGGGGATTGCTGGTCTATTGTACATTTCCACAGCATCTCCCCTTGTGTGGCCAGGTTGGTGAACCCAATGGAAGGGGGGGGGGGGGCAAAGAGAACAAAGGTCAACTGTGGGAGGGAAGTTGTAAACGTGGGCAGGACTGAATTTTCTTCACATGACCCTGGGCAATTGCAAAGGCCAGAAGCTAGAGAACTTCTCATAAGGCCTTTTGTTCAGCACCATCAGAACAGAATATGTGCTGAATGAAAGGTTGTTAAACAAGGACTACCTGTATTTCTTTCTCTTTTGTGTCTATATAAACCCATAACATTGCATTCTATGACAAAATGAGAATATGTTGTACTGATCTTACCATATCCAGCTTCTGCAGCATATCTCAGAATTAGATGTGCTGTCACTATTTTTATGCTTAATAAAAATTAACAGAACACATAGGAGTCTTGGGTATCAGGTTCAAATTATATGAATGCTAATACATTCAGAAAAGAACAGATGCAAAGAATCAGCTCACCATGCACACATAACATAAATATATATAGCAAGAAAATAATATGGGAAATCATTTGGAAAAAATGTGCAACCCCCAGGCCCCAGACACAAACATGCATGGTTTTTTTAGTTTCATTGTTTTCATATGAACAGATCTGCCCTGAAAGGATGGGGGGAGTTTAGTGGAAACCAATCAGACAGTGCCATTTATTATGAGTTATTGCTGCTAATACTGAAATGGATAATATTTTTAAATTTAAAACAGCAGCACCACATATCCCATCAAAGATAATTCGTTGCTCTGAAAAGATCTTAAGAAATATATTTAGTGCTGGATAAATTTCCAAAACAGAAAAAAAGGGCACTTGTTCAATGAGGCAATGAGTCTTCGACTAACCTGAAGCAGGATGAAGGTTGTGCGGAACCAAGTATGTTTACTTTCATGGATCTTGAAAATGCAGAAGAATCTACCCTACATAGAATGTGCAACCTGAGGACAATTAGGCAGCTTGTGGCAATGACTTTACTTCCTGGTAATGAAAGCTCCACATTGGATCTATATATGAGGGTGCAAAAAAGAACTCCCAAATGGCCATTGTTGGTACCCAGCTATATAATAATCACAGTGACTAGTGGAGTATGTACCAAGCAATAGCAATTGTCTCTTGGTTAATGTAGCCCAAAAGGATGGCAAAAGCTACATTAATTGCCTATCTGCTAGCTGAATTCCTCCACTTCATTAAAAAAAGCCACCCCAATCCCCAATAAGATGATCCTTATCAATAAAAAGGGAGTTTAGAGATGTTCTACCAATGTAAGAGCTGAGTAGGTAATTTAACACTACAAAAGCCAACACATTGCTGTAATATGCAGTTTTTATTGCTATAAAATTAGACTTTTACTATCAGGACCAAGGGTGCTTTCCTGAAGTGACTGGCAGGTGTTTTCAGATATTCACTTTTAATCTCTGCTTTTTTGTGTGTCCGTGGAAACACAAGGAATGGCATCCCTTCAGAGTATCCTTGGCATCTGAAAGAAAATTCATCAAGTTCTTCCTGGTCTTTAGCAGTAGAACAGTAACATTACTGTTCATTATATGTATTTGTCTGAAGATAAAGTTAACTTACTATAACCAACATGTTACTTTCTGCATTTTATGACCAGAGGGATTGTTGTTTTCAAAACACTACTAGGAAGAGATAGAAAAACCATTGATTCCTGAACTACTAATATATATAAAAGTGTGTATGTATATATGTGGATGTACATTTAGTCTATTTCCTATATCGTCACATTAAAAAGAAACCTTGCACTTGTTCTGCCTGTCAGAATGTTTTTGAAGCCAAAGCCCAGTAAGGTATCTGTATCAACCTGATGCAGATTAACACTTTTATTATAGCTTCATCGTGGGCGACAAACATATTTAATAAATAAATCAAAAAGAAATCAAATCTGTCTAGTTGTCCTCTGGAGACTGTGACACCAAAGCACTGGGATAAAAGTAACCTTTGATGAGGTTTCCCCCTTTTCTGGCTTCAAATAGACCTATTAGGCCCCGCAAATGGAAGCTCCGTCCTCTGCCTTTAGCAACCGGAAGATGCGCTCGCAAGCGGAGGCCCTCCGTCGCTCAATCAAGCCGCTTTCTGCCCTGGGTTAAAATGGCGGTTATGGCCGCCGCCGCTGCTTAGGGCGTTCGAGAGATTCCCTCGGCTGGACGGCGGACACGGGATTATCGGAAGGCGGAGGCAGCCGGCCGGGCAGCCAAGATGGCGACGATGGGAAGCGGTTCTTTGAGCATCGTGGAATACTTGGGGGGAGACGGCGGCTACCGCTGCGGCTATTGCAAGAATGACACCGGCAACTTCTCTCACGGTACGAGTCACACGCGGGAACAGAACAGAAGCCAGCGCCGGAGGGGTGAGGAAAGCCGAGCCTTTCCATCATTTTCCTCAATGGCTAGTCTCTCGGTTGCCGTGTGAGGCAGGCATATGCCTTTTTTAAAACGGTAGGCCGCGCTTAGGATGAAGGCGAGGAGTCGGAGCAGGACAACTTCGGGCCACGTTGTGCTTCAGCCTAGGGCAGCGGCGCTCGGTGCCTCCCATTGCCGGTTTCCAAGCGCCTCTGGAAGTTACCCTTTAAAAACACTTAACGGAGCGATGTCACAACTCGCAAAAGGAGCCGGACCGGACCCTGTCTGGCCCATCTCTAGTTCGAGCCCTCCTCTGCCGTTTAAATGACCAGAGTGGGAATTAAAAACAGAAAGAGTAAACTGAAACACCTGTTCGCTTTTGACAAGTACCATGGAGTCCTTTTTCAGAGTGGCCCTTTACAAGTTACCTGATGTTTCTCTGTCTTAATTTTTTGCTCTTTTCCTCCCAATATAGCCCCTTTCTTGGCTACCAAAGGACAGTTAGTCCTTGACTTACAACCACAATTGAAGTCACACTTTCCATTAGTTAAGTGAGACATTTAAGTGAGTTTTGCCCTGTTTTACGACCTTTCTTGACTTCATTGTTAAGTGAATAATTGCAGTTGTTAAGTTACTAACATGATTGTAACGTGAATTTGGCTTCGTTGACTTTGCTTGTCAGAAGGTCACAAAAGGTGACTACATGACCCCGGGCCCCTGTGATGTTATAAATATGAATCAGTTGCCAAGCTGATTGAATTTTGATCATGGGGATGGTGCAATGGTCGTAAATATGAAGAACGGTCATAAGTCACGTTTTGCAGTGGCCATTGTCATTTCAAATGGTCACTAAATGAACTGCTGTAAGTGGAGGACTACCTGTACTCAGAAAGTCTAGAAGCATTTTTTATTAAAACCTATCAGCCTTTGTGAGTCCCAACACATTTTCTCAGGATCTAGAATGGGTTGGGCATATGTGTTAAATATTTGTTATTATTAGACTGTGTACACACAACAAAGAGCTGGGCAAGAAATCAGTGCAAATGAATAGAAATGAATAGAAATGTATAGCATTCCCACCATACATGGAACTATAAACTAGCCAATCACTATATGCACTAAATCAAATTGCATTTGTTGTATTTTATGCTTCATTGTTTTGTGCAACTCCCAATTATTAAAGAGAATAACAGATTTTAAAGAAAAGAAATAGAGATTTGTTGTATGGAGACAAGATAACAGGAGAATAGATAATAGCAAATAAATTAATGGCATTTAATGTAATTGTTTTAAATTAAATTTAAAGGAGCTAAAGGATGTCTTGTGGGAAATACTGTTGAAGTAGATGGGGATTGAGCTGAATTTTATTGTGGCAATCCACTGACAGCGTCTTCTATCACAAAAGTCCTCTTCATATATAAGAGCATTAACCCATATTTTGTTCATGCTGATGGCAAATTCTGGGTGTTCTAACTGTCACGTCTGGAAAGTGCCCTACTTCAGGAAGGCTGATTTGAGGAGTGTATTTTTACAGCATACTAATCTATGGCTTATTTAATAGACCAATTGCCTGGATCATCTAACATACTGAACTATAAGTTCACTGGCTGAAATCATAAAACATATTTATCTGATGTATTATATGAAGCCAGACATAATAAAAAGTAATGTAATGAATGAAAATAAGTACAGGATGTTGAGGAAGCCCTATATGCTTGTAGCTGTATGTACAGAAGCATTGCTTTAATGTTAATTATGCGTTTTAACTATGATTTTGAAAAGTTTCAATAGTAATTTTAAAAATCATTTGTGTTATTAAGACGTATGTGGGGAGGTTTCCATAAGGCAGCATTTTTTCATTGTTTGAAGCAAAGTGCTTTCAATATTATATGAATATTTTCTGTATAAATATTTGTACCAGGCATGTGGGCTCATTCACTGACTGTTGAAGACTACCAGGATCTTATAGATCGAGGATGGCGGAGGTAAGTGATTAATTGAATATTCCAGATCATAGATTAGTATAAAAAACATGGGATCATAATCAGTGAAATACTATGCATGTCCTATAAAATACATAAAAATCATTAAGTACCCCATATATTTAAACATTACTTGAATGATGATACCAGTTGTCATCTTGCTACATAAAACAATTCTCCAAATATTACTTGCATAATTGCAAGAATTTTAGTATAAAATGAGAGTTAAGATATTATATCACCATGTATTTTAAGTATTCACAGTAATATAAATAATTAACACTCTGGATAAATCCACATGTAATCTACTGCTTTTTGTTTGTAGTGTGTTCTAACAGAATGAATATTAGAAAAGGGTATGCTTGATAGATCAACCTGCCCCTCCCTTACAGGTGTGGGTATTCCAATACAGGGTGTCCTTAATTGCTGGTTAAAACATTTAACCGCAACTGGGAGACCTGCAGGTCTACCCCAGCTATGGAAAATGGACATTCCCTCTAAGCAAAAGAACTCACAAGGTTGTGATTGGGTTAAAATTAAAGGAGAGAATATTTGTAGCCGCCTTTAGCTCCTGCAAGAATGTTGTGATATAAATCTACCAATAAATAAAATTCGGGGACTTTTTAAGATATGGTACACTGGCATTCTTTATCTTTGGTTATCAGGGAATGAAAGTTTGCAATGAAATCCTGTCCAGTTTAGTTTACCACTCTGTATCATATATTTATTGTTTCATTCATCTTTAATTCCAAGGAATTTAACTTAAAGGGAATCAAAATTTGAATATGTTGAACTTATCATCTACATCTTTCTCTATATAGTTTGGAAAATGTCCATTAAAGTTAAAGGAGCTAAATTGCTATGGTCTAGGTCTAGGATAACCAGCTAATATTTGTATAGCCATTCAAATATTATAATACTAGTTGTAAAGGTATGAGGATAATGAAGATAAAAAAATAGTTTCTACCAGCATCATTCCATCAAAGAGATTATTATAAAGCTCAAAAGATTTATGTACATTATGTATATTAACACATCAAAGATTTGAATGGCTTCTGAAAACCTTTTTTAATTATTACATAATTGATTATATAATTTGATTGTTTAGAGCTTTTTTGCCTCTAAGGTGTGATGTTTATTATATATTTTAACAAGAGCATTGTAAGAATTTGTCAAAATATGTTCATCTTTTTAACTCTCAGAAGTGGAAAGTATGTTTATAAGCCCACTATGAATCAGACATGTTGTCCTCAATATACAATAAGGTAAGTCATGTGCAGTACTTACTATTTTTTTCTAATTTAGTGCCTGTGATTTGCAATTGACATATTCAAATGCCTGTTTAAGTGTTTAACATGTCCTAGCCTAATTTGCCTTGTAAATGAGAGTCAGTAATTATGTAGCAGAGTGGTTTCTAATTAATAATTCCCATAGCGTATTGTAATCATTATAGGAAATGCCTACATGAAACTGCTTTAAGAAGCCTCAGATCTCAAGATATATCCAAATCTTGCAAGATCCTAATATTTTCAATCAAAATACTGTATTTTTCAGTGTATAAGACACACTTCCTGCCCAAAAGTGGGTAGAAATGTCTGTGTGTCTTATACAGCGAATGTTGCTGAAGCCCTGCCCACCCACCGGCTCCTACCTGCTGGCCTCTGCCTCCCAGCAATTTGCCTCCTTGCAACAAGCAGCAAACAGCCTGGTCAGCTTCAGCACAGCCTGATAACCACAAGCAGCTGATTGTTGGTTGGATCGGCCTCCTGACGATCAGCTGTTTCAGGCTTCAGGGATCACCATCGCCTATTGCCGCCTCCATACGCCCTATTTTTGGCCCCCGTATGCCCCATTTTCGGCCCTTTTCAATCTCTGCTGCCTGGAACAGGCCAAAAATGGGGTGCATGGAGGCTGAAAATGGCACGCACAGAGGCCGAAGACTCATTTTCAGAGGCTGAAAATGGGGCAAGCGGAGGCAGCAATAGGCAATGGTGATCCCTGAAGCCTGAAACAGCTGATCATCAGGAGGCTGATCCAACCGATCAGCTGCTTGTGCTAATCAGGCTGTGCTGAAGCTGACCAGGCTGTTTGCTGCAAGGAGGCAAAGTGCTAGGAACCAGAGGCAGATTTTTTTTTCTTGTTTTCCTCCCCAAAAGCTAGGTACCCCTTACACTTTGGAGTTTCTTATAATCCGAAAAATACGGTACCTGTAAAAGTTTTGTATTCTGGACTAAAAGCTTGCAAGATTTCAAGGAGGACTAACTGGAATATTGTTAGATTTGGTGATGTTGTGAGATATAACTTTTAATTAAGAATAATACATTTTATTTAAACTAGGGTTTCACAGATTTCATGTTAGGGGACATGTTAGGCTACAGGATGGGTATCAAAGACTTCTGTACAATGAAAGTTTGCATTAAAATCTTTATAAAGGCAACGATCAAGTATTATTGACCTAGCTAGTCAAGAAAAAATATTTAATTACTCAAATTTATATGCCTTTGAATTGTAAGACTTAACGGAAAATTAAATGAATGAAACCAATATAAAATTAACTGCAATAAACTACCATATTAAGTAGCTAATTTAAAAAGTTAGAAATAAAAACTGATTTCAGATGTTGCTGGATCAGTCCCTAAGGCTCTCTTAAACAGCTTGATCTTTACTACTTTCCATAGCATCCACATTGAGGGAGCTTGTCTAGATATAGGAAGAAAGATGTATCATAAAAGTAGCATTTTTGGCTCCTGGGTGGTACTGTCTTTTCCAGCCTTCTTTTTTCATACTAATAACTTTTCTTATATTTTACTGGTCTTCTGGAAGATGCTGCACTCTGCCTCTCTTCAACAGTTCATTGCATTTTGATGCTGAGAGGAGAGGAGGATTATCTATCATTTGAAGTGTACATGCTAGCAGGAATAGCCAACACTCCAGAAGATAGGCTTAAGATACAGAAGGATCTTGACAGACTTGAACATTGGGCGCTATCTAACAAAATGAAATTCAATGGGGAAAAAAGTAAGGTTCTACATTTAGGCAAGAAAAACAAAATGCACAGGTACAGTATATGTGGTACCTTGCTCAACAGTAGTAACTGGGAGAGGGATCTTGGAGTCCTAGTGGATAACCATTTAAATGTGAGCCAGCAGTATGCAGCAGCTGCCAAAAAAGCAAACACAATTCTAGGCTGCATAAACAGAGGGATAGAATCAAGATCACATAATGTTAATGAAGTGTTAATACCACTTTATAATGCTTTGGTAAGGCCACACTTGGAATACTGCATCCAGATGTGGAGACTCTAGAAAGAGTGCAGAGAAGAGCAACAAAGATGATTAGGAGACTGGAGATTAAAACATATGAAGAACAGTTGCAGGAACTGGGTATGTCTAGTTTGATTTGATTAAAAGAAGGACTAGAAGTGACATGATAGCAGTGTTCCAATATCTCAAGGGCTGCCACAAAGAAGAGGGAGTCAAGCTATTCTGCAAAGCACCTGAGGGTAGAACAAGAAGCAATGGGTGGAGAAGCAACTTAAAACTAAGGAGAAATTTCCTGACAGAACAATTAGTGGAACAATTTGAACAATTTGCATCCAGAAGTTGTGAATGCTCCAACACCGGAGGTTTTTAAGAAGAGATTGGATAACAATTTGTCTGAAATGGTAGAGGGTTTCTTGCTTAAGCAGTGGGTTGGATTAGAAGACATCCAAGGTCCCTTCCAACTGTTCTGTTCCGTTCCATTCCATTCCATTCTTTCTAGATTTTGAGATGGTTTTGGCTTGAATGATTGGCTTGCATTTCATTTTGGGGAGAAATCCCTGCAGTTGTTAGGGCAAGAGTTTTCATTTTGACTGAAGAAGATATTTTGATGAGTAATGAAACATCTCAGTTTTAATAAACTTTGGTCCAGTTGCCATGATTTAGTCTTTTTTTAGATGCTTTGGCCTGGACGATTGAGTCTTTATTTACATTCAGGATTGGAATGTACCTTGTTTACCAGTTAGCTTACTCTGCTTGTTTCTTTCTGTCCACAGGTATCAGATAGGGACATTTACACTACATTGCTCTGTGTATACAGTGTTAATAATGTACTTAAGTAACCCTTTGTTAAAGTGCTATATCAATATTGATCATGTTCATTAAAACACTTATTGAAAGTGCATATTTCACTGGATTTTAATTCCAGAAAAATGCAGTTGTTTAAACAGGATTTATAATTCCAAATTATGCACAGAATAATTACAAGTTTTGATGCTACTAAATCATATGACATATATTACTAATAATTATATCAGTATAGCTTTTTACATTCTAGAACTAAATTATTAATTAATACAAAATAAAGTATACTTAATTACTATATTACCTAGACATACTTGACTGCAGTTATTCTTTTTTTCCTTTGAGGTGCCAAGTATTACATTTTCAACCTTCCAAATCACATAAAAAAGTTTTGAAGAAGATGTTGAAATTTTTAACAAAAGGAGAACATTCAAAAGCAGATATTGAAGGTAATTGTTTAAAAGTCCTTTAAGAATGATATGTTGTGTATTATTTGTTGGTGTACTTCTTGCCAACTATTTTTTTTTACCTTCATAACAAATATTTCCTAATATAGAAGTTAAGATATCTCCTTATTTTTCCAATTGGGACTTTAAAATAACTTTTGCTGGTTCCTGTTTTCTTTAAAGAAAATTAGAGTTCTCTTTGTTATCTCAGTTGCTGGATTCAAAATGTTGCCATGTTAAGAAGGCATATATGTTAATATGTTCGTGGAATTCCACTTTAAAGGTGGCTTTTTTATTTGTTACATCAGGTTATAGTTCAGTCTACTAATGAAACACATGAGGTGCCACCTAAATCCATTCTGTGTGTATTTAGCATGGGTGAAACAATTGTACAATGTCTCTTGACAACAGTATATTCTATTTACAGTCTTGGGAGTCATTTGATACATTTAATTAATAATTTATTTTGAAATCTCAATTATATAAATATTGTGGAATCATCTATGTATTGAGGTTAAAAATCTAATTTGTTCATGTTAAAGTAGAAATATTAACCTTTTATGGACATGGAAGTTTCCATTTTCCCGTTTTGTATGTATGTTCTCTGTATTATTTTGCAGTAGATCCCATGGAGTCTCACACCAAAGATGCTGATGGCTGTAGTTTTCCCTTTAAAAACCCACCTATCAGAAGCCAATCTGAATTGCTACCCTTCAGTACTGATCCCACGGAAGAGGAAGAAATGACAGAAGAAATAAATGTAAAGGAAGTAGACTCAAAACATTCTGAACTGTGTAATGAAAAATTGAATACCGATTCCAATGAGCCATTACAGATAACTCATATCAGACACGTTACTCCTAAGCCAGGTAATGTTTTTGTTTTCTTTTGCTTTAACTCAGCAAACTGAATTTACATCTGCCTATTTTATGTTGCATTGTACCTATCTTATGAATGTGAGAGCCACCTGGGAAAAACAGAATCTAATAATTGCACAATGCACCCTTTCATTCTAACAATTTTTTGCCAAAGTTTTCTAAAAGGATGGGCTTAGAAAAATCCTATTTTCCCAAAAGGATGTATTTGGCATTGTTATTTTGCATGAGTCTTTACCCAGTATTAACTAAGTTTATTGGAACAGAATTTATAGTAGCTCTCTCTCAGCCAAACATAGGAAAACATATTTCATCTTCATTTTTCTCCTTTTTATGCAGGTTTTTATTTTTGCCAGAGAAAAAGACACTAGAAGTAATTGTAGTGCTTCTTAGACTAAACTTAAGCTCTGCTTAACTAAGTTCTAACATTTAAATGTGTTATGGCCCTTTTATTTATCAAGAAACTTACTAAAGATAAAGGCAAAAAAAATTACAGTATAATTGTCTGTCTTCTCCATTTCTTAAACTCCTTCATGGTAATGGTTCTTGTAAGCTTGTTAGTTCACAGTTCTCAGATTTATTTCACTATATTGGGTACCTAAATTAGCATCTTTGTCTGGGTTCAACAAATAAACTGGTTTTTTTTACTTGTGTTCAGCAAGAGTGTTTCTCAACCGCAGCACTTAAAGATGTGTAGATTTCAACTCCAGTGTTGGTGGGGAATTCTGGGAATTGTGGTCTACACACCTTTCAAGGCAAAATTGAGAACTGCTGTACTAGAGAAAGGAAGAAAGTTTTCATTTGCAAAATAATGTTTGAGCCTGCTAAAATATGCCCCAGATGTGCTTTTTTTTACTCCAGCTGGCATAGAATAACATTGGTGTTATTTTTTTTTTAGTTCTTCTGATGGCTGTGGTGTTGCTTCTTTCAATTCCACTCCTTTTTTAGGAATAGGGCTTTTGTTATTCAACAGTTATGTAGTTAATTTAACCTCGTGTATGCGCTTTTGAACATAAACCTAGCTACTTAATGAAATAACTTGGAAAGAAAAACGTTCTCATTCTCTCTCAAAGTTACAATATAATCTTGTTCACAAGGTCCTTTTTTCTGGCTGATAGAAGGCAACCCTTCTGTTGTATCTAAGTCATAGTCATTATATAGTCCATTTTTCTGTATAGTTAGGTCACTTACAGTAACTTGCAGATATAATAATAAATAAGAGGACACTAGAACCTTAACATTTCAATGGATAGGTGGAATCGCAACAATCAGAATGCTTAACTTTTTAAAAATAACACTTTCTTTATAGATAGCCATATTAAAAGTAAAAAAGTAAATGAATGTGGCTTCCTTCAATATATGCTTTTCCAATTGAATAATATATTGGCATTCTAGGCAGAGGAGCTGACTTGAATAAACCACCATGTCGTAAAGCAAAAGTCATACGGATGGAACAAAAGCTGCAGAAAAAACTTCAGTGCCAGACACGGCCAGTTTCACTTGAATCAGGGTCTCGGAGTTTGACCAGTCAGAACTGTTGTCCTAGAACAAACCATCCAAAATCAATTGAAGACTTCATTTTTGCCACCTTACCTCCTGAAGCTCTGCACCAGATAGAGGTATGAAGATATTTCTGTTGTTTGTGGCAAAGTATTTGTGCCTTGTTTGCTAATGTTAAGCAATACGGTAAGGAAAATATGAAATCTGTTTTAAATGCAAGAGCAGGGAGCACTGCAAAGTTTTCTTGAATTAGAAAAACATAGTGTGTTACTTGTACAGGTAGTCCTCAACTTACAACCACAATTGAGCCCAAAATTTATTTGCTAAGCAAAGCAGTTGTTAAGTGAGTTTTCCCCTATTTTACAATCTTTCTTGCCACAATTGTTAAGCGAATCACTCCCGTTAAGTTAATAACACGGTTGTTACGTGAATCTGGTTTCCCCATTGACTTTGCTTGTCAGAAAGTCATAAAAATGATTACATGTCCCCAAGTACTGCAACCGTGATAAATATGCGTCAGTTGCCAAGCATCTGAACTTTGATCAGATGACCATGGGCATGCTGAATGGTTGTAAGTGTGAAAAATGATCATGTCACTTTGTAACCTCAAACAGTCACTAAACAAACTGTTGTAAGTCAAGGACTATCTGCACTTGAAAAGTTTCATGTTCTTTGCAGAAACACAAGGGGGTGCTATGGTTCCATCTAAATGAATGAGAACAAAGATATTGGTGTATATAACTTCAATGAGAATCTAAAATGTAGCATCCTTGGAACAAAATTATAAAAATGACTATAAATGTTTAGATTTTTAGAGCCAAAGAAAGAAATAGAATTATATTTTCAACTATTTGATGAAGCCCGGAATGAAACATTTGCCTATGAATATAGGTGATAATGTCCTAGCTCAACTAGATGTGTAAAATTCTGTGTATTATATGTCCATTACATTTGGAGCAATTGTTAATCATCCTATTATTTAATTAATTTTTGGTAAGCTGCCAAGTTATAGCTAGGAGGTAGTTGTTTTGATGGCAGCTGTTTTGTTATTTCTTTGTCAGAAAAACTTGTGGGAGAAGGACCTTCTACTCAAATTAGTGATTATACCCAAACATAAATATAACACTGGTAAGAAGAGAAAATCTAATTATAAATAGAATAAAATAGAATAGAATTCTTTATTGGCCAAGTGTAATTGGACACACAAGGAATTTGTCTTGGTGCAAATGGTCTCAGTATACATAAAAGAAAAGATACATTTGTCAAAAGTCAAGAATCATAAGGTACATCACTTAATGATAAAGAAAGAGATGTGACCAGTACCTAATGGAAAATATCCATTTTTACTAAAATGGCAGGCATTCATTAATATTAAATGTGCTTTATTTAAAGAACTATTTTAAGTGAAGTTTCCTTAGCAGTTATGCCAAAGCAGTAAATGTTCAAAGAACATAGCTTTTAAGACCTTGGCTTAAAAAGAGTGTCATGTTAACTTTCAGTCTCAATTTAATTTTTATTTTCTTTTAAAAGATTTATATAGCCACCCATATTGTAACAACAACCATGGGTGGCATAAAAAAAACATTGAAGCCAAGTAACTGCCTGAAACCAAAAATAAATTGACATAAAACTCTACAAAAGCTCAAGACACCTTTACCATGTTGATTGTCTTTTCTTCCATTTCTAGTCTTCTATTCTTTCCAGGAATTTCTTCAGGCAACATTATTTTTTGACACAGTTTCATTACGATGTGCTGCTTCCTGGATTTAACCGAATCATATTATTGTTTATGCTGTCTCTGAACCAAAAGGATGCTTAACCTGAGCTTCTTTATTGCTGCCAAACATTAATGTGACCTCTGTGTCACTGTGCTGTATTGATTTCTATCTGCCAGGGCATTGGGACTCACTGTTCAGTGGCATGGCAACAACATGTTTGCTTGATCTTTTGAACCTTCATCATCCATAGCTAGTGCCATGTTTTCAGTATCAAAGCATTGCTTTTGGTAGAATGAAGATAACCCAAAGGCCACATTGTTTAAATTTTTTTAAAAAAATATTTTTTTAAAAAAATAATGTTTTAGAAATAGCTGATTCCAAGCATGAGGGTTTATTTGTGGTTCTATGATAACACAAACCTAAGCACATGAATTAGCTAATGCGGACCTAAACAAATTTATATTTATTTACCACTGAACTTGGTGATGCTTCAGATTAAACATATTAAAGAATTCATCAATATTGTATTTTAGTACATTCAAAGTTGAGTAGGTATCCTTAATATAAATAATCACAAATATAGAATTAGATTTAAGAAAAAATATTGAAATGTTTCGAAATAGCATGTAAATGTTAATTGACCACCTAAGTCCAAACTAATGCTAATAGAGTGTGCGTATGTATGTGTGCATAAAGCTATGTTACATTTACATTTATTGTACATTTGAATATCACATAACTGCTGCAAATCAGATCTTGCCTATAGTCTTTTGAAATCATTTAAATGAAGGGCAATGTGGTTGGAACTTGAGCTTTGAATAATGAAACAAAAGAAAGCTAAATGTTCTCTTTGTGAAAAATATCTACACAATGTTGGGTTAAAAATATGAAGAAGAAGAATCGTTTAAATGTTATCTGTATTGTTTTCAAACATTTAAATTTCTGATGTATATTATTGCAACAATTGTCTTTAATTCTTTGGAAGGTGAGGCTGGTGCGATCATCTCCACAAAGTTCCCAGTTCAAAGCCACATTTCAGGAGTCTTACCAGGTTTATAAGCGTTACCAGATGATTATTCACAAGGACCCTCCTGGTAAACCAACCGTCAGTCAGGTCAGGCAGCGTACTGTTTTAGTCTACTCTGAAAATCAAAAGCTATTTTTTGAAAGTATCTTAATCATAGAAATTATGAAAACTATCTCAGTTATACTAAATTGAATACCCAGAAAACACAAGCAGCCTTTCAAACTCATGAGTGCCACAAAATACATTTTGAAGAAAAAAGAGAAGCAATAATTAATTTGTCATAAATATTAGTAACGCTCAAGTGTAAACATTGTAAATTTTCTAAACAGGGAATCTAAGATTTTCTCAACAGTATTTATGTCACTACTGTGAGCTGGAATTATATTTTAATAACACTAATACAAATGCAAAATGCTACCATTGGAAAGTTTCCTTGGATTAAACCTGTGATGAAAGTCCTATTCATAGATTTCAGTGGAATGAGATGGATAAGGAAAGCATTAGACAAAGTGGGGAAGGAAAGTCTGAAATCTATCTGTCTGTCTATATCTATCTATCTATCTATCTATCTATCTATCTATCTATCTATCTATCTATCTATCTATCTATCTCAACTGACTCTGAGTGGCTAACAACAATTCAAAAAACAGCAAAAAAAAACCTTTCACAAAAATGCACAAATAAATAGTCGGCAGCTGTGATTAAAAACAGCAACATACCCAACCACCAATACCAATACAAGTAGTCCTAGACTTATAACATTCATTTACTGACTGTTCAAAGTTACAACGGCACTGAAAAAGTGACATGACCATTTTTCACACGATGACTAGCATCCCCAATGTGATTAAAATTCCGATGTTTGGCAACTGGTTCATATTTATGACTTTTGCTGTGTGCCAAAGTCATGTGATCCCCTTTTGCAACCTATTGACAAGCAAAATCAATGGGGAAGCCAGATTCACTTAACAACCGTGCGACTAACTTAACAACTGGAATGATTTGCTTAACAACTGTCTCAAGAAAGATCAGAAAATGGGGGCAAGACTCATTTAACAAATGTCTCACTTAACAACAGAAATGTTGGTCTCAATTGTGGTTGTAAGTCGAGGACTACCTGTAAAAATATTTCAATAAAACTAATTCACAGGCTCCAGTAGACACTTTGACCCCAAGTTGAAGCCCATGTCTTATGAAAGATTAAATGAGTTGGGGGACAATCAGATCTCCAGGACAAGTGCTGTGAAAGGAAGGGCTTTCTTTCTGGATCCTACCAGGTAGCACTCTTTCATAGCATGACTCTTTTGTCAGATCGGACAAGAGGGATAGTCATGATTGAGGAGAGAAAATCCTGCATACAGCCTGTCTCCACGTCATGGATTATTTTATAGATAACCACCGGGATATTGAATTTGACTCAGAAAGATATTGGAAATAATGTAACTTATGGAGAAGTATCCATAACTGTCTATATTGCTGCATTTTGTACCAACTGCAGCGTCTAGGTCAGAATTCTTCACACTTGTCAGCTTTAAGACTTGTGGACTTCAACTCCCAGAATTCCTCCTCTAGTCATGTTAGCTCAGGAATTCTGGGATTTGAAGTCCACAAGTCTTAAACTTGCCAAGTTTGAAGACCCTTGTTCTAGGTATTATTCAAGGGCAGCCTTGTGTAGAGTGCATTGGATTAGTTCATCTGAGAGGTGACCAAGCTGTGAGTGATTATTAGGAGAGCCTTCTCATCTAGAAAAGGGTGCAACTGGTTGGTACACACTTGATTTTTCTGGTTGCCTGCACTTGATTTTTCATTCAAATGCTATTTTGCTAGTTTTTCGCAGGTGCTGTAAATGTTTCATAAAAGTCACAAATTAAGCCAGGCAAAGTTTAGTATCTATAGTTAGTATTCAGTACCTGTTGTCCCTGACTTATAACCATTCCTTTAGTAACCATTCAAAATTAACACTGAAAAAGTGACTTACGACCATCGCAGCATCTCCATGGTCGCATGATCAAAATTTGGGTGTTGGCAATTGCAGTGATTTGCTTTACAAACATTACAAAAAGGGTTGTAAAATCAAGCGCGATTCACTTAACTTGGTTAGCAATGGAAATTCTGATATTATAGTCATAAATAGAGGGCTACCTGTATTCATTTTAAAGAATCCTGCTGGTAGTAAATGATTCTGTTTTGCTCATAATGCCATTATTGTGTTCCTTTCATTCTTCAACTGTTTCTTTTTAGAAAAACTTTCAATCTTTTTTTCCCATTACTTTTCAGTTCTCAGCCCATTTTCATCCCACATTATGCTGTCTTCTCTCATATAGCTGAATACGTAAATTCAGTACAGGAAAAAAAACCTTTTTAAAAAAGTGACCTAGTTAACATTTCATAGTATGTGGAAATTATTTGGGAAAATGTTAGTGCTTTTTAGCATTAGTTGAATTAAAACTCTTTTAAGGTAATGAATGACATTGTGTTAATTGTGTGATAGGCAAGGGTCTGCTAGAATGACTGGTTATTAAAGATGTGCCACAGATTATGGATAACTCGTTTGGCATTAAGAGCATTATCAGCTCTTATTTTGGCACATGAATGGAATAATGGCAGAGGTTCAGAAATTACTAGAAATTGGCTCTGATAATTAGCATTTAGGCTGCTGCCCCAGTTACATTTTATATTTTTGCTTATAGCTTGTTCATACTGTACAGCTCTACAAATAATGATTATGTCTTTTGTTCTACTCAATTAAAATTGAAACATTTATTTTCCTTTTGAGAAACTTTTTATAATAGCGGCTTTGATTGTTGGAAAATTTCAGATAATCTCAGTATCTCAATAGTAGCAGAATCCTTAAAGAAAGAATTCACATGGAGAAAGTACTGCTTGGTAGATTTTGTTCCATGTGTGAACAAAGGATTTTCCTTTGAACATATTTACCAGTCATAGGCAGGTAGAGAATACTGATCAGAGTGAATTCAGATCACAACATGAAAACTGGAGTATAAAAGTTAACTTCAAAAACTAAAACTCTTGGCTTCCTCAGAAATGTAGATTATTAAATGCCACAAAAGTGTTACAGTTTCATCTATGTACAAATTGTATTTTATCATTTCTGTGTAGTATTTATTTACATTTACACAGATATTTGTATGCTGCCTGTTCTGTAGTCTATTAACATGGTAGAAACAAGTTAGCATATAAAATGGTGGGTTTTTTATGGTTGATGGGGGTTCCCTTGTGTGTTTCCTTGGCAGAGGCTTTGAAACGGATCTGAGGAGATGATAGCCTGGCCTACCCTTCAGGAATGTTAGGACAAATTTAAATAAAATATTGTATTTTCCCCTGCTCTGAAGGTGAGGTTAGTACCAGTTTCTTTTGAGGACCCACAGTTCAGTTCATCTTTTACTCAGTCTGCTACTTTATTTGCCAAGTATCAGATGACCATACACAAGGACACTCCTTTTGAATGTGACAAGGACCAGGTACAGTTTATTGCATGTATTTTTTTGTCCATATTATTAATGTTATCAATAAACATGAATGGACTTATTTCCAGTCATTCAGCTCGATCTAATCTTTCAAAGCAAAATTTTTCCCAATCTTGTTTAAACTAAAAACAGGAGCCCAAATAAATCCTGGTATAGAAAAGAGTCCACAGAGCTTCCAAGAATTACAGCATCTGCCCTACCTTGTTGGAGCTAATCAGAAATACTTTGGTTAAAAACGTGGATGGAAACCCAGGGTTCTAAGTTGGAAAAAGAACTCAGAAGGAAACAGTGTCACAGTATTTTCCTTACTGTTACTAATAAAATTTATGGTTGTGTCCATGAAATCATTAGGAGCTGAACTCAGTTTAAGTGTCCTTTACCTAAAACAATATATGAAAACATCTGAATTATTTTTAACAAAAACATCCAATACAAGTCATACATCAACAACTGTAAATGTTAAAATCAGTTTAAATTAGATATATGCAACCCTGAATCTGCGTGTACATGAACTAAAGAAGGAAATAAAACTGCAGCTGGGGTAGATCTATTCAAGAGACACCTTGCGGTCCCATGGAATTAATAAAAATTGTTTCTGAATAGATATATAGAAGATTGAGGAAAATTGTACTGGCCCAGGTGGTTAAAGCAAGCAGATAACTCTGAATAACAATTCTAATTGCAAGAAGTAGAATGGTGATTCCTATACTCTGTGGTTAGATTCAAATTAAATGAGATGCTCTGAGATTTCAGTAAATTTATGTAATTTAAATTAAGCTAATTTTATATTTCAATGAAACGTAAATGTAATTACCTCTATCAGTTTTTAGTAAACTGAGATCTGGAAAAGTAAGCTGCAAAGACATGATAAATCTATGTGGATTTTAGATGTAGCTGAAACAGCCTGAAAATAAACGAAGTATTAAGAAACTTCTACCAGAGAAGTGCTAATAGACTAAAATTGTTCCATATAGGATGTCCTTGTTAATGACCACAATTGGGACTGAAATTGCCGTCACTAAGTGATGTGGTAGAGCATGACACCGCATAATTGTGCTGTTTAGCAGTGGAAATTCTGGCACTCCTGGTTGCTGTTAAGCAAATCATGTGAGTCATTAAGTGAGGACATCATATGGTCATCATTTGTGATCTCTTGTCAGTTTCCTCATTGATTTTGCTTGTTGGAAGCCAGCAAAGAAGATTGCAGATGGCAATCACATCACTGAAGCAATATTGCAGAAGCCAGAACTCCGAAATGCCACTTGTTCAGCACCTTGCAAGTTTGATTGCTGAACAAATAGTAATTGAGCGAGGACCACCTGTAATGCAGTTATTTTAAGAACTGATAGCTGAAGACAGGTTAGATTGTTTTTCATAGATGTTTCATATCATTATTACAAATTAATTGAATTAATAGGAACAACTCCATCCAGTCACCCCGACTCAACCCCAAATAGGAACTATAGGGTCGTAAAGAGGGAGGTAATTGAATTAATAGGAACATTTATAAACTACACATGAATGGCTACAGTACATCAAAATTTTGAAATAGTTCTACTGATACGTATCCAAATACCTTCCATGTTTTCTTAGGCAATCCATGCCTGTTTTAGCTACCTGCATGTTGTCCCTAGTCTTTCCCTTCATTGATCTTGGAGTTCACATTCTAAGTGAGTATCAGCAAAAACTTTTATACTCCCCAGGCTCCTTGGTCAGATCTGTTCTGCAAATAACACAGAGTTTCTCCTAGGTAAACCATTAGACTTTGTTATAGTATTTTAATGGAATGGAATTTCCTCTGAGATGGTACTGCAAGCAACCCAAGGTCACTGCACGGTGCTTGGTACTTTTATAGTTATTTACTATTCATGTTTGAAAGGATTGTATTGAATGCTATAAATTTTACCAAAGGAAGGTGTATTGTTCTGTGGTTTACTACTTTACTACTCAGAACCGTTCATTAACATAAAGAGCCTTGATAGTATTACGAAGAACATTAAGGTTGCACTGCTAGTGTATCATCTCCATTGGGTTTCTAGATGATGATAATTCATCACAGGCTTCCAAAAGGAAAATGTGTTTAAGGTATTTTTGTGCAAATATTGAAGATTTCAGGTATCTGAAATGAGCTTATCTTTCCTTCTCTTTTTCCCCACCTTTTTACATTTTCAATAAAAATATGGTCAAGGAATTAAGTTGGGCAGGTAGAAAGCTTCAATTCCTACAAGTTTGGATTAATACCTTGTTCCTTCCTTTCCACTTTTGTTAATTTTAATATTTATGATCTTAAGTTTTTCATGTTTTATCTTGCTATTTTTATTATGTTGTAAACTGCCTTGAGTTGCCTCTAGACAATAAGGTATCATATAAATTTAATAAATAATAATGCTTTCCTGCAGCTGGATAGTATGACCTTTATTTTAAATGTTGTTGCTTCATTCTGTAAAGTCAATTGAAAGTTCTGACACCACCAACCACGTTTGTTCCCATAAAACCTGAATGCTAATTAAAGAATATTCTACAATTTGCCATAACTAAACTGTTCGTAATTCCATCTTCAGACAAAACTTTAGCTGGTGCATATAAACAGAATGTATTTATATTGCTATATTGTAGTGCTGTTTCTTAATGAGACTTTTAATATGGGACCAAAATTGTGCTCCTGCTTGAGCTAATTAAGTGTGCTGAAAATTTGTATCCCATTACAATTTTTTTTTAACCTTAAAATATATTTTTCTCTTCTTTAACTGTATTTGATAATATAGTGTTACTATTTTGGGCCTTCCATACGCAGCTATAATGTTCCTGGTTATTAAGACCCTTTATGGTGTTCCAGGTCTTCTGAAAAAAAAACAGTTTACATCTTCAGGGTAACCACAGCAAACCAAAGGGCAATTGCACCAGTTAGAAAACATTTCCATACATGATCATAAGTTGGTGGGTAATTCTCTTAAATAGCCACAGCAAACTATTTTATTGCAATACTTACTTAATGGAGCAGGCATTTTCACCACTACTTTTGGTATATTTCATAATGACAAGTTTATAGGAAAAAAAATACTACGTAGCTCAGTTTCCACTGCAAAACTGGACAAGCTCCTTACCTTGAGCTTAGTCAAATATTTGTTTTGGAAGGAAATTTATTTAAAGACCCGAAAAATATTCTTTGCCTAAAATGCTGCACCAGTGTGACTGAACTGGTTATGAATAGTCTTTTCCTTTCTTCATTACTCTACCCCCACCTCGAACATACAGTTGAGTGTTTAAAAAGGGAAATGGAACGTAAAAGAAAAGAAAAGAAAGTAGTTGAATAAGAACAGATTTTTTTTCCTTCTCCCTTAGGGCATAAATATCTGAAACAAAACTGCAGTTTAAAACACGCTTTCCTTGTGAATTATTACCAATTGGTCCAGATATTTATTTACAATACTGTGATTCTGCTAGATTCATAGCAGGTTAATGATGGCATATAAGATATAATTATATCACAAAACCAATTAATAGTAACTTAGATAAGTAGTTGTAGTTAAGGGATCTCTCTTTAGGAGATAGATCTAATCATAGTATTAAATAATTTGTGTGCCCTCAAGAACCACAGAACAGTGATTAGATGTTATAGCTTTCATATAGTTATCTTAATAATAAATAGTTAAAATATTCTTGTAGGAAAGACTATACTGTATACTCTTGAATATGAGCAAATATTTTGGTAATGTGGTAACATTTATTAAACAATAGAAATCTAGAATTAAAATTTTGTAAGGTCCTCCAGTGTCAAAAATATTTACAATGGAAAAAAATACTATTTAATTACACTCTATTTACCGATTGATCGTATGTATAATTAAGGAATTAGGAAGTTTACATAAAAGCCAAACAGGCAGTTCCTATTACAATAGACCGTTTCTCAGATCTGAATGGATCTTCAGCAAGCTACTTAACTACTTTCGAATTCAGGAGTATAATTATAATAATGAAACCAACAATTTTCTTCTAAGGTTTATAAACAGCTTCAATTTATTCAGTCTTTGGAACAGCTTGGTTGTGAATAAGTGAAAAATCTATGTGAATGCAATATTGTTTTATTGTCTTCAGGGCTTATTTAAGTTTATAGAAGACTTTCCTTTAATTGCTAAATAGATTGTAAATATTTACTGTCCTTTTGTGGATTAATTATACTTTCTTTGGGTTGAATAAAAATAAAAAATGGTATCAGGAAAAAAAATACAGGTAGTCCTTGATTTATGATCACAATTGAGACCAAGATTTCTGTCATTAAGTGAGACATGAATTAAGTGTGTTTTGCCCTGTTTTACAACCTCGGTTCTTTTTTTCTTGCCTCAGTTATTAAGTGAACCACAGCAGTTGATAAGTTAATATTTGTTGGTCAGAAGGTTGGCATGGCTTCAGGACAAAGCAACAGTCATAAGTATGAACTTCAGGCATCTAAATTTTGATCCTATGATCATGGCGATGCTACAAAGGTTGTAACTGTGAAAAATGTCATAAGTCACTTATTTCAGTGGCGTTATAACTTTGAAAGGTCACTAAATAAACTGTTGTAAGTTGAGGACTACCTGTACTGTTTATGTGAGAATTTGATTCTTTAAAATCTGTCTTGCAGTGCAATAAAGAATGGTGGATGCCATGCACTTGTGTCAACTTATTTCATGGCAATTGGGATTCTTTCAGAAAAAATGGAATGACACCACTACTTTTGGCCATGTTTGTATCTATTTTTTTAGTATATCTTGGGGGCAGAAGGTATTCATCTATATAGTTAGGCTTCTTTTGATTCCCCCCTCCATTTCTTTTGTCTGTTTTGTATGATGAAGTTGATAGCTAGTCTTCTTTTGCTTACCTAGTTACAATTTCTGTAGTATGAACAGTTGGGTATCTTGGCTTCATGTAATTTCTGCCTTCTGCTCACAGTACTGCCATAAATAAAAGTGAATAAACAAATGGGATTCTCCAGATTTTTAAGAAAACTTTTCTGTAAAAACACATCACCATCAGTTTATCTGACAATGTGATATTTGAATTGGACATTACATACATACACACACTACAAACAAAAAATTTAGGCTATCGTATGCTATATACGAGCCTTCATGAACGCACAAGGCTGCTATTAGAAAATTTTGTTTGCGGAAGAATTTGTATTGTGCTCTGAATATTTTGCTGAAGTAGCTTTCCTGAATGTATCTGTAAATGTAACTTTGTTTTCTTTGTGTTCTTATAAATTCTTTGGAACTATTTTTGTACTCAAGTTTAATGTGAAACTTCATCCTTTTTTAAAAAAAAGGTGTTTCTGAGTTGATTATATTGCTTCTGTCTTACATTGCTTCTGTATAGAGAGCCACTTTGAACTAGTCATTAAGGCACAGGTTAGAAAGCAGGAGACTGTGAGTTCAAGTTCCCCCTTAGCCATGAAAGCCATTTGGGAGACTTTGGGCCAGTCACTCTGTTTCAGCCCAACCCACTCACAGAATTGTTGTGGGAAAAATAGGAAGAAGGTATTGTTGTGGCCTGACAACTGTCAGCAGAGCTGGCAGCAGACACGGACAATAACGAGGCTGGGGAGGAACTGGGCCAGTGCTGGAGTCTGGGGAAGGCTCTGATGGATGCTCTGTGTCAGAAGCAGAGATAGAGCCAGGGCCGTCTGACATTTCCCAGCTGCCTTTGGAGTTGGAGATAAATGGGGAACAAGAACAGCTGGAGCCTGTTCCAGATATGCGTATGTGCAGAGATGTCAGAAGTGGAGAACAACTAAGGAACGGGGCAACTCAAAATAAAGGCACACATGGATGCTGAATGACCCCTCCTGGTGGAATAAATAGAAGCAAAAGGGGAGTGGTGGTTACAGGAGACAATAGTTCATATTTCTCTAGGAAGATTTTGCTTATCGCGGTTTGTGCCTAACAGATTCCTTGCCAGGAATTAATTTACAGCTTTGTGACTGAAGCCTGGCAATTATCCAAGGACTGATACGATCTGTTCTTGCGTTTAACCCTTGGAAGGATTGCGTTTAACCCAAGAACCCTTGTTCTTGCATTTAACCCTTGGAACTTTTCTGTGTGTGAATGCCATGAATTCACAGTAACTAAATAAAGAGAGGTTTTTTGGGGAGAAGGAGTTTATTTCTTGGTTCTGCTAAGCCTGGGTCAGAACAGATACGTTGGATATGTTCACCACCTTGAATTATTTGTAAAAGTAATAAAGGTGGGATACAAATAAATAAAATAAAAACAAGGAAAACAAGATCAACAAACTATTGAAATCAAGGCAAGGACATTTCAATTAGTACAGATACTGTAGTCCTCGACTTATGACCAGTTGTTTAACAACTATTCAAAGTTAAGGTGGATTTTTAAAGTGCTACTTATCAGTATGTTCCATGTCAAAGTTACAACTATCCCATCCCACGGTCATGTAATCATGTTTTGGGTAACTAGCTCGCAGTGTTCTTTGGTCATGTGACTGGTTTGTGGATCATAAATAGCATTTTAAAAGAGCAATAAACTATTAAAAGAGTGAGGCAAGGGTATAGATTTTATATAATCCTAGTTTGTTCATCTGATTGTCCTACTGTTTTACAGTTGTAATATTAGTATCTTAAAATCTTCAATCCACTGTATGAAATAAAAGCCACTTGAACGCCTTTAGGTGCATTTATTAAAATAAAAAACTAAAATATAATCTAGTTCAGGAGTTTCCAACCGTGGCAACTTTAAAACTTATGGACTTCAACTCCCAGAATTCTTCAGCCAGCAAAGCTGGCTGAGGAACTCTGGGAATTGAATTCCACAAGTCTTAAAGTTGCTAAGGTTGGAGACCCCTGATCTAGTTCATTATATATGAATCAGACAGGCAGGCAGCATAGTAACAGTTATAGATTTTCAAGAGCTAAATTTACAAAAATATTTATTTATACAGCTGCCCATCTCAACAAGTAACTCTTCCTGTTAATATTAAGACATGAACTGTATTATTGCTATTTGTATTGATACAAAATTTTGAAATAAATTGATTTATTCCATCACTGTTAATAATAGCAAAGCAGTAAACATTAAGTTACTCTTTTCAATAATATTGCATAATAATGCATTGCAAGCAATATTAACTTATTTACTCTGTGTGTTTCATTGTTGCATGTTGATCTGACTGTTCTGGTGATCTGAACTTCTGATAAATACATCAAATACAGTTTACGCGATTTCTCTGCGATTCGCCACTTGAGGTATGAAATTATCTTTAACACTAAATCTTTGTATTATTTAAATACAATGTATACTTTTCCGTATCTAAACTTTGCTACTGTATTTATAATACAGAAAATGAAATGTTCTCAATTTCACTAATTGAGCATTTAATTAATTTTGTTATTGCTGATTTAATTCTTTGAGTTTGATTTGAAAAGAGATGATAAGTTTTATATTTTTCTTTATTTTATGAATACATTGCTTTAGCTTGATATTTCTGTCTATCTGTAAATAAATTTAATGAGTTTTTTAGTACTTAATAGATTGGCATAAGTAAGCATAAGGATATTCTTTATATACAAAGATTTATTAAGCAGCATGTTTTAACTAAAATATTTTTATTTATTTATTTAATTTATATTTCATCCATTTTACTGCCAAATGACTCAGGGTGGCTTACAAATACAGTCTAGTGATGCATTAATCTGACTTCAAAGTTAAGCAATATTTGTGGGTTTTTGTACAATAGATGATATTGCAGTAGGTGATAAGTGATTACTAGGAATTGTAAACAGAATTCAACGGTATGTGCAAGAGAGGTAATGTTAAAATGAGTATTCCATCAATGCAATATCGATTCTGCCCTTTTTGCATTTATATCATGAAATTATAAACCCATACATAAGAAGTGAAGCTTGTATTGTGATATTGTCAGACTGCAGATTCCTCTAACTGAGGAATCTGGTCAAGGCAGATAAATTGTACCTACTTGGAGCTACAATTCAATATAATCATAAGATAATAACAGGACTTCATACAGCAGCATGACAAAGTAGAAACAATGGTATATTGGAAGATCTGCAAGGAATACTTTATGCCTGCAAGCAAGAATTGATGACACCACAAAACAGCCAAATAATACAAATGTAGAAACCAAAGTGCTCTGGGACTTAGAATTCAAACAGATAAGCACCTACTACATAGCATTCCAGACTTAATAGTTATTGCGAAGAAAGACAAAAAAGTTTGGATAGTGGACATTGCAATACTTGGAGAGAGTAGAAGAGAAGAGAAAGGACTAGAAAAAACAACAAAATACGAAGATCTACAAATTTAAGTAGAATGACTGTGGCAAAATAAAGCAAAAATAGTACTAGTAGGCACCATGGATGTAATCCCAAACATATGGAACATTATTGGCATTGATAAAATCACCCATCAGTTAATTGGAAAAAGGAGTTTTACTTGGAACAGTTTACATTCTGTGACAGAACCTTTACACCTTCAAACAACAACATCTGCTTATCCCAGGTCCTTGGATAGATACACTCACACATGGCATTTGGCTTCTTATTCAAGTTTAGTCTCTGTAATTAATTCTAACATGGGTTCAATTGATGGCCAGTTTGCTGATCTTTTCTTATCTACATAACATTCCTATATAACCACGAATGGCTAATTTAAAGTTTGAGAATAAATTGAGCTTCTTAAAGCCTCAAGACCTTTCATTATTTTTTCAGATAAAACTAAATAGGTTATATTGGTTAATGACCACAAATGAATTGAACTGAGTAGCAATTTAATCCTTCCCAGGGTTCATAGCTGTGGAATAAATGGTACAGATGGCTATATGTGATAAATGATAGTGGAATGAATTTACAAGGTAAAGCAATATAAGATTTCTTAGGACTGTGGTAAGATTTCTTGTGGATGTGTGTGTGTGTGTGTGTGTGTACACACATACAGTATGTATTAGTAGGAAAAGTAGCTTATATTTATAAAAAGGGAACACTTAGGGGTTTTATTGTATCTGCATATTAGAATGATTTAACTCTCAACTGTATGTATGTGTGTATATCACACACACACACACACACACACACACACATATATTCATATAGCGCAGTCTTTTTTGTATTATTGGTAAGAATCTTTGGGGGCAGAAATGGACTGTAATTTTGCAGATGACCTTCAGGTTTTGTCTTTGAAGTCTTTGGAACCATAGTTGCCTGCCATGTTTTGATAGAAATTCAAAAACATGTACAAAGATATTTATGGAAAAAGGGGTTCAATATGCTATTTGCATCTGTGATAAAAGCTTTACCCATTTAATACATGTATCAAGAAATATGCAAAAAATAAGAAATGGTATGACTACCAGCTGCCAGAGAGAGAAAGAGAGGGAGGGGAGAGGGGGAGAGGGCAGGGGTAGGAGGAATGGGAGGGGTGGGGGAGGGAGGGAGGGAGGAGAGAGAGAGAGAGAGAAAGAGAGAGAGAGAGAGAGAGAGAGAGAGAGAGATTACTCCATCAAGGACAGTATCTAAGCAGCCAAAAATACTAAAGTGCAATTCTCCAGGCGTTAAAAGGGTGTCTGAATCTGCTTTGGGGGCAAGTTGTGGACTCTGTTTAAAAAGTATTGTATCTGCTTTTACAATGTTGTGACCAAAATACATGGAGGCATTTACACAGCAAAGAAAAAAGAATAATTTTTATTCTGTTTTGCAAAAGATAAATCTGGAGTTCACAAGCAGAACCTAAAAGCATTCTTATGCTTGAGCACTTTTCTTTTCTTTTTAAAGAAACCCCAAATGTATAAATCAGATAAGGCTAACAGTTTCAACATTGTATTTTGCTTCTTGAAAACAGAAAGCCCAGCCTGGAGAGTTAATGCTAGTTTAAGGTGAAGGCTCCTGATGACTTAATATCTAGTGGTTAAAAAAACTTTTTTTTCAGACCTTAAAGAGTTAACTACCACATGAGTATAATGAAATTGTCAAGTTACAGTAATTGCACCAGTAATTTGAGATGTTGCATTTTGAATGAAGCCATGTGTGAACAGTTTGTTGTTTTCCTTTACTGGATTTACAGTTACCTTTTTAAAAAACTTTTCTCCAAACTATGAAGGCCAGTCAGAATCATTAGACTTAATAGAAAAAGATTTTTATCACCATGTCAAGTAAAACAGTAGATCCTTATTATTTTCCTTCCTTTGTATGTCTGTATGGTTGCTTATTTATATTTTGCTCTATGTGTATTTTTAACTTATGAATCTTGAATTGACTTTTGTGTGGCACTGCTTGCATATGTTTCTAATTAGACAACTCTAAAAAGGATTGCATATTCAAGGCCATAAAAACTTTAGAAAAACTACATGCCAGTTAAAAAGGGTATATCTCCTTCTTTTTCAGTATAATACATGCACGCATATGCCCAAACACAAAAGCAGATTTGAAGACTTCGGGAAGTACAGCATCAAAATGTTAATTTGAGCCTCCTTTATATACACCCTATTTTCTTACTGCATTCCCTGCAAGGATCATTGTTTTTAGTTGTCGGTAACCCAGAAGACTTTGCGGACATCGTGGGGAAACCCAAAATATAAATAATTCTTGGAATTATATTTCAACAGATTAGTTTTCTTACCTTTAATGGAATATATTGACTTCTAATCATTTTACATTTTGACACTCAGGGTAGTTCCACATACATTAACATTGTTTGTCATGTTCAGTTGTACCAATTTTTATGAGACAGGAAAAATTCAAAATATTAATTAACTGAAGGGTATTTTTACTGTCCTCCTTTCTTCAATTTAAATAAAACCTGGTCAAAAATAATTTTAAACAAGTACATATTATCAAGTGGATAATATGCTATGTATTGTAGCCTTGGAAGTACATTCTTCATAATTTCTTAGAAGTTGCATTCAAGATTTTAGTTAAGACAGGCTAGAGCCGTGATGACAAACCTATGGCACGCGGGGACACGAGCCCCAGCCAAACTAATCTGCATTGTGCATGCGTGTGCCTCCCAGCTGGTTTTTGACCCGTTTGAGGCCTTTTTCAGCCTCCCAGAAGCTTGAGGGAAGCCTCTGCAGCCTTGGGAGGTCAAAAAATGGGCCCATTTAGTGATGAAACAGGCCTTTTTTCGGCCTCTAAAGGCTGCAGAGGCTTCCCTCAAGCCTCTGGGAGGCCGAAATAGGCCTCAAATGGCCTGAAAACCAGCTGGGAGCGCGCACATGCGCAAGGCAGGAAAGGTTATGTGTGTGTTGCGCATGCGTGCGCAGGGGGCGCATTGCATTATTAGTGCCGGCATGTACGCGCACTACTGCATGCGTGCACATGCTTTCAGCACACCACAACAAAAAGGTTTGCTAGAATATTGGGCTAGAGTATAGATGTCAGGCTCACGGCATTACATTGCAGTCACGTGACGTATTGTGACATTTTTCCCCTTTGTGGAGTTGGGGTGGTCATGGCCTGTGTGTGACGCATCTGGCCCGTGGACCACCAGTTTGACACTTCTGATCGAGATGAAAACAGACTTTAATAGGAGACCAAAGGACAATAATATCAAAGGAAAGACAGAAGCCACCTAATATTAGTGGAGGAAAGGAAAGTGTTGGAAGGATTGAGGACAGTGGCTTGGTAGGATATGTTTATGTCAGTAACTAAGAGTAGGGAGGAAAGGGGCTGAGAATATTGTATATACTGTGCTGAATCAGTTGATAGTTGCTGAAGGAAGAGGAAAAAGCTGCTTGGAATATTGGTTGTGGGTAAGCTGCTGGCATATACTGCACTGGAAACACATTACAGCCTTGCTCTACATTCCCTGTCCAGATTTTATTTTATATGAAACCTCAATCAGAATGTTTGAAGTTTTGCTTTCCACCAAATTGGCTGACTGAATGGTTGCTCTAGATTCTGAAACAAACAATTTTTGCAAGTCTTAAAGAGTTATAGAAAGGCAGATTTCAGTTGAATGTTAGGGAAATTTTTCTAATGTTAAAAGCAGTTTGACAGTGGAACCAATTCCCAAGAAAAAGTGGTGAGCTCATCAATTAGTTGGATGCACTCAAACAAATATTTACCACCCGTTTGTTGGAGATGCCTTAATTTGGACTACTTTGCTAAGTATGGAGTTAGACTCTATGAGTTGGACTCAATAGCCTAACTGCCCCTAGTAACTTAATCAGATATAATTTAAATTGTAAAGGTATTGCCTGGCTTTAATAAATAAATGATTTTTTGGATAGAATAGTATCTAAGCGTAATTGGATTTTTAAAAGTTAGAATGGCTTTGCTGATGGTTCTTAAAGGCTCTCTAAAGACAGTGACTCTCTACAATGAGTAATAATGGCAGGATAGAGGAATTCAAAGGAGAATTTGAGGTTTTTTTTTTATTCTCATTGTGTCTTAGTTGGAGGTCTGCAAGAAGCAAGAATCTGGAGAAAAGGATTTCATGTGTTTGTGCCTAAAAATCCCCAGGGGAACTGGAACTAGTACAGTTGTCAGGGTTCATTTAGTCATGTGAGGGATCATTTATTTCTTTTATGTGCTGTTGGCTCAGTGGTGGCTGTTTTTTTTTAATCTGTTCCAATTCTGCAATTCTTACCTCTTTGTTTCCTCAGACTACTTACAGATTTCTGAGTGCTAGCTTTGGGACCGATCTCAACCTTATGGAACTTGTTACAGCTAAATTCTCTCCAATCTTTATTTTGATACCTTTTTTAAAAAAAAGAATCATTTTTCTACTCTAGTAATGGGCATTACTATCTAGCACTGAATAATCCAAGACAACTTAGATCTGTTAACCCTGGTTAAAATTGGAGCCATCTACTTAAAAGTTGGTTCCTATGGAAGAGAGATGTCTTATTCTGATACACCCAGATTCTAAGTAGAGGGGCATCTCATATAAGAACAGTGGAAGTAGCATAACTGTCTAAGTGAAGAAGAGCCACATCCAGATACCCCAGATTAGAGAGCGGTGAGTGTGATTCCCAGGAGTTGTCTGATGGTTTAGTGTCGGCATCTCTTCTCTTCAACTAGTTTATTTGGCACAATAAATTAAAAGATTATTGTAAATTCATTTTCCTGGATTGCAAGCTGCTTTGGGATAAACACATATTTTCCTGAGGTGTATTTTTAAGGAGGAGCATGTAGGTACAACAAGTATACCTCTATATATCTCCCTGAAGTATGGTTTCTGAAAAAGTCTAATCATTATTTGGAGACAACTTGAAGCTAAGAAAATTAAAATTATTTGAATATAATTAAATTCAATTAATTAAATGAGCATACTGAATTTTCAACATTGATTAAATCACAGTAGACTCAAAGCAATTTACATAAGCATAATTATTATATAAATTGGATTTACAATGTTAGAGTCATCAAGGGGTGCCAGGGGTTGTCAACTACAATGCTGATCCGTCCCTCAAAGAAATCCAATTTGACAACCCTGATTTAAACCATCAAACCCAACCTTAGTACATTTGAGAGATATACATTATTAATTGCAGGTGATTATTCAAGGTGATTGCTTTGAATATTAATTTTTTAAAACAATTGAAAAGTAGCAAAAAAAAGGCCATAAATTGATTCATATACTGCACTAAGCCATAATGCCGGTTCTTTGAAAGAACTCACTGTAGCCTTTGTTATTGATTAGGAGTCTTTTTCTCAATATGTATTTATGTGTTTTCCAGAGTATTAGCATTTTTAAGTATGATTGTTTTGTTGTGTGATAAATCTTTCCCACCCCCTACTTGCTAACACCAATTTTAAAAAGTCATGCTGAATAAAAACAAGATCCTTCTATCCTGATCTTAATTTCCTAGGCAGAACATTTACCAAATGGTCCAGATTGTGGCTATGGTTCTTTTCACCAGCAATATTGGCTTGCGGGAAAACTAATTGCTGTCGGTGTAATTGACATCCTTCCGAAGTGTGTATCTTCCGTGTATCTCTACTATGATCCTGATTTTTCTTCTTTGTCTTTGGGTGTCTATTCTGCTTTAAGGTAAGGAGATACAAGATTCTTGTCATATTTTTGCACTTAAAAGTGTTCAAGTCTAATCTAATCTAATGACATTTCCAATGCATTTAATGACCACAATTGGCATCCACAAATCAGTGGCTAAGTGATATAGCTGCAAAATGGAAAATAATGTCCTAGTGACTGTGCTTACAGATTTACTTCAGCTTTCCTTTGCTTTACAGTGACAGGTGGATACAACTTCAAGCAGCTGGATGAGCCCAAATGGCAGGGAAGGTTTCTTGAATTCAACTAAGAGCACTTTTCCCTTACTCCCCTAGCCTTTGAAATGCTCACTCCAACACTGGGAAAATTAAGAAGAGAGAAAGAAAAAAATGTATTTACTTTTATTGGAGAGGAAAGGATTACAAGAGAGTAAGCAGGCATACTTGGGGAATACACATGGGGAATGCGCTGGTCCCATCTGCTGGCCTAATGGGTTCTGGGCTTCAAGCCCTGGGCTTCTTAGAAGGAAAACAAAAAGGAAAGCTGTGGAACTGATTAAACTCCCGTCAGTTACAAGCAGCAGTTGCCAAAAGACTAATCAGGTTTGTTGAGGTGAGCTTGTTAATATGGACTTCATATTTTTTAGAAATATGGAGCTTTAGAAAAAAACCACTGAGAAGAGATCACTTGTATAGGCAAGCTCTCTGCTCAGTGGGAGGGGAGAGACCAGTTAGACAATGCATGATTGTTATGGTGAAAACATGATGGAGATGCAGTTTCCTGCATCTTCCCACAACCAAAACAAGGTCAGGGAAGGCTCAAGGGGGTGTGAGAAAGGTATGGCATGGATTGGGGGAGCAGGGAGCTGCAAAGGGGTCATGAAAGGTGTGCAGGATGAGGGCTTGCAGAAGATTAACAGGTCAGGAGGATGTGCAAGACAGAGGTTGGGAAAGGGACAAGGAAGTTGTGAAAGGCACAGGTTGAGGGAAAAGCATGAAGAAGCAAGGGAGGGTGGGGAAGGTAGGTGCAAGTCACAGAGGTTGCAAAGGAGCTGTGATGAAAGCCAGGAAAGTGTGTCAAGATGTGTAAGAGGCCAGTTTGCATAAGCATAAAACGGCTGGGGCAGCCTTACCCCAGTGAATCAAATCAATCCCTTTTCTATTTGTATATGATATTGACACCCATACAAAAGGGTGGGACTTTGATTTCCATAATTGTGGCTATCATCTTAACTTTCCTCACCAGCTTTCTTCCACAGATGCAGTGGGGTTTTTTTCCTTCCTTGAAAAATGTTCTTCTGTTTCTTTTAGTTTCTCATTAAAAAAATCAAATGTGTTCGTCCATATAGATAACACCACAGGTTAATCATTGATGCAACAAATTATGATGTGTTGGATGATATTTAGGCAATAAACAAAATAAATAAATAAATAAATAAATAAATAAATGGCAGTTGTAGTAGCCAGGTTGTTTAATGTAGCTAGTAACTGTTAATAGTTGCAATACTTTTTCCCCTAATGGAAAGAATGCTAGTAACTTAATAGTTGCAATACTTTTTCCCCTAATGGAAAGAATGTATTATTTGCTGATAAGCAGTATTTGGAGTACCTGGTGTCTCTGTGTTTAATTATAAACTATAAAGTTAAGCTAAGCTCAGTGTGCTTTTATGTCTAGGTTACTTAAGAATTAAGCTTGTTAAACTATCAATATATAAGGGTAAATTAATTTGAGGATTAGTAATTCTTATGTAGAATTGCTACACACAAATAATTAAAGTTGCTAGGAGTAGCAAACTCTTAGGGCATTAGATACGTACAAGCTGTTACCAGCTTTATTCTATGATTTTTAAATGAGCCATAATGCTACATTGGCATTGTTGTTTTGCTAAGCATTTGAAGAATTACTATATTAAAATATCAGCAAACTTTTAAAAATTAATAAGTTTGGTCAAAGATTGATTGGCAGATTCTTAACTAAGTTGATCAGCAATCAAATGACTTAATTTGGATCTTCCTTCCTGCTATATGCTTAGTTTTAAATTTCTTGTGCCTCTCAGAATGGCATCTGTTTATTTTCTTTTTCTAGGGTCAGTGTATAAAAGATGATGTGGGACAAATGAATTTTTTTTTTTGTGAACAGTATTCTTGGAAACAGAAATGACACTATTTCCATTTGCAGAAATACTTGAAAGCTCATAACCTTATCATATTTGATCCAAGGGTAATTATTTTGCCTCTTGCAAAACCATCTCACAGATTTTCAGTGTTACTGTTTTTCTTTGATACAACTGTTGAACTCAATAAAGGTCTACCAAAATGTCTCAGCCAGACTAAATTTGTATATAATATTGTATAATATTGGACATGCCAATAGTAGCCTTCCTTGTACTGCTGTGTTCAATGGCTACACTGAGGATGTTTTACTGACAAAGAATAAAATAGCCTCTTCTCAATGTTATAACAGAGTTAGAGGCCATGTAATTAGGAATAAAACTTCTCTAATCCAATCTATATATGGTAGCACTAAGAAAGAGCTAGTACTTTGTAGGATGCTGTATTTAATGGTCTTTCGTTTGATCAAGCTAACTTTCATTATATCTCACTCCAGGCCATTATAGTTAACTGTGGCTTCATTTGGCTTTCTGTTCCTGTGCTCGCTTCTAATTAGCTTGAAAACATACTCTGATTTATAATGGCATTGAATTTAAGAGTTATTTTTCAATACAGGAAAACAGAGCAAAAGAAATAGTAAACTAGATTAACCAGTTTTGTGGCACTCTGAAATGTCATTAGTTTTTATTCATTACTTTGTGGGCAATGAGAAATGAATTGGAAATAATTTGTGTTTGGGAAACAGTAATTAAGATTATTTTTGGTAACAGTTTGATTGACTCAGCCAAAGAACTATGATATTGTTTACAATCTACCAGTCAGATTTTTTTTATTAAAATCATCTAAATGCTTAACTTTTCAGTGTTTGAATACTGCTAGGGAGAATTAGAATGATAATGCCTTATAGTTTGGGTTCATTCCCATTTCTGAGTGTTTCTGGCAGTAAAAAAAAAATCTGTAATGAATAGTAGTATTGATATGATAGCTATTGATACCTTACATTTGAATACTACAAGAAGTTGTAAATGGTACAGTAACTCAGAATGCATCGTTAAAAACTATTATGTGAATTTGATGTGTAACATTCAGTATTGGTTCCTAATTTATCATTCAGAATTTATGTAAAACATTTACTCATTCCTTGCTCTGAATTTTAGTTTGGGTCTTAGACTGAATTTATGCCAAATCTGTATGTAAATTTCCCTTAATTTTAAACATGAAGAACACTAGTTTATAACCAAAGAACAATAATCTATAACAGATTACATATCTATGTTTTATAATTTAAGTAGTCTATTGGAATCAGTATGAAAAATCCACTTTTTTCCTATTCTTTCTATTTAATAAACATAGGTATGGAAGGAAAATGCTGTTCCCCTTGCTTTTTTTAGTTCTGTGGTTTTCTAAACTTTTGTTGAAACCATATATAGAATTGCTAAGGCCCTTAGGATGAAAACTAGGGGGGATGCTCTCCTTTCCATGAAACCCTCTGGGACATTATGTATTGGTCCTGCCTTTACTTTGGGAATGTGTTGGTAACTACCAATCAAGTGCTGCTACCACTTATCTTTCAGGAGCCTTTATCTGATGTCCACCCCCTAATCATAATGGGGAAAAAAATAAGGTTCTCATACCCAATGCTACTTCTTAAGGAGATTAAAAATTCAAAATAAAATAATGTCAATGTATCTGCTTCTGACTATTTAACATCAAACCTCTTTATAAAAACTTCCTGAAATTACTCCATCCCTTTGGACTTTAATGATAAAAAAATAAATATTCAGTGAAGAGGAAGATAAATCACAGAGTTTGGCAGATCACAGCATATAGCAGCTCAGAAATTACAATGGAGACAAGAGAAGAGCAGGAGGTAGAGAGCTGATCTGATGAAGAGATGAGGAGCTAGTCTACCTGGAATATTACAGATCACAAGAAGAGAGTTCAGAACATTACAAGAAGATTCTAGGGAAAAATACATCTTCTTACATCATATTACCTGTAATATGGATGAAATTGTAATTATATATTCTTAATGTATATAGAGAATTTAAATATAAAGAGACTTGGCATAATGTTGAAAACAGAAATATTTTTTTAGCAAAATCCTGGTTTTATGTTACTCTTTCTGAAGCAAATGACCTTTTCCTTTAGGGTTCTCAGACTTCTCCAGCTTCTTGGAGGTTCCATGCTTTCCTTAGAGGATGTAATATTGAAAGCCTCCGTTTCTTACTCAATCTCTTTCCAGAAATTTTTCTTTTGTTTTAAAATATCAAGCATTTCTTTTCTCTCCAGCAGAGGGTGAGGCTGGATAATCTGAGCCTGAATGTGATAAAGAATTGAATTTGGTAGGAATATTGGTTGAGCACTCAATCTTACATTGAAGAACATGTTTATCATGCTGATTCTTATTTCCCTTAGGAGATGCCACTTATATCAACTTACTTTCATAATCTCTTCAATTCTCCATTTCTTTATAGTGCCTGTATGAGGATTTTAGATTTTTAACCCTTTATGTTTGTTGGAACAATTTAGATGAAGGTTAGAAAGCTAAATGGCTTTCTAGTACAAAGGGGACAGCATTTGGCAATTGTACATCTTTCTTCCTTTTAAGCAATATAAAAGCAGCTCTCTGCAAGTGACTAATGTAATTGGTAAAACTGCACAATGGCCTCCAGGTTGAATAAGAAAAAAAGGAAATACTGCACATTTTTCGTCAATAAAAGGGATGAAAATTGAGTTAATGCAGACAATAGTATTTGCTGCTCACATGTAGATATTTGGATAATTTTCTGTAATTAATTAAAAAGTTCTTTAAAACCATCTTGTTTTATTTTAAAAAATATCTGAAATTGTACTTAAATCTTATTGAATACAAGGGGTAGGCTACACATCCATAGCTTTATGAATAAAAGTAACTTTTATTATTATTTTATTTTCTAAAGTTTCAAAAGTTTCCTATTAGTTTCTTCACATTTGAGTTTCATATTAGCATCTTGCCAGGATAACATGCCAAATTGTGTTTTTTTTCAAGTAAAATATTTGGGGTTTTAAATGTAGAATCCCTTATTTAAATGTATTAAGCTCTTAACATAAAGCAAATTTTAGGTTATTTTAGTTTATTATTGTAGATCTATTTATATTTCTGAACACAATTTATCTGGTGTTATATTTTGATACATTTTGGATTATTTTCATTTTACAGGGAAATTGCTTTTACCAGGCAACTTCATGAACAGGCCTCTGATCTAAGTTATTATTACATGGGGTTTTATATTTATTCATGTCCTAAAATGCGATATAAGGTAAGATTTACAATTTTAATTATATAAATTCAGCCTGATATTTGATTTTTCAATACAATTAGGACAGATTTATGTATTCTCAATCTTTCCTGCTTTGCTTGATTAAAAAGAGAGAACTATTGTCTGCTTAGTTGTCTATAAATTGGCTAGTGCTGGGTAAATGGAGAATATAGACTTTATGCTTCCCAAATAGTTGTCCCATGCCACCTATCAAACTTTTTTTTTTAACACAACGGAACTTTCAAAGAGAGATCGTAATAATGGATAAGGATATCCTATTCAAATGAAAAAGAAAAAAATAATAATGAACACCAGACATATTTAAACCTTCAGCATACATAAAATAATTATTTGGATTCTGGATTTGATAGGTCTTCAGCCTAATCTAACAGGGACATATTTTTATAAGTAATATTTGAATGTTGAATAAAGTAAGTATGGCAATTACATTATTTTATTAGTGTAGACTCTTATTTTCTTTCTCAGATGCTAGTGTTAATGTCCTTTGAGAGCTCTTTGGTTTGGCTAAAAAAACCCACATCCTTTTACTGTTAACTGAGCTTTTCTTAGTTGCTAAAATGCGCTGCTGTTTAAAAATGGGTTAGCAGCTGCTGAGCAAGACAGAATATTGCCCTGAGAAAATGGATTTTAGTGGCTCTCTATTCTTTCCATCTACAAATATATTTTTCTGTAATTGTAAAGATCTGATGATCCAGTTTTTGGCAAATATTGTTAGTTGGAATACAGTTCTTCCTAGTTTTGATTTCTACTGAAATTATTAAAACCAATAAAATGTTAGTAAGGAATTGAAACATGGAGCTTATTAGTTAAATACAAGGGATTTCTGTTGGATTCCCTGCTCTGCAGGAAGATGCTTTTTTAAATAGATTAAACTATTTATCTAACTAGCTCCACATTGCCTACTTGTTCTTTAATTCACATATTCATAAATATTCTTCCCCAAGTTTTTAAAAAATATATGACATAATATGCAAGTTTTCAATCTAATTCAGGAATATGAATTTTTCGTTAGTGTCTTTTTCTCCTTTAAGTTTTGTTTTGTTGATATGATTCAATAGACCAAAAGTATTTTATAAAATGTAAATACTTTCTTGACTTTTTGAAGAACAAATTTGGGAATATAAGTATCTTGTATTAATAGAAATAATTCATAGCCCTGTAATAGAGAAGTGCCCAAAAAACAGGCCCAAGTAACTTACACTTTTGTTTATTTAGTTAGAACAGTTTTAAAGTATCTTTTAAAAATTAAAAACCAGTGTAGCATAACACCTACCAGACCAGATTTTTATGATCAAGCATTTTCCAAGATTTATTGGCATTTTTATGTATTCATGCAAATACATTTCAATTTCATTCCCAGTATTGCTTTAGTTTAACCAACTGTTTATCTTTTCAAAACTTTTACATTAGTTTTGTATTTTTAGAACAAATTATAGCTTACTTTAAATATAGTAGAATTAAAATTTCTGAAAATATATTTCAGCATTCTTAAAAAATCATATTACTTCAATAGAATGTTTTAAGATACTTAATTTAGAATTGCAGAAAGACAATAGAAAATGTAATTAGTTTAACAGATAAACCCAGGTTATTGTCATGAAATAGCTTGATATCAGATGCAGAGAATCGCTTCCAAAAGGTTAACAAAGAAATAAAAGGCCAATTCAGTTGTGATTAATTATTATATTACTTTGGATGGCTGTTGTCATAAGCAGAACATTCTTTTTGATAGAGTTTGAGAACCAATTTTGGTGATTTGAGCTTTGGGAGAGTCAGCAGCTTGAAAGGTTGTACAAAGGAATTTTAGCAGTTTTAATCTCTTGAGCCCTGGCTCCTTCATAGTTTCATGAGTGTGGAATTTAGTTAACCTTTTCGGTAAATTAGCTTTGCTGCCTAAGCAGAAATGGAAAACCACAGCAGAACAGAATCCCTACAGGATGTTGTTTACCTATGATCTCCTGCTCAAACCTACAATTGTGACGCCTGCCATTGTAGCACTGAAAAGATTGCAAATCTTTTGCAAGCCTAACACAATACAGCTTTCACTTTGTATCTTCCTGAAGGATTATTTGGTCAGCATAATTGCATTTTATATTTTAGCTGATTTAAGATGAAAATAAACTGTTTGGCTCATGCATTGATATGTACTAGCAATGCCAGAGTCCTGTGGCAGCAACGACCTATTATTGGTGGGTGAGAACACTCAAATATACAACTATTCTACCACATAACTTTAGGTACAATTGCATATTTGAACCAGGAAAATAATCCTTGAAATTAGCCCTTTTGTTACCTGTATTTATTTATCATAATCTCTACAATTAATTATACACTTCTGCAAATCATGGATAAGCTTCTAAAGCCTGAATGAGAAAATTTTGACTCTTCAGTCAGATCCATTTGTTGTCTGTTTGACAGGAATGCTTCTATCCAGTTAATGCAGGTGTCCAGAGATACCGTAAGATTTTAGTTTTAGGAGTAGTTTGTCGTGTACCACTGAATCAAAGGCTTTACAGAAGTCTATGTAGATTGCGTCTATTGCTTTGCCCTGATCAAGTTGTGTAGTCCATATGTTTTTGCAATGTAAGAGTTGCAGATTACATGATAGTTTTTTCCTGAAACCAAATTGTTTATTAGAGAGTAGGTTGTTTGTTTCTAAGTGAAGGATGATGGATTGGTTAATAATTGATTCCATGATTTTACAGTTGACGCAGCATAAAGAGATTGGTCTGTAATTTTCAACTAGGCTGGGGTCTTCCTTTTTAAAGATGGAGATGACCGTGACTTGTGACCATAGTTTTGGCAAGGAGATGGTCCTGAAAGATTTTTCAAAGATTATGCTTAGAGGTTTGGGTATGGCAGTGGATAGCTTTTTTAAGAAGTAGGCACATATTCTGTCCGGTCCAATATGGTTTTAGATTGTGTAGTGCTTTTTCAATATTGTTTTCTGTAAAATCGATATGTATTAGATCATTGTAGTTGTCTGTTGTTTGACTAGGAAATACTGGGCATGATCCATTGCTGTTTACAAATACTGAGCCAAAGAATGTGTTAAAGAGGTTGGCTTTAATAGTGTCATCGTTGCAGTCTTTACCATTAGGTCCTTTCAGGGGTGGGATGGACCTTGAGTCTTTTAGTTTGTTGTTTACAAAATTGTAGAAACGCGGGTGGCATTGGTGCATAGAGGGTTTTCTTCTTGTTTAATGTGATAATTGGTGCATTCAGTCTTAATCTGGTGGCATAAATTTTTGTATCGGCTTTTAAAGTTGGCAACGTAACCAGATTTGTTTTTCCACCAAAGTGATTTCTTTTTGGATTGAAGCTTCCTTATTGTTATGGCTAATTTGTTTTTTTCTGGTTTTGGGAGTTGTTATTGGTACATATAGTTTGATGACTCTTTTGACTTCAAGTAAAAATATTCAAGTTATAATTGGGGATTCCATCGTTGTGATGATTTTTGTGTGGACGTATGTTGAGACAAAAGTCAATCATGTTGTGGTCACTGTTGGAAAAGGGTTCTTTAATTTGTATTCCGTAAATTGAATTCAAACTATTGCAGAAGATGAGATCGAGACAGTTGTTAAGTCTAGTGTTGTTGGTTACTAGTTGTTCTAGTCCCAGATTTGTAGAAGGTTGCATGTGTGGGTTCAGTTGTACATTTGTTAAGGGTCCAGTTAATATGAGGTAGATTGAAGTCACCAAGAAAGATAAAAGCGTGTGGGCAGGATGCTGCCCATGTTAGTAGTGTAAACCCCCTATAATGATAACTTCTCTTGCCAAAGTCAGACCACTGCATATTTCCCCTCAAATTTATTTCTTTATTTGTTTGTTTATTTACAAAAACTGATGTAGCCTCCCATCTTCTAATCAACATTGAGTGACTCCCAATCATGAGTTAAAAAAAAAACATATAAAACTATATTAAAACTATAAAACTAAACAGAAACAGCCATGCCAAACTGTCTTCCCAAGGGACTGTGCTTCTGGGATGGCTGGCCATAATGCAAGCCTTGGGGCAGCACTTGAAAGTGGCAGTGGCAATGCCGCTGGAATTGAAGTAGAAGCTGTGGTAGTAGCAGGTGGCTGAGATTGCTGTGGTTGGATAGAGTTCAAGAGCAGTCAATCCCTTACTTTACTAAAGCTTGGATCTGGGAGGCTAGGCCAGGATTGATTTGGATAGGGCTGGGTCCCCACCTAATCAACTAATGGGATTCGGTTAACAATGGCAACTGGGACTGCTGGGATTGCTGTTGCTAAGCAATGTGGTCACATGAATCATGCTTAATACCTGCATCACTTAGTGACAGAAAGTCTAGTCCGAATTACTGTTGTTAACTGATGACTACTTGCATATGTCAGAGCTTCTAACATGATAATATTGACCTCTGTCAGAGAATTACAACATTGGAAGGATTATATTCCATTCAAGGCTCATATGTTATTGTTGACTCTTTGCGGATAATAATGCTATTCTCTACTGCAGGGATGTCAAACTCAAGGCCCGTGGGCCAGATCCAGCCCATGGGTGCTTAAATCTGCCCCTTGGGGCCAGCCTGGAAATAGCAAAGGATTGGCCCATGGTGCCTCTGGCAGCCAAAAGGGAGCAGAGGGACTGTGTGCAGCCCCCCACCCCATTTTGGCAGGCAAAGTGCCACAGGAAGCCGTCCAAGCAAAAAATGGACTGCGGGGGGCCTCCACACTGTTTTTTGGCTGGCAAATTGCTGCAGGAGGTGGCCATCCTGTTTTCCCCCTCCATCCATGGAATAGAACTAGAGTGCTTATCTGGCCCTTTAAGAAATCCAGTTTGACAGCCCTGCTCTACTGCATGGGCCAGAAGAGGCAACAACTGGACATTGCATCTAGAAGAGTCTATTGTTTTGTAATCATGGCTAATAAAATATCTTGTTACAATATGGAAGGATTCTTAATTAAACCTTAGATAACTTCATTGTTGAAGATGTTGCAATGAAATCAAATTTTAAATGTTTGCTTTGTTAAATGTCACCATTAAGCTCATGCAAGATTTCTCATGCAATTGTTTACTTGTCACCAATTGTTAGTAGTTGCGGCCTTCTGATATTTAGGACTTCTCAATCAGACCAACTAATGCGTTAAGAATATTATCAGAGGGTTTTCTATATATGCTATCCATTTTAGGTTTGATGTCAAATTCCAAGAACGGACTTCTTTTACTGTTAGCCTCCAGATTCTAGAATGCACTCCCTAATGAGATATGCTTGGAACCAACAAGCATATGGTATTTTGGCATGAAGAAAATATTTGTGTGTACTTTAGGTCATAAAAACATTAAATATTTTAAATGCATATGTTACACAGATTCAGCCGCTGATCTTAATTTTTTTTAAAAAAAATATTTTTATCTATGATAAGCTGTTCTTTGAAAGCTTGATTTTGAAAAGTAGTATATGGATTTAAAAAATGAGGACGGTTAATCTTTTCTTCTGCAAATACTGTAGTGTACAATTCCAAGAAAATTCAGAAACATTCCAATAGTCATAGATTATGAAACTTGCATTCTAAAACTTCCAAAGGAAAGATGAAAGGTATAGTCCTCTGGGCTGTTATAATGAACTCTGTGTACATCCTACATAACCCTTTTATAATCGTATTTGTAAGGGTAAATGGAGTGGTGAGGGGGGAGAATGTAATGCATAGTGTTTTGGACTAGGACTATAGAGATCTAGATTTATGGTTACTTTTAGCCATGGAAGCCTAGTAGGTCATTCTGGATCATTAATTATCTTTTAGTCCAACTTATCTATGCAGTTGCTTTTGGTTTAATTGTGGAAGTACACATAAAGCATCTTAATTCCCTGGGAAATATTTATTCAGTATGCATATCTGTAGGAGCAAAGATCTTGAAATCTGATTCTTGCTTACAGGAAAAAACTGTGGCCGCGCTATTATTTATGTTTTATATGTGAATGTCCTGAGGGTGATATCACTTAAGATGAAAAATAAAGTTAATTGAGAGTGTTTGTATGATGAATATTTCTGGTCTGTGAATGCCTGAATCAAATTCTTGGCAGCTTTGTGTAATATAAATACAAAGTATTAGTTCAAGATTGCTTAAGATGGCTTGTTTGGTTGACCCAGAATTATAGGATGAAAACATCAGTTTTGTGACATTTATGAGTAGAATCTGCAGCATCTTGGGATAACTGTAAAGAAGACAGAAGTATTTGTCTTCTGTAAAAATATGTCAACATGTACTTCTGATTAGCTTCAGGAATGTAAATGCTGTTTCTATTTTTTTCGGCAGACAATTCCTGTTTGGGTCAGTTTGGACACATCCTTATACAAGTTTATACAATGTAGCAAACATTTTTCATTTCAAATGTGTGATGTTTTCTTAATAAGTTAACATAAAACTTAGAAATAATAAATTGGCCTTTTATTTTGATCATTTAAATATTATTTATTTCAAAGTTTGAATTTCAGGGCAATTGAGGTAAAAGCAAAGGAAGTTAACAGCCCCTGACTTGTTATGGGAAATTTGACTGCTGCTGTCAAAAATAGTTGCCCGAAAGATTAATTCCAGATTCATATAACATACTAGAAATGAACTATTCTAGAATGACACACTAGGGAGACATTTATCATGACTAATTCATGCTCTACTAAACTAAGATAATCAAGGCAAAATGCAAAGAAGTTAGTTGTGAATTATATGAAAACAGTGAAGACCTGCTATAATGCTTGTGATTGGTATGATTTACTAAAAGACGAAGAGAGATGATTCCTGGAAACTTGTCATATAGACTCAATAATTTTGATTTAGCTTTTTGGGAACACCAATTCTGTATGAATCCATGTTTCATTATATCTTAGAATCTGTTATGCAAGAAAAAAGATGCAATTCTGTTATTTACTGTGAACTGAACAATGCTTTCAAATCTCTATAGATGTTTTTTTAGTTGACCCATGATCTTGTATTTAGTATACAGTATGCTTTTATTAAAATTGTAATGCACTTCCTTATGAACTTATTCAGCTAAATATTTCTCCTACTTTTATGAAGTAATACCGAGATCAGTTATTTCCAGGCATTGAGTGCTTATTGTACTATATAGTATCAATGTGCACAATGAAAAAGGTTCCATGATGAAAATGCAGATGGTCTTGCCTAAAATATACAGACCTTTTTTTGCAGAGAAAATGACCTACATTGAGTTTTACTAACAGGAAGCCTGTAGGTTTGGTTTTGAGTTTGTGGGACATTCTAAAGTAAGAATATAATATCAGAATTTTCTCCAACTGCAGCTTATTAGTCAGATAGCTGAGATAAGGTCTGTTGTCTGCTTATAACTGATGTGTCATTAATATTGGCCAAACTAAAGGATAATGCCTTCTGTCTAATAGTTCATAAGTTTAAACATTTAAATTAGATGAAAAAAATATTATTTTTGAAATAACAGAAAGTAGGAGAAAAGATAATTCTGATATTTTCCAGTTCTCAAATATTAAAATTTAAAATATCATAGCATTTGAATTTTTACAGTAAAATAATTTGTCATAAATATAGGCAATTGTTTTCTTATTATTTCTCTGGGGATTTCCTTGAAGCCATAGATAACATGGGAGAATGGGATAAAGCCAGCTCTTTTGGCAATTTAACTTGGGCCATATGCTGACGTGTTTAATAAGAAAAAGATAATATCATTTTGATTTACTAATGTGTAGTCTTAAGAGAAACGTGTGTTTATCTTGAGGTAACTTATAGTTAGGAATGAGAATATATATTCTTAACAATTTGAGTAGTATTACTAATTCAAAAAAAACTTCTTGTATTGACATTTCCATTTCGTAGCTTTCACATCAACCATTTGATTCTCATCACTCATATAAAAAAAAACCTTTATTATACAATACAATTTAATTTTATTACCTTAGATAATATGAAAATGGTGCAATATATGGAATCTATAAATGTAAGGAGAAGTACTGAAAAGGAGACATATAGTTCTTTGGAAGGGTGGTTTATTTTTTCTGCTAAAAATTGTACTCAATGTTTTTAAAAGCTCCATTTACAGAGTCATTAGATCAATTTTGCAATAAATGAAAAAATGAAAGCAGTTAAAGGTAATGAACATCAAAATGTTTAGAATAAACATTATCTTCCTTTATTTTTATTATCCATATTTTTACTATTCAGTTGTTTAGAACTGTGTCTATACATGAAATCACTGTGATATTATTATTTTAGTTATAAATAAACATTCAGAGATCGTACCTCAGTAGAGAAACCATAAAACGTATTTTTGTCATCAGCAGTCTGGAGCCAAAGTACAAAAACTGCTGTAGACTAAATAGTATTTATTGGTCTTGAAAGGCTAATTACATAATCTTTTTATTACATTGTTTTAGCATAGGATGAAATACTAAAGAGTCTTCTGAGAGCTCTGACCCTTTTCAGGGCCTTGTAATTCATTCAGTAATGTTTTATGATCTTATGATTGTTGTTTATTACTCTTGCCCAGTGAAATTGCTAAACAATGTTGATAAATTCTCACCTTAGAATATTTTGGACTATGAATTAATACTCTTATCTAAAAAAGTGATAATTTTTTGATAGCCAAAAATGTAGCAATAGTTTAGGATTGCTGTCTTTGTACCAGAGCAGACTTGTGGTTGGAAGGTATGTTCTGAATTGAATGAACCTAAAACTCCTAATCTTTCTCATTCAGGTTTTGCTCGTAATCTGAAATAAAAATCATAAGTAACTGTAGTTAATTATTTCCAACCAGTCTGTCTAGGATACTTTTCAGAACTAATATTAAAGAACTAAAATGCTCATATAAATTGTAGTTATAATAATTGCCTGGCTATAAATTTCTTTCTTTTTTTAATATTGTTCTAAGTCAAAAAAATATCGTTACCTAAGGTAAGTTCTTACCTATTACCTAAATGGCTAATGCTACCTACTTGGGTAATGAAATGTCTACAACCATACAAATAAGCTCACAGAGCATCAAGGATTCCACAATTCAACCCTGAGTTACATATATTCCCTTCTATGGGAGTTGTGTTGAACTCATGCATATGCTGCTTAAGAATTCACTCCTGTAGTTAAATATGCATCTATAATGAATGAATTATTTATTTTTTATACAGAGAATAATAATCTGCAGACAATTGTATCCCTCCTTTGTTCTATGTTCATTTTGTAGTGTGAAAAATATGTTCCTAACAACTAGAAAATCAGCTGTTTTAAGTGGCACAAAATTAGAGGACATTTGGAAAAATACAATGACCATATAAGAATGGTAATTCTTGTACTGTTCAGTTAAAAATAGGGATTTTTACAGATTGTTAAACAAATGGTAAGCACATCAATGCAAATAGTATGCACATCATCAATTGACAATATAAAATACTCCTATGTTTCAATCTGCCCCGAAACTGTTTTGAGAAATTGTTTTTGAGAATCGTTTGAACTCTTCAGGTCCATACATTCCATAACTGTTTCTTTTTCTTAGGCACAGGTTTGTTGGGGTCTCTAAGAGAGCCAGTTTAATGTAGTAGTTAAGGGTGTGAGTTTTAGCCCTGCCTTGGGCACAAAGCCAGCAGGGTGGTATTGGACCAGTCAGTCAGTTTCTCTCAGCCCTAGGAAAGACGCAATGGCAAAACCACTTTTGAAAGCTTGCCAAGAAAATTGCAGGGAGTTGCCTACATAGTCTCTGAGAATCAGACATGAAAGGATGAAAACAAAACAATTCTGCCCCCCCCCCCCACAAATCTATTGAGCTATTGAAAAGAGAAAATGAGAATTTCATTATCACATTTCTATCAAGAGGCCAGTTTGACAGAATCAAAACTAATAGCATCTTCTTCAGAATAATAGTTGATCAATGCTGGGACCAGAGTGTACCTTTAAAAAGTATTTACATCCTTCGGCAGATTAAAGGAATTGAAGGATGCACAATAATTTCTCAGGTTCCCAGTTGGTAGCATCTCCACTAACAAAACCTGTTTACAATATTATATTTAGTATACTATTTTTGTTTTTGTTTTTTTTAAAAAATCTGGAATTATATATCTTCAATCTACCCCTTTCAGCATCTGTAAATATAATTCTTTATCAACTCACTGCTGCCATCACAAAGTTTTTAAAATATTTTTGATTGATTTCTGGGTTGGCAAGAGAGTGTGTGGATTAGAGTGGATTTTTAAAAGTAAATGATCTGAGTGAGGCAAGATTGTAATGTAATACTGAACAAATGTCATATTTATTGTGATATGTTTATTTCACATTAAACTATATTTCATGTGTGGAATCATTTTTAACCATAGTTCATTGTACAACTGCATAGATTTCCAACAGATCAGATCTGATAATTTGCCACAACCACATTATGAGCCCTTGTACTCACTGCATGGTAGTCTAGAAGTATGAAAGAAAACTTAATTAAGGAGAGCAGGGGGTTAGACTAGAAGACCTCCAAGGTCTTTTCCAACTCTGTTATTCTGTTATATCTGTTATAACTACTGTAAGAGACTAAAATAGCCTGGAAAGAGAGTAGGCTGAATATTTTTGTCTGCCACTTTCAAGCTTCCATTCACTTGTGTAGACTCAGAGCCATCTGACAACTTGAATTATTCATGGTTTAAAAAGAACTTACCACTTAAAATATTTGAGGTTTTTGAAACAGGAGCTTGGAAAATTCCAGAATGTACCAGAAATCTGATTTGTATGTAGATGAAGGAAGAATATAGTCCAAGTTGGCTATTTGGAATTATACAAAGGACTTTCTTCTCTTCTCCTTTTCTTCTTTAGTCAATTATATGAATTCAGACATTAATGTTAGCCAAAGATTAAAGATGGTTTAATCCTTAAAGATGGGCCTGAAAAGGAACACAAATACTTGGGGGAGAAGGAAAAAAAGTTTCCTTATAGATTTCACCTATCATTTTTAACAAATGTTGATCAATAAGATTTTACAGTAGGGAACATGAACGTTTGTATCATATCCAGTTGTTCTGAAGAATTGAATATGTTGGTCCTATAAGTACTACATATTCAAAATAAAGAAAATGTTTATACACTCTTTTAACCAAGATTAGTAAAATGGTATCAATGCCACGGTAATTTCAGAATTGCTGCATGGAGCTCAGAGGACTCTTGGTAAAAAAAAACCAACACCACTGCCAGTATAGAGGTTGGTTTTTAATAACTTGTTGCCAAGCTCACTTTGAAGTAGTTATTGGCCTCTGTCTTAATCACATGTATGTATCTGTGCATATGCATTTGTATAGAAGTCTATTCTGAAATATTTCACTAGAATGAATGTAGTGCTAGCTTTCCAAATAAAAAACGATCAGCAAAAGGATCTGTTCTCATTCCTGATATTTTGAAACAATAAAAACATCTTGAGTCATCAAAATAGATATATTACACAGGGTTTTGTTGTTGTTGTAGGCCCAAATTTAAGTGTTGTTGTAGGCCCAAATTTAAATTTCCAAAAATGTAAGTTCTGGAATCTTGAATGTGAAGCCAGATACTGTAGCTCTTTTGCCCTTTGACATGTGAAAATAAATTATATGTAAAATGAGGCTGCAGAGTCATACTGGGCCTTGTCCTTAAGACTGCCTAGCATTGTTTCCTAGCATCCCTGTGTAAGGTATGGGCATCCACAAAGAAGATCCAATGCATGCAAACTCTCCCTGCACTCTGGAACCTTGACCATGTAACAGCCAAGATAAACCCAAAATAGTTGGGTTTTTTCCCCTTCCTACTTGAACACTGCTTTATTTTGTGTAATGCTATCTAAACAGAGTTTGTGAAAACAGAATAGCTGAACTTAGTTGCAAAGACCTCTCTTGGGGTAGATAATGCGTATCTCTGTTTATGTAATTAAATCAGGGAGCAAGGGTCTGCTGTTGTATTGGGCTGATGGGATTCTGCTGGTGTCCTCTTTCAAGGAAAAGGCTGAATTTAATAAATCTTTGGATTGGCTCACATTTTCTCATGCTTTTGCCTTAATACATTGCTGCTGATAATTTTAGGGTATTTTGTTTATGTAATGTTAAAATTCCTTTTTAAAGCAGCTGTCTGGAAACTGAGATGAAGGCCTTAATTCACTTTTAATAAAAGATCAATGGGTTTATTGTGGAAAAATAGAACACAGATGTACACTGTACCTGATAAAAGAATTAAATGTGTGTTTAATCTTCTCTGTTTCTTCTGTGCTACTGGTACTTGACCTCCTTTGTTTTTTTGTAACTATTATCTTTCTCTGGAGCTTTTATTTTTCATATTTGGCTTAGTCTGTAAAAACAAACCCCACTAACATACCCTCATCTCAAATACTCACCAAATCCCTTAGATTTTCTAAAAATATTTTAAAAGTAAATCTTCAGACTTAAGTGTCATTAAAATCTTTGGCCTTGCCTTGGAACAGAAGTCCAGAGATGCTTTTAGTGCAAGAACTAGAATGCAAAGGCTGGCAAAGTGAGAATACTTCAATTAAAGATTCCTTAAGGTAGAACTGCCAAGTTTTCCTCCAGAAGTTTCCAATTAAATATCCAGCCATGCCTGAATGAATGTCATATGTAAGATTTTCTTTTCTTTCAGTGTATCTTTTACAAGAAGAAACTAGTGACAAGAAAGGTTGGTTAAATGTCTTTTTGGCTGAAGACTAAAAAAGAGAAATAAAGAAGAGTCAAAATAATTACTATAGCTGAAATTTGCCTCTAGAATAAATCTGTGTGAGATATTCTCCCTCTTCATCCGGAATATTTTGTCTTTGTCCCCTCATAGTGGAATGTGTGGGATAAAACAAAAAATAATGCAAATATTTTGCATATTTCAAAAGAACCATTTAGAAAGAGGCAATTATATAGTCAGAGGATATCTCATAAACAGTAAGATGCACATATTATGCCAAATAATTGTGGAGACATGGTGTTCTGTTTCCATTCCACTGTTTGACCACATGATAAGCTGTTCCTTCTGCCAAAAGCAGAATTGTGATTTCCTCTAAATGAACACATATGGACCAAGTGGCACATAAAGAGGAGTTTTATGATTGTCATCACATATTGAAACCGTGGCAATGGGTCTTCAGTGTAACATGACTTTATTTTATATCATGAGATTATGTGGCTGAGCTGTGGTTAGCAAGACTTCTATCCCAGCCTGTTCCTCCAACTTGGTTCAGAGAAGGGGGTTTAATACCTATATGAATTACAGTTCATTGTTGCTGAATGTCAGGCAAACCAATTTTTACTAACTATGGTTTGTTGAAATAAGCCAGCTGCATAAGCTACATTATTACATCATAGCTGGATGTAACAAGGAGCTATGGTTAAATCAAAAGCATGAATGAAAATTTTCCTACCCGTTATGATTTTGTGGGGATTATGAAAATATTTTGTTCTTTTAATAGTAGAAACATTGTTTAAATGTTAGCCTTCATGTGTAACCACTTGGAAAAAATTCCTAAAATGTAGAAAGTGAAGTTTTCATTGATCAGATAAAAACTTAATAAATATGATGCTGATATTTTTCTTTGAGAAAATTAACAGTTTAATAGGTCTTAAAATATTTCACATGATAAGTCCACATGTTCTTAATATGAAAATCTTAATATAAAATATAATGATTGGCAGGTGATAGTTTCGTTCAATTCTTTTTCTTGTTTCTTTTCTTCACCACTAGATATGTGGATATGGAATTCAAACCATATGTTAGGTCATTGCTTAATATTGTGTTTGCATCTGCTGTAAAGATAGCTAGTCCTCCAGGGCCAAACTTAAATTAAAACTATTATAAAATACAGATAATACTTGATTTATGACTGCAATGAAGCCTGGCATTTTTGTCACAAGTCATTGTAGTCAGTAGTTGAGCCATCACATGGCCAGACTCAGTTCTGCAACTCTTTTTATACAATGGTTGTAAAAGTAAGTCACTGCTTTTGTAAAGTGAATTGTGATTGTTAAACAAATATATCCAATGGGCATTTCCTGCCAGAAAATGGCAAAACAGTTGCAATTCATGGTTACATAACTGAAGAACTGCAACTGATCATAAATACAGGTTGGTTGCCAAATGCCTGAAATGCAATTGTGTGACAGCTTTGAGGTGGCAGACATAACTTCAAGGATGGGTTATAAGCTTTTTAAAAAGTTCATTGTAACTCTGAACACTCATTAAGTGACTAGTCATAAGTCAAGGATTACCTGTCAATAAGAGTTGTCTCTGGTTTGCTATATAATAATGAGGTTGATATTTATTCCACATTTAGTTCTTGTTGCGCTTACGTTTGCTTGCTTGATTATCCTGAAGATATTTATTTGGCTTGGAGATTTTCTCCTCTGGATTTAGATTGGTAGAATATGGGCTATTTCAGATTTTATTTTTTACAAAGAAAAGTGCTCCAAATGTTTAACATTGAGGTGGCATTGTAGAAAGAGAGCTATCCTGGTAGAAAAAAATAATCAGGAGCAGAAGCTTCTTTTCTAGCTAACACATTTTATTAAAAGGCATAAGTTTTCATGAACTTCACCTTGCTTCATCTGCTACATGGAATAGCTAATGCTTTTTAATACAATATAATGTGTTAAAGACAGAAAAGCTGCTACTAACCTCATTTCAATTAAAGTGGCAATATCTATGATGTGTCAGAAAAGATTTAATTTTACAGAACTGCTTTAAGATTTTCTTTCATTAACAGCTTATGTATCAGTGAAAATGCTGGGTTCTAGAGAAGTTTGGGCTTTTGTTTTGAAGGGACAGAGTGGTTTTGGAGCAAGTAGTAGTCCAGATGTAGCATCTCTCCTTTTAAAGAAGCTGCATCTTTTCCTAGGATTGCATGGCTGTCCTCCACTGTCCAGCACCATCTTCAGAAAAGACTAGTTTGGTTTAAGAATTTGCTTACAGGTGCTAAGCCTGACCTCTGTGCACTCCAAAACACCCTTTTACCTTTGAATCCAAACCAGTGCCCAGCCCTATTAACTTCATTATCTTTACTCATCTTGTAGATGACTATGTGGGTGAAGTATATGGTGATATAAGGATCGCTATTTTCATTTTATCTACATATCCTAATTTTTTGTTTGCTTGTTTTTAAGCCTTTCAGCTAGACTAGTTTCCATTTGGTTAGGACAGGTGATGTAAAGGAACAGACTTGATAGTTTATTCTCCACATATTCTCCACCAGTTGTGTTTGGGTTGCAAATGCTAAAATTCCCAGCCAATATGGCCAACCTAACAGAAATTCTGGAACTTGTAGGTGATGTGTATTTTAGTTAGTATTAGTTAATTCTGCTTTATCTTCTCAAAACAATAAACTGTGAGATAAATTGTTCTTAATGTGCAATATCTCTTTGTTTACAGCAGCCACCACTTAAATTAAGATAATTATAATTAATGTTCCCATTGAAGAACCTTTTTTTAAAAAAAAAAAAAAGATACAGTAAAAGATAAAGAGATCCTCCAGTGTTCATATAGATATGTTCATTTTATCTTCTTTCCAATGCATATTGATTCTTCTAAATTGTTTTCAAATTTCCTGGGGATATTCTTGGCACTTTCATATCCAAGAACAAAGAAAGTTTATTTTTTAGATTGAACAAAGTTGGACATTTCAGAAGAAAAGCTACATAGTTAGAGAAATTTACATTTGTCTATGCAGGATTGTTTTATTAAGTTTTCATAACTATATTAGGCAGGAGACATTTTGGGCAAAGAGATATTTGAATTTGATAAATGGCATGCTATTGTTTTCTTTACTTTCCAGGGACAGTATAGACCTTCTGATTTACTATGTCCGGAGACATATACTTGGATACCCCTTGAGCAATGTCTACCTTCTCTTGAGCAGTCAAAATATTCTCGCCTCAATCAAGACTCAAAAATAGGTAGGTGCCTATTTGAGTTCATTGGATCTTTTGCAGACACCTGAGTGTCTGTTAATTTATAAGATGACTCTATTCCTTTAAAATTTTTCACAAGCTATTATGTTACCAAAGAAAAAATCCTGTAGTCCATTTCATATATTCACCAATGTCAAGTGCTGAAATAACATGATGGTAATGGAGTAATAGAAGGAATGCTATAGGAATAGCATTCTATAGGAATGCCCTGTGAAATATTTGTATCCTGTGCAATGTGACATTTTGTGTAAAGGTAAAATATTTGTAAGACGTAATATGAGGAAATGGGAAGAACTTATGCTTTCCACTATTGCACTATTTCACTATCTGTTCCTGAGGAACGTATGAATTAGGGCATAGTATCACATTATATGGTAGTATAGAAGAAGAAAAATAAGCTTCTCTTTGAAAGGTCCTATTTGTGTCCTACACAATATTTTTATGCTTCTTTAAAATTTGAGGCTTTTCCTGGCATTGATCTTTAGACAAAATCTATTGCTTTCTAGATTATTTTGTTATATAAACATGAAAGTGCTTATTTGTGTCTGAATACTTTATCCAGAAGAAAGTACATCAATTTATAGTTGGTCAGAGTTGTTTATCATGCTATTTTCCTTGAACTGTAGAGCATGTAATGAGGAGCTTTCTGACTTTGGCTGATCTGTAAAGCCTGAATTGATTCTGAGATTAAAACAATGCCAAAATACACATTGCATGTAACAAGAAGATTACACTACATTATAAATTGAATTCAAACAAAACCATCTGACTATGAGACAGACAAAATGCTGCTTTGAATAGGTGGTCTAGAAAAGATTGCTAAGATGAAAGAACTAATACCCAAATAACAAAAGTGATCTTAGCTTAAGGAATTTGAACATTTGTACCAATTCCACTTCAAGATAATAAATATAAAAGTCTGCTTCTTACTTTATTCATACTGAATACATGTCCAGACACAATGTGAATTCAAGCTTGGGTCCTGTGGCTTAAGGAAATTAAAACATAATACCTACTGTGAATGAGAGTCATCAAGGTTTGTGCAGCTACTGACATGAAGGAAACATTCATCATTCCAGAGCTTGTCTCTTGCAGAATACCTCCTTTATAGTTATCAGTTAAAAAAAGCTTTTAATTACAATTTAATGAATATTGAGTTAGACCGACAGTGGTATGCTGTGTTTCACATGCTATGGTTTGCTATACAAGGTGTGTTATGCAATTGAGTTCATAACAGAGTTTGATAGACCACCCAATTCATAAAATAGTTGCCAGAATTGAGCAATGTAAAAGAGATAGCGTTCATATTTTCCTATTACCAATAGCTGTAAATGACCACCAACTTACTTTGTTTCAGAAATAATGTATGTTTCACTGAATCTGGTGAGATAAAAATATTATTTATTCTAATAGTGATACTTGTTAGGTACCTTTGGAAGAATTCTTTAGCAATATTCATTTATTGGTGATCATTTCTTCAGACTTACCACATCATAATCTATGATGCCAAAACTTTATTTTATGGATGTATAGCAGTTAGTGATGAAAATCTATTGTTTTAATGGCTATCAGGAATCTTCTGACTTTTTCAGATTGGAAATTTAGTGCAGGGATCCCCAACCTTTTCGACGCCGCGGCCCGGTTCCGACATCAGCTGGGCGCCGCGCCCGGTGCAGCGTCAACTGGGCGCCGCCATCTTTTATGACGAAAGGCGCTTCCGGTGGCGTCACGGGCGCTGTTCGTCATAAAAGATGGCGGCGCCAACTTCTGGTGAGCTTTTTCGGGTAGAAATGGCTTTCTACCGGAAAAGCTCACCGAGCGCTGGCGCCCGCCATCTTTTATGACGAAACAGCGCTTCCGGTGAGCTTTCTACCCGAAAAGCTCACCAGAAGCGCTTTTTACCAAAAAAGATGGCGGCGCCCAGCAACCAGCGGCCCGGTAAGGCTTGTTCCGCGGCCCGGTACCGGTCCGCGGACCGGCGGTTGGGGACCCCTGATTTAGTGGACATAAGAGCTAGTGAGTGAAGCCAAGGTCTGGCTATCTGTCGGTCTGTCTGTTCTCTGTCTGTCTCTCTCTCTCTCTCTCTCCTCTCTTTCTTTAATTAAACTTTTTAAAAATGAAAGATAAATATGATAACTCGCTTAAGTTCATGTTGAATAATAGGCTCCTTCTATCAACCTAAAACCAACCATCTCAAAATACATTTTAGAGAGTTCTACTGCCTTATAATTTTTAGAAGTATCATGCAACTTCAGTTAGTATATTTCATGTATAAACAGTTCAAGTACACTACCATGTTCTAGTATTAAAATGCCTTTTAATGTGCTGGGGAAAAAAATGAAAAAAATTATCTCCAAAACACAAAGCAAATATTATCCTCACTAGATGGATTTAAACACCAGTTATTTTAACACAAATGTAGCCAATTGGTACCAATTGTATTTTGCTTTTTACTTTCCAAATTGTAAGACATATATGCATAGAAGCCAAATAAGTAAAATAATTTTGCAGTCCCAGCTAGTACTGAACAGTCTGTGCAATGTTCCTCAGATTTTTAAGATGAAAAGAATTATCATATAGTGGTACTTAACCTTTTAAAACTTATGTGATTATGTAGCAGACATGACCATAATGCAGGAATAATATCTATAGAACAGACAGTTCTATATGCTTATAAAAGATTGGTTATGATTTTCTAGCATTGTTTTATTTGCTTCACTTTTATAAAGAAACAAATTACAGTTGTACATTGAAAAGACAATATATACTATATGATTGTTACTGTAATTATTGCCAAATAATAAAACATATGTTCATATTTAATGACATAACAGCAAAATTTTATACACCCTCTAAGGAGCCAAGCTTATATCCCAAACTACTTAAAAATTTATTGTAAATAAAATTTATTTTTAATAAAAAAATTTAATAAACAATATATTGATACTGTGTTTGTGATGGATAGGTTTAAAGCAACACTTTGAAAGTTGCGGAACAGACTTATTTTCTCATAGTTCTTAGCAAAACGTAGAAGGCTATTGTTCAATGAGTTACAGAAGAGAGAAAATGTGTTGATTTATTCCCAGAATGTCTTTAGCTTCTTACATTCTAGATCTTGCATCTGTTGTTAATTAACTTTATAAATACTTGAAGGCATTTGAAGTTCACTGTCCAACATGATTCTTGATCATAAAATATGTTTAAATAGTACAGATAGTGCTAATGAGCTGTATCCAAATTTGTCAACTGAATTTTAGTATATGCAAGGAAACCCTAATAAGTAGATGAATCACTGGTGGCTCAATAATTCTAGCTATGCTGCGATATTAAAAAAAAAGAGAACATTTTTATCTGAACAAAGAATGTTCATTATGTAAGCAGAAACATGTTAATGTTTGCTAATAAATAATTCTTCCCCAAATAAATGAAAGCATGTTTATGATCATTATAATTTTGTAAGATTTCCCATCAATTAGAAGGGGGGGATTGGAATTAGTGTTAGAAAAACATTTATTGTGTTCATAGGATGAAGTCTAAAATCATTTCTTAGGAAACAAACTATGTGGAAAGTCTAAATACCATTTCAATGTTACAATGCTATATATTCCACAGGGATGATAGAGAACTGACTTCAGCCTAAAGCTTCTAAAGTGTATGCCTAAAGGGGTTGTTTAAATACATATTACACAAAAGTGGTGCTAGAACTATCTATATTGTGTTTGCATATACAGTACTGATTGTGCAGGATGGGTTTCCCAGCAGTCCTCTATATTTTGCTCCTTGCTGGCTTGTCATGAGCCTGATAACCTGCTATCCAGAAACTATATCCAATAATGTAGTACTTGTTACATATCCATATTTATCCATTATCTTTTACTTCCAACCATATTTAATTAGAAGGGATTATGTGTTATAGGGAATCAAGACTTAACACTTATTGGAAGCAAAGATAATGAAACAAAAACTATCATATTTTGCATACATCGTTCGGTTTGTTGGTTTGTTTTAAAGATGGTAAAAGCGGCTGCATGTGTCTGTAGATGATACTCCGAAGTGTTGTGCAGAGAGGTTTTTGAAGAATTTGGATTGTAGAAATTGGTATGTGGAAGTGGAAAAGTATGTAGAGGGAAAGGCAAGAAAGAGACAAGCTTGATAAACTAACTGTGAGGCTGAAATTTGTTGAAGAAACAGAGAGGTAAAGAAACTGATAGGCCAAGAGTTGGTAGAGTGGAATGGTCGGAAAGTGACAGTTGGAAGATAATGGACACTGCAAATGGAGCCAAGCTGGGCGTCCTGGAGTGAGGAGGAGGGCCAGAGGAGTAATACCTCCTTAAAAAACCTTGGTCCAGCTGGCCCAGCTGGTAGCACATCGTAAGGGCCCCTTTCCAGGGTTACAGGAGAAGATGGTCAACAGTTTTGAAGGCAGAAGAGGGCTTTATGCCCCATCAGCAGATAAACGGTAGAACCATCTTCTAGGAGCAGGGAAACTCTGATTTCAAAACTCCACTGCCTTGTGGCTATATCTATTATTGGAAAAGGCTTCAGGAGTCAACCTCAAGGCAAAATCCGGAGCCAGAGTGCCAGAAGCAGTTCGTGACTGTGTACAATCATGTTCTGGTAACTCCTGCGACGCAGCTGGAACTAATCATATTGGTTCTGCTGTTCCATTAGACTATTTCACTGATGTGGAGAGGGGGAAATCTGCTGCTTGGGTAACAGTTTATACTCCATATTAAATTACCCAGGCCTCGTGCTCTGGAGAGGACACTCCAGCTTTGCATACAGCATTGAAACAACACATGAAGTGGCAGTTACTGGTTTCATAGCACGATACCATAGTCTCTTGAGACTGAAGGATGCCAACTCAATTCAATTTGTTCAGGTTGACGTATCTGTGAAAAATAAAATACTGGACAAGGTAGAAGGATGTAAAGAAGCAGATAGTGCTTGGAATGGAATATAAGAATACTGGAAAATCTTCGGCTTTCCGGTCTTGCGCGGCTTCGGGAGCGGCAGGAATTCGCGTCTCTGCGATCCCTGCCGCGTTCGCTGCCAAGGTGCCCCGATCTAAATAGGTCTGGGGGCTATGGCTGCCTTGTAGAGGCAGTCGAAGAGAGAGGATCCGGACAGAGGTTTGGGGGTAACGCAGACCCCCTTTCCAGCCGGAACAACTCCTTTTTCCTGAGGTGGATGAGCGGCGGTCAGCAATGGCCGCCTCAAAGAAGCCAGCAGCCGGGTAAGATTCGTGCTGGAGGAAGAGGGAAGAGCTGTGGAAGTTGCTTCTGACTGGGATAAAGCTAAGAGAGAGTTCCTGTAACCTCGAAGGCTGCTAAGGATACTTTGTTTCAAGAAAGAGATACAAGCGGCGAACATTTCAAAAGAGTAAGTTTTTTTTTTTTCTTCCTTTCACTCTCCTCCCTAACGTGACAGCAGTGGAACTATAAGAGAAATCCGGGAATTTGTTCTGGAGGTAAATAAATATTGAAGGAGCAAGGATTTTAGAATATTCAAAGGGGAAAAAAGGAAGAAGAGTGGGAAGGGAGAGGGAAAAAAAATAAAAATTGGAGCAACCTGAAAATAAGGAGAAGACTGCCTAAAACTTTAAAGAGTTAATTTTAAAGAGCTATTAAACAGCAATAAGAGTTTCTAAAGATACATTTTAAAGAGAACTTTGTGATCAAACTTTATCCCAAAAAGAGAAAGTGGAAAAAGAGAAAGCATTAAAAAGAATCAGCTGATTGGACTGTTTGATGACTTTGGATTTTATGAGAATTATCTCAGACTAAAAAGCACTTGGGTGGTTGTTTTGGAAAAAAATTTCTCTGTACAATGGCATCAGTTGTGGATGAACTAGAACTTATACATCAAAAATATGAAAGAGAAAAGCGAGAAGGAAAAGATATTTTTGGCACTCTTTTTCAGTTTATAGAAATGGCGGTTTGTGCTTATGTAAAATCGTATGAGCAGGATAAAGAAGAAGCCATTTTTGAAGAACATGTGACTTTGGTTGGAGAAGAAAAGAAGGAGGAGAAAAAGGAGAAGAAGACTTTAAGACCTGGGAAAACAATCCAAAAAGTGAAGAATAAGGTGAAAAGAGGATATCGTGTTAGGAAACAACAGAAAGAGAGAAAACAGGATAAAAGGGAGGTGGAGAGACAAAGGGGTAAAGAGGATAAGGAGAAGAAGAAGCAAGGGAGAAAGGAAGGAATAAGAAACTTTAATGATGGGGAGCAAAATGCAAAAAAACAAAAGTTTTTCACAGATAATGGATAGATTTTATTGGAAAAGGGATTTTAGAAGGGTACATAAGATTGCATTTTTATATTTGTATTTAGAAATAATTATAGAAGATTGGAAATAATATGTAATTTAAAATGTGATAAATATTTAGTATAATTTAGTGAAATTTTTGTTAAAGGAGGGGAGTACTTTAATGAAATAATGATTTAAGATCGGTGATGTGGGGGGGGGGGAATAATTTTGGAAAGTATAAGAAGTGTTCCCATAAAGGTATGATAATTAATTGAAATGTGTGAAATGTCTAAAGATATAAATGATTGTTAATACCAATGATTAGGCTATGTTATAATAGTGAAACTATTCGTGAAATGAGAGGTTTGAAGAAGGAGAGGGGAACATGTAATGTAATAATGATTTATAATATGTGATGTGGGGGATGGAACTAATATGGCAAATAGATGCTCCCATAGAAATATGTGATTTAATTGATAAGAAATGTGCTAGATGTTTAAGACATGAATAAATATTAATATTAATGAATAGATTTGTATTGGTTTTGATGATATTGTATAATGTTAGAATGTACCAGACAGAATCCCAACGTAAGTTATGTACTTTAAATTAAGTATTATAAATATAGGGGAAAGAGACATAGGCGTCATACTCCAATCAGTGTACAGGAGAAGGTTTTACTTTTTTTTCTTTTAAGAAGAAAGATAAACGGATAGTTGGAAATAGAACAGACAAAGAATAAATATTATGATTTGAATTGAGAGGAGATAAATAAAATAAAATTGAGAAAATTTAAAAGAAAGGAGAAGCTATATAGAAAAATGAAAATGTAATAAGATATGGAATGGTATGTAAAATGAATATGAATTTGAATGTGTGTCTGTACCAAGAGTTTTGACCCGGGATTAAGCAACTTTCAGAAAAGAGATTTTTGTATGTTTTTATGTCTTGAATTTTTGTATGTTTTGTATGTCTTTAAAAGTTAATAAAAATTTGTTTAAAAAAAAAAAAGAATACTGGAAAATCTTGCATGGAATGTATTTGCAAGAATTGTGTAATGCAGCAATAGACAGGACAGCTTGGAGAGCTTATATCCATAAAGTCACCAAACAACAGCAAGTGACAAAACATAACAGCAAGCATACTTTTCTTCATCCAATCTCCTTTCAAAATGGACCCAAATCTCTTAAGACCCTTAGAACAAGTAGACCCTTATTGCAAGCAACAATATCTTGAATTATGACAGTAACACTAGGTCTAAAGCAGAGGTGGTATTCAGCAGGTTCTGACAAGTTCCGGAGAACCGGTAGTGGAAATTTTGAGTAGTTTGGAGAATCAGCAATTACCATCTCTGACTGGAGATTTTACAGTATCCTTCCCCTGCCACGCCCACCAAGCCACGCCCACAGAGCTGGTAGTGAAAAAATTTGAATCCCACCACTGGTCTAAAGCATAATATCCGAGTCTACATAGTAAGGCAAAAGGTATAAGGCATGAACCAACAACCCATATAAGAAATCAGCCAAGAATACTTAAAAGCAGTCAACAGCATATCTTAGAGTTCAGTCAACCAAGTGTAATATACAAACTGGTCAGGCTGAGAGAAGACTCAAGAGTTTGCAACAAAATTAAGTAACGTTTGGACTAAAGGAACAAAATTGTTTCAGGATTTGACTGCCTCCAGACAGAGGCTTAATTGCTGCAAGTTCAAATATTGGAGTCTTCAAGAGTTAACATCCTTTAGTACCTTGATCCAAAGGGGTTCTTCCAAATAGTTAAGCGTTTCTTTGTTTCTACCCTTCGGCTCTGTATGCAGTAGTGTCAAAGTTTCCCCAAATTTGAGAAACCATTCCTTACTGTCCCAGCTTGGTAATCTTGGACTTTAACTTCTCCAAGATTAGAGAGATGAGGATAGTGAATCTACTGATGTCTCAATGTTAGGCTTTGGTGCCACCAAATTTTAAGATTCCTTACTCTTTCTCTGTTCTAACTCTTTTCCCCTGGACAGAGATTTATCCAGGCAATGTTAACATTTGTATTATTAAAATATAGAAATTGGCCAAAACTTCTGTCATGAAAAATGATTTATTTGAATTTAAAAAGTAGCATAGTATGCTGTATATATGTTTCATGGTATATAGTTGTAAAATTGATCCTGACGGATCAGTATTATTTTCTGGAAATGCCAGAATCAATTATACAGTAATCAAGAATTATATAATTTTTATGTGTCATTCTTTAACAGCTGTAAAGGGTTTTTAGATTCCGTTATATTCAGTTAAAGCCATTCTGTTTAAGGGTTACAATGAACAAAGTGAATTTTTCTTTTGACTGGCTCTTGGCATTAAAACAATAGCTGAATTCAAACTGACTAAATAACTAGTACTGTTGCTATGACAGGAACTCTTATTTGCTTTTTTAAGATTAGTTTATACATAAAGCTACATTAAAAAGGCGTGAGAAGGATTGGTAGCATTAACAACTTGAGGGACAGGTTTGGTACTTTCTGATAGCTTTTTATTCTGAAATTTATAGACCGGAGCTAGATAGCAGTCTTTTAAAAAGGAAATAAACTGTTAAAGTTCTGGATTAAAGTTATTACTTTTGTGTATGTGTATATGTGTATATTTACTGACTGCAGACATGTTCCAAAGCCTTCTACATGATTTCTATTTATCTGTTTTTTATTATCATATATTTATTTGGTTCTTTTCCTGGAATTTCAAGATCTAATAATTAAATTCCAAATGTAACATCAGAGGGGGCCAGAGTAGATCAAAGGATGGAAATTCAAACTTGACCCATTAGTACCTGGGATGACACAACAATGTTTCTTTTAGTTTCCCCACAGTACTTTGTTTAGCATAAACCTGAGTAACAGAAAAAGTTAATCAGATCACCACATGACTGTGCCTGATTTTACCAACTTTTCTTGCAACAGTGGTTAAGTGAAATCAGCAGTCATTAAATAAATCAATTTTATCTAATGGGTGGTTTGTTTTGGCCAGAAAACAAAAGTAAATTCCAGAAACCTGCAAAAAATGCCATAAATAACAACCATGTAACTGCAGAATGGTACAAATGGCCATAAATGCAAGTCAGTTATTAAAGGAACTTCAAAATTGGAACTCCAAAATTGGGTTTTAAGTACCCTTGGGGGCCTGTTGTATAGTTTATACAGTCATTAAGTGACTGGTTATTAAGCTAGAACTATCTAAGTGATATACATGTACAAACAAATAAATGTTGCATTGGGTGTTTTGAATGGAGAACACCACAAATTATTTTTAGAAATACACATATCACTCCTGGAATACTTCAAGGAGAACAGAATGAACTGGCATAAATAGTTAAAGCACACAATGTTTTGTACATCTCTATTTTTAATGTTTATTATAACTATTAGTATATATTATATTAAAATACTTATATTACTATAAGTATTTTAACTATTACTCACATATTATAATTGCAGCTTTTACAAAGGATAACTTTGAGAACAGCATAAAACTTTTTTTTTAGAAAATGAAGTGAGAAACTATCATTGAGGACATTCTAGTGTGAACTATTTGTGATCTTACCTACTATCTGTATGATCTTTATTAAGTGATAGTATTGTACTCAAAAAGTGGCTGCATTTACCCATAATGCTGACATAATCTTTTAAATTGTGGTTGCTGGAACAAACTGTTTATGCTAGTAGTGCAAACATAGTGCAAAGCCACAATGGGGAGTTAATCCAATATTTTAACTAAACCCAAATAAATTACATCATAAAGAAACTGGTTGTGTTTTAATACTGACTCTTTGTGTAGTCAGCCAGTCTCAACTTGAATGAACTTTGCATCGCAGTTCTAGAATTCAAAAAGTGTATCCTGTGGGCATACATAGCCTGCCAGTGCCTATTGTGTGATTACCGGAGCTCCAACGTAATGTTGAGTTTTTGTATATGTTTGAATTGGACGTCAAGTGTATTTTACTCATGAAAAACACACAAAAATGAGTAATATTTTAAAGTATGCGCTTGATATAGCACGCAATCTCATGCAATTCTCCAGGTAATGTTCTGACTCCCTTCTCAGATAGTTTCTTATTCAGCAGCAAGCGTGATTATTAGCTAGTTGCTTAATTATGCCATAATTAAGCAACTAGCTAATCATCACGTTTGCTACTGAATAAGATCATGGCTTTGTGATCATGGCTTTGGTCTAGTAACACAGCTGTGACTAAATATCTATCTTAACAATAAGAATACAAAATTATGATTAAAAGATTGAAGGGAGAAGGGGGAATCTACTATTAGTCCATCAACCAACACAAGTGAGATACTTGCTGTTCTTCACAATATCTTGCTCACTTGATGTAAGCTACTAGCCATATATATATTTCTTTCTGTCTTTGTTTGCCATATAAATTCTGGTGATGAAGTATTAAGGCAATACATAATTACTTTCAGAAAAGCATTTCCTGGCAAAGTCTTGCATGGACAAATTTAAATAAGTAATGCTTTCTTCATGTGATTGGTTTATATTTGTAATTACCTTTTACATGATCCATAAATAACTAAGACACTTGAATTGAAATTATAATTTGTGCAATTACAATTTGTGCCATTATAATTTGACATAGTCTGTTCCTTAGTGGTTGTAACTACAGAGAGAGGGAGGGGCGAGGGAGAGAGAGGGGGAGGGAGAGCACACTCCCTGCATTAAAAAGCATTTCTTAAGGATTATGGAGCATATAAGTCAATTTATACTGATATTAACTGACTATAACATTAATTTAATAAAAATAACATTTATACCAGAAAATAGCAGCAGCTTTGTGTTCCTTTATGTTTTGTTATGTTTGAAACAAAATGAATTAGTAGTGATTAAAGGGTACTGTGCTTTGCACATAGATATCCATATCCTGATGCTATTTGGAAACATTCTCAAAGAGAAAGGAGTCTCAAGTCTTTGTAAATTCTACTGCTATAATGAAGAGGCTAAAGTTGGCATTGTTTTGAGACAAAACTTTTCCTACTGATATAGGCTGCCAGTTTCCCATAACAAACTTGTACAATAACTTGAGATTATCAAGTGCTTGGATGCATTCCACTGTCTGTTGATTTGTGTGGTTTTATAAAAACATGGCTTAAAAGTAGGAGGCCTTTCCATTCATGCTTTATTATATTGCATCAATTCAGCCTATTTTATAAAAATGTCTCCAGATAAATTGTGAAACGAGTTTCAAAGCTTTTAAAATCCTAGTTATGATTTGTTTAAAGATCTATTTTTTTCTTAATCAAACATGTAAATATATCTTAGTAACAGATGTTTAGTGTTAAATTTAACATTGGAAAACATAATGTTTTCAGTTATTGTTTGTTTCTTGAATGAAGTCTCTTATACAACTATTTAAATTTTGTTCTGCATTATAATCCATCCTATAAACAATTGTAAAATAGCACCAATACTATAATTACTTTATTCAGTAATAATAAATAATGTCTTGACATAAAAAATGCAAGCCTATGGTTTTATAGGAAAAGTAAATAACACTAACTTCAAATGGGAAGGTTTTATGTCACAGGGTAATGGGATATGACCCCTTCAAATAAGTCTAGTCAAGCATTTTTATATATTTTGTAGATATTTTCATGATTCAATTTTTTCATATATACTCTAAACTTATAATGATATATTATTATTTTAAGCAGCTACATTACAAAATCCCGTTTGCTTCCTGATATTTATATTAGACATAGCTTGCATACTTGAAAATAGTAGTGGTGAACAAATAAAATCTTTGTAACGTGTATGGCTTCCTATACTTAAAACCTGAATAGAATTAATTCAAAGAAGTCCATAAGGCTGTAATCAGGCTGCTTACGAAAATCAGGCTTGAAGCTGAAAACCAAGATAAATTCACAGTCCAGTATTTTAAGTTTCTTCCATATGAGGCACTTCCTAAACATAAAATTGCTTTACAATTTGATGTACAATTTGATGTCATCTAAAAAACCACAAAAACCCTAAAATGTTCTTCTTCATTCAGCCATTGCAGTTTGTTAATATTTCTGTTTCATTTTTCAGGTGATGAAGGGATGATGAAAGAACTTGATCAAGTTCAGGTTCTCTATAAGAGATCAGTTATGCCTTACAGGATCTATAAGAGAAATCGAAAAGGACCAAGCGATGAAGAAACTGTACAGCAATATGCAGCTCTCGTGGGACAGGCATGTTCGGAGAGGATGTTGCTTTTTCGAAGCTGAATATTCATTCTCTAGATGTTCCAGAATGACGTTTTATCATACTACTGCAAGATTACATATCTCTACCATTTTCTGTTGTTATGCCTATTGAATACTCACTGTGTACCTTTTTCTGCCTGTGAAGGAACACGTTGACAAACTTTAGCATAAAACATTGGTTTTGAGTCTGTATTAAGGGTTTGTCAGAATATTACAATGACTGAGTTTGTGAGATTAAAGTCCTCCTTACATTTTCAAACAAGTGAATGGGATGAGTATAATAGTGAGTGGAACATTTGAAGGGGTGGGCAAGTTGTATTTTGTAGGTATGTGGTAGATAATATTTAAAATCAATTGGGTGATGAAATATAAGTTGTTGTGAAAAGTATAAATATTTTGGAAATTTTATATTTTCTTTGATTACTATCAGATAATTAAATATTTTGTTCTAGTATTATTTCAGAATTCAGTTAGCCAGATACTTGTAAGTAAGCCAATGTTTTGCACTATGCTTCAGTGGGAAAATCCAACCTCTGTCTGGTAGAGTTGGTGCCCAGGATTGCTATTATATCGTACAATATAAAGCCATCTAATGTGTATCTATGCACTGCATCTTTCAAATTATTCACTGAAATCTTTTAAATGTTTGCTTTAAATAACATCTAATTTTATTGAAATAACCAGGAAGTTTGCAATTTAGGATGGGGGTGTTTTTTTGGTGATTGACACTTTGGGAAAGATTGAAATTAAAATGTTTATCAAATTACCAAAGAAATTAATTTAAATATGTAGATTAAAACTATATTGAAGTACGTCCCATTTTTGTTTTGTTTTATATTCTTAATGTTTATGTCAATTGTAGTATTCAGAGAATAAAATTTAAAAAAAATCCTACATTACACACTGAGCAATTAACTATATTAACTGAGTATTCAGAACTTTTGATGTTATCCATTCTGTATTTTAAGCTGTAAATTACAACGCTATGAAATGCAACATTCTACGCTCAGCTGATATTTTTCAGACAACTTTGATCAATCTTTGTCTCATTATCTAATACAGCAGCACAGCAGAACATAAAAAACCAGTTGTGTGCCTAGATTTTGCCTGTAGTTTGGGATAAAATAATAGTATTCACGGAAACAGCCTTCGTTCAGAGATTCTTGCAAGCATGCAGTAGTGCTTGCTGTATGTTCACTGAAATGCATACACGTTTAGTTAAACATGCTGATAAGTTGTCAGGTTGTAGTTTTGACATTATCTGCCATTATTTTGGGAATGGAGAAAAAATCACATATATTCTTAATTCTTAATTTTATTCCTGCATCTACCCAAGGTTTGGCATGGTCATTGAACATAGTACCAAGCAGTAGCAGTGAAAGCATGGATGCCCTATATGATCATTCTTGCTTTTGAAAATAACATTTCTTTTTTTTTCTACATAGTTATTTTTATACGTGCAGGTTTTACACAGAACAAATTCCTTGTTTCTTGTAATTATTTTGAATGCTTTTCAGCTGTGGCTAAAATAAGGTGTTTTTTTTTTTTATTGGAAGTTGGGTCAGACTTAGTCATATGTAGAATAAATTTACTGAAATCAATGCAACATTAATCCCATTGCTGTTTTACTTTACAGATCACAGAATACAATCTGATAGTATTTGATATAGCATATAGAATTTAAATAACATACCTAAATGGAAAATATAGGAAGTAAAATACGTATTATTAAGGTAACATGTAACCTCACCTGGATTAATCTTGCATGGATTTCATAATCAGAATTTCTGGTTGGAAGATTGACTGTGTCTTTATTTCTTCTAAAGGACCCATAATAATTACAATACAATTGTGTATTTTTTATCAAATAAAAATAATTTAGTACATATTCAATTGCCACTAGGGGGCACATTCCAACTTGAAAATCAGTATTATATTGTTTGCCATTTCAACAGTGTTCATTATTATTCTACATCTGGTTTCCCACCACTTATTTTTTTAAAAACCTGGAAATCTTGATAAGGAAACCATTATTTGAGTCAACATGTATAGTCATAAAATAGTGGAGAGTCAGTAGAATAAAAATATGTAATTGATATAAAAGCTAATTATTATTTTGTTTGAACAAAACAACAAAAGTATTTGAGCCCCCAAAAGAACACTGAATAAAGCATGTCAATGTATCCAGGATTCAATGAATATAGTACTTCCATTCTCTTGCTTTTGTGTATGCTTGTTCATTCAAGTATTTGAATTTTGTGCCACAGTAGTTCCCATTGATAAAAAGGAAAGCTGGTTATTTTTTGGTGACATCTCTCTTTTGATATTAGAGGAGTAACTCTGAAACGGAAAAAGAGTATTCTCAGTAGTATCTTTATAAACAGAGATTATACGCTAATGTGTTTTGGGTCACTGTTGGCAAACTAGAATCGCTTCTGTGGAGTGATGATTTTAAAAAACTGCTCCTTACCTATATGAGGGATTCATGTTGGCTAGGGGTGATAGAGGCTAGTTATAAACCATAATATAGACCAAAATTGTTCTGTTCCAATTCCCAAATAAATAGACCTGAGGGATTATTTCCACCACTAAGCTGCTGACAACACGTTTACATCTTGTACTATTTGGAAACTAAAATGAAATAACTGCTTAATAAACAGGAATATGTTGGATTGGGGCCAGAATATCTGAAAGACTGCTGATTCTTGTATGAGCCTGCTTGTAAAGTATGTAACACAGGATTATGATTCTGCTACTATGAAACTTATAGTAAAAGTCAGACTTCCTTTTTCTAATATGTCGTAGACATGTAGCTTTACTCCTTTCTCAAAATAAAATTTTATTAGTTGGTAAGGTACTTTAATTATTACTGTTCCATGCTTTAATTAAAATTTTATTTCACTTTAAGTCTATTATATTACTTAAAAGTGTGAGAGCATGTGCACTTATGTGAAGAGATATTTTGTGCACTTGAGGGCCAGCTTAAACAGTAAATTATTTTTGTTGAATGTTAATAAAAGATACAAGATGAGTTACACATTACCCACTAATGACAGCTGTTGCTCAAGTTGCAATATAACCTTTGTCCACTCTTGCTCTTAAACAGAAAACAGTATACTCAGTATTTTGGTGAAATTCCAAATATTAAAAAGCCATCAATTTGAAATTTTGCATAAACATTCAATGTTGTAGGTAGGTGTTGAATATCAAAAGCTTGTCCGCTAAATCTAGTCAAAATTGCACACAGCCAATATAACACAGTGTAATATGTTTTTAATCCCTAAATCTTATCTCTCAAATATCAAACTCAAAATACGTAGTCAGCACTCATCGTCAATGTAAAGCATTTGTCAAACAATCAGAAATATTTTAAGGTATGGATTTTAAGCAATTTTTTTGAAAACACATGTCAAAGGGAAATGTTTCAAGTAAATGTGCCTGGGCTCTCCCTCTATCCCAATAATATTCACAAATATATACTGTTGCATTTTTTTCTGGTTCTTTGGAGATTATTCTTATACATGTGTAATTACCTAGTGAGATTTGAAATTGTCCCAGTGAAGAAAAATTGGAACTGAAAACACTCATAAAGTGTCAGCTTGGGAAGCCATACTAGAACCAGAAGCTTCCACACTGCACATTCTTGAGCCTGGGAAGATGGGAAGGGGGAACGCTGACAAATACATGTTTTATTGTCTACTATCATTATGTACACCTATGGAGAATTGTAATATGCTAAATCATGACAGTTAAATGTCCAAAACAACGATACTTAACAAAATCATTTGGTAGGAAGCTATCCTATTTTGAGTAAAATGTTCCAGTGGTGACCAACAACTTTTTCTGGAACTTGAAATTGTCATAATTTGCTAATGGTGGCAACCAAATTTTTTTTTAAAAAAAAAAATTGTTTTTAAACAAAAATATCAAACCTTGTGAAATTTTGTTATTTTTACTAAAAAAAAATTCCATAATTTTATTACTTTTAATGCTTCAATCTGATAATTCTATAATTCTGTTTGGGATTTTGAAGTAGAGTCCATCATGAACACTGTCTACATTTGATAAATAAATAAATAATGCTGCCTAGTGATTAAATACTGAGCAGTTTCATTGTCTGTGAAATTGTAAGGTTTTGTTTTATAAGGAAACCTGACTGCTATCATTTCCAAATAGGTAAACCTTGAGAATGGGGATGGCTCAATATTTTAAATCCTTCAAGGCACAAGGCATCTTTGAGTTCTTTGCCCAGTCCTTTTTGTGATTTTGTTATATTTTGTGAAAATTAGTACTTTTATCATAACGGGGACTGATAAGAAAGTAGAGTACAACATGTCCCCAACTCCTAAAACTGAGTAAATACAACTGCTTTCCATTTTTTTCTTCATTCCCCCCCTCCCAAAAAAAACACTTCTTATTTGTTTGAAGAACTGTGAGTGTAAAGCAAGATTCAACAATAAAATATGCTTTACATACTAACAGAAAAAAATAAGAAATCAAAAAGAAAAACCTCAAACAGCTCAGTCAGAATTGAGCAAATGCTAACAATTATAGTAGGCCTTACTACAAACAAGGAATATGCTGCCATAGTTTCTGAAAGCACCATTTGCAAATTTTATGATTACAAAAATCAAGCATTTTTAAAATAAAAAAATCTTATAGGAGAATTAGGAAAAATTAGGAATTTGGAAAATTAAAAAAAGAATTCTCAATGAAAGGTCCTTCTGGGATACTGAATCAAAAACCTGAAGCAATGGGGACATTTTGCTATTTTTCATACATAATATTATGAATCCTACATTTCTAAAACTGAGAAGATCTTTCTGTGAATTACCCTGATGTTCAGGAATAAATAATGATACTTTAAAATAAAGGGTGCAGTTAAGTCACATGAGGGAAGATTGGAATGCCTGGGCCTGGTGATATTAAAACTTGTGTGCATTTTATGGCATTGACAGAGTAATATACACAGCAAGATTGATTTCTCATTTGAAACTATTTTAATATAACTGTCATCACTGGATACAGTAACAGATATAAGAAAAAGCAGAGAAGCAACCATGAACGGGTGTCTATGCAGTAGACTTGGAGCTTGTAGGGAATTTGTTAGAATTTTTTGCAGGTGAAAGAACACTGCAAATTATTTAATGGGAGGAGGAGATTGTCTCATTTGTGTCAGATGAAAATGGGAACACCTGGTGCTCCTGTTTTTTATTTTTCAGGTTCTCGAGTCAACTGATCTCTCATAGCTTATAATTAAAAATCTATTCCTTATAATTCATACTGAGAAAGATGAATGATCATTGTAGTATGATGAAAATAGAATTACCACCCCCTGATCTGAAGTCTTGAATTCTGCAATTCTGTGCCATCAGTGACTGAAATCTTCAGGCACTCAAAAGGTAAAAGGTTATTACTGGGGAGAAAGGATAAGAAGAAGCATTTTCTATCCAGCCTACAATCCTTATTATTTGCACACATAATAAATAACTGAAACTGAGAGACTCTTGCCTATGGAGGTTCAGTAGAAGCAAATTTTGTTACTTAAAAATAAACTGTTGAAAACTAAATCTTTCTCTTTAAAGGACCAAATTATTTATGCAATTGTACTTCATAGCATTTCCTGTGTGGATGGCTTTTTTTCTCTATAAACAGTATTTATAGTCCCATACCAATAAAACACAGTTATAAAAGTTAAAAATACAGAAAAACCAAGCCAAAATGAAGAGGGTAGAGACTGATTTCTGCATGCCATAGCCATTGATAAAAACTTGACACCTTAACATGTTAGGAAGTTTGCTAATATACAAGTAAGGATTAAAGGTAAATATAATAGAGACTCCATGGAGACAGAGAAACCTCTGAAATATCTTTAAAAATAAGGAATATTTATTTATCTACTGTAAGGAGAGAAAGCCAAGCATAAAAACAATAAAACTGTCATATTTTAAGGTTTGGGTTTAATAAGGGGGCATGTTTTCCTCTATCTACCATTTAACAACATTGAAGCCTTTGCTTGAATCTGGAAGAGAAGCTGGGAAGGGCAGTGTTTAATTTCTTTTAATGTAGATTTTTTTAAAAACAAAAACATATTTCTCAATGGGCAGATACAATTTTAGTTGGGATTATTCATCTTTCTTTCTCCTTATGTATAGTAATCTTAAGTCGTTCCTTTTTACTAACAACAGGTTTCTACTACTTCAGGCAGCTATCGGTACTACATTATGTTAGAAATTATTATATCAATGCTCAGATTTATTTGCCTGAAAAAAAAGAAAGAGTGTCATTTTTAGCAGGGATTTGCAGCAGAGACAAAATGTAGACTGTCCGTGAATTGTGTAATGTGTTCTAGATTCCATGAGGTATGATAGGCAAAGCATCCTCCCTTTTTAGTCACTATCACAGTGGCAAAATAGTCTTTATTAGCAGAATCTTGAATAGCTCATAACTAAAACACTTTAGAAAAAAATCTTTTTCTATGTGAATGTTTTATTCTAACATTTTCCACTTTGTCCCAATACTTTGTAGGTTTTCAGTGGTGATTTTATTCTATCAATGTTTATACACATAAAGAAAATATTTCATCCAGGTAAGAATATTTGTTAGAATTTATGAATTATTAACAAAATTAAGCCCTGCCAACCTCTTACCATCTATGTAAAACAGGAGTCCTTTTGCTGAAAACAGATTAGCATATTAGACTATCTATAGATATAAATGTTAGCAGACCAAATCCAATATGTCTACCATCTTTTTACTGAGGTAGTACACAAAGCTGCCAAAGTTTGTTATCTTTTTATGGGCCAAACAATTAAAAATTATAGTTAAGCAGTACTTCATACGAAGAGATGCAACTAAAACCACGAATGGTTTGTTGATATTTACGAGCTGCTTTCCATATCCCCCCTTGGGGCAGTGCTCTAGGCTAGTCATTAAATTGAAGCCAAATGATTTCATTGCTGTGTTTACTTTTATAAACAAAGAACACATGTAATGTGTACTTGGCTGTTATCAAGACATTCCCTCTTATTTGGAGGAGAGAGCAATTTGTATTTGCAGAGCCTTTTCTTTCTAATGGCAGCTTTGGAGGATTGGCTTTAATGTACCTTCAATAAAGGTATGAAAACCTGTGCAACTAGTTATTTTATTTTATATTATATTATTTTTAAAGCTTTGTATAGCTGCGCATCTTAAAATTGACTTTGAGTGGTTTATGATCAATAACCAATAAATACAATTATAAAACAAAAAACAGGTTAAAAAAAACCCTTGGTGCTACAGCCACACTTTCCTGATACAATCTCATTTTATCTTGATCACACTATATCCTAGCGTTTGGGGGAAAAGTCTTCAGTGCTCTCCAGAAGGATAAATGGTAATGGTGTATCTGATCTCAGGAGGGTAAGATATAGAAAAGGGCACAAATAACACACAATGTAGATCTGTGCAGAGTCCCCACCACCCAACCATAGCTACTACCTCCTCATCAAGCAATAGCCATGAGGAGGACCAGGAGGACCCCAAATTTCATACCAGCTCCATCTTGGAGGTATAGTCACATCCAGACTCAAAGATAGCGTATAACCAGGGCCAAACCCCAAAGAAGCTTTGTCTTGCAAGGGTTGAGTTGACCATCTAGTCTCCAGGCACAAAACTCGCTTAACAAATTTCTCACTTAACAATATAATTTTTGGCCTCAATTGTGGTTGTAAGTTGAGGACTACCCGTATAAATCTAAGTGCTATTGCTATTGCTAAGTGCACTTTTGCTTTCATATGCAGTGCTCTATGGCTTTCACTCCTTCGCATTTGAGCTTCTAATTTCTTTCTTTCTTTCTAACTCCAGTTTTGTCTATGAAAGAGGAAAACTCACAAGCATCCTTGGACTAGATACAAATGAGAGATTACTCCCCAAGGCAAAGAGTGTGCCTATTTCTGCCAAGCCAAAGAATAAGGGAAAGCGCAATGTGAAATGTTTGCAACATGCCAAAATAACCAAACCCAAATCAAAATAACAATGCAAAAAGAAGTCAATCCAATAAATTCTTAAGTCTGTTAAGAAAACATGGGATCCATTTATGGCTTTGTATCAGTATTTATTGTGGTTTGAGATTGAAACTATAAATTAGAGAAGGGAGGAGAACAGAAAATACATTGCAATGGTTTTATACCTTAAGGTTAGAAGCCAAAAACAATAGGATTAATTTATGTTTTCTCTCTCATCTTTATTCTTTTATGCAGACTTTTATGAATATCATGTCTATTCATTCTTATTCTTCCTATCCAATGCTATCTCTCTAACCCTGCCTCATTTTCCCCTTCAACAGTCCCAATTTCTTTCACTAAAGATTTTGTCCCTAACGTCTGTTCTCTTGAAAGTTTGGGAAATGCTAAGGTAAAACTATAAATAAGCAAACGTTATGAGAGCATAATTTTCTAAACCTGTCCTACAGTAATGCTTTCCTTATGTCCTACAAACTATTTTACACATTATTTTATATCTTAAGGCTGAATTAATTCCGAATGTGTCCACTTGCAATCTGTAACTATTAACTGAGTGATGTTAGTTTGTTTGGGATTAACATAGACGTGGTATTCAGCAGGTTCTGACAGGTTCTGGAGAAACAGTAGCAGAAATTTTGAGTAGTTCTAAGAACCGGCAAATACCACCTCTGACTGGCCCTGCCCCCATCTATTCTCTGCCTCCCAAGTCCCAGCTGATCGGCTGGGCCTTTATTTATTTATTTATTTGTTGAATTTATATTGCTGCCTATTCGCCCATGGCAACTCAAGGTGGCTTACAAGATGTAAAACCATATTTTTTTTAAAAAACAACAACAATAAAAACTAACAAAAAGAATCAAATAAATTAATAAAGTACAATAGAACAAAATCTGGAAAAAAATAAAAAATCACCCCCCAACTCCCACTCACCCTCCCCAACGACAGCAGATCACATGAGCAAATTGATGGGTTTCATCCCGCTCTGGGTTCCCCAGGCCCGCTGGCAGAACCAGGTTTTCAGTGCCTTCCAGAAGAGTCTTAGAGAGGGGGACCATTCTAATTTCTGGGGGAATGATGTTCCAGAGAGAGGGAGCCATCACAGAGAAGGCCCTTCTTCTGGGTCCCACCAGGTGTCTCTCTCTCAGGGATGGGACCCGCATCATTCCCTGCTCCCCTTTTGTTGCCCTGCATAGGAGAACAGATCTGGAAAGCAGGTTAGTGGGGTGGGGAAGGAATGGGATTTTTCAGTAACCTTCTCCCAGGAGTGGGGAGGGAATGGAGATTTTGCAGTATCTTTCCCCTGGTGTGGGGTGGGAATGGAGATTTTAAAGTATCCTTCCCCTGCCATGTCCACCAAGCCACAGAACCGGTAGTAAAGTTTTTTGAATCCCACCACTGAATTAACCCATTTTCTGAATATAGGACACTGACTACTCATAACTTACCAAAAATACATAGCATGACTTGTTTTGACTTGGCTTATGGTTGTATTTTTCAGTCTATCCCTCTAGAATAGCCTGCATCTGGCATTCAGGAAGCAGAATCAATACTTTTTTTTTTTTAAAGAGAAATTTGTTTAGAATTTCTTTCAAAAGAAAAGTGAATTTCAGAAAAAAATTTATGGGTGGAATGTGGGATGCTTGCACTTAGGTAAAAAGATACAGGACACTTATGGACAATTATGTGTTGTGGTCTGTAGTTCCCTGGCTACCTTCATTTCAATTAAATCCCTAGAGAAGGAGAAGAGGACTGTCTTTTGTGGTGATACTACTGTCACTACTAAGTATAAGTAGTCCTTAACTTACGACCAAAATTGAGCTCAAAATTTATGTTGCTAAATGGAAAATTTGTTATGGGAAATTTTGCTCCATTTGACTACTTTTCTTGCCACATTTGTTAAGTGAATCAGTGTAGTTGTTGAGTTAGTAACATGGATATTAATTGAATGTGGCTTCCCCATTGACTTTGCTTGTCATAAAGTCACAAAAAGGGGATCACATGACGCCAGGACACTGCAAACATCATAAATATGAACCAGTTGTCAAGCATCCAAATGGAAATCCCATGTCCACATGGATGCTGCAAAGGTCATAACTGTGAAAAACGGTCACAAGTCACTTTTTTCAGTGCCGTTGTAACTTCAAACAGTCACTAAACAAACTGTTGTAAGTCAAAAAGTACCTCTAGAATACAAGTCATTATTGGAGTATTTTTAATTCCAGTGAGCTAAAAAAATTCCAGAAAAAAATCATTTATTAAGTCTATCTTGGCTGTCATTGAAATGTATTGAATTAGGGAGAACTTTTGTGACTAAGATTAAGTTAAAGAAACCTGACATTTTCTTTTCTGAAAAACTGGTGTGAAAAACTGGGAGCAAGACCTTTTAAAGCAGTTTTCTTTAGGGGGAAAAAAAAGGACTGCTATTCATAAGAATTCTTGCTTTTCATACCAATGTCCTGTCTCTATTGGTACCTGTCAAATTTATTTGACAATATATACAGCAAAGGTGTGTTCCTCATACCAAACTAGCAGAAGGCTCCATCCTATGCTAGAAAATTTGATTAAACCCAAATGATGGAATTTATCTAGTTTAAGCAGGATACCAAAGTGATCAAATGAAAGACCTGGTCTCTCTTTGGTGAAACATGTAGCACATCTCAAGCTTTTTAAGAGTGATGCCTGGAACTGCCCTACTGTAGAGGTGTCACCATGGCAACAGGCAGCTGGTCTGTTGAAAATCCCTATGTGATGCCTAGGAGGGGGCAGCCAACATCACTAGTGGGGATGTGTTTGAGATCCCCCCTTCATTGTTTCGTTGGCATTAATATTCTCAATAGGATTAGCATCCTGAAGAGGCTAAAAATGCTTTGTGGGAAAACATTTGTGGGCCATGTTTATCTTTCTTGCTCCTTTCTCAGTGCTTCCACTGGCCAAAAGAATGGCGAAGGAGAAAAAGGTGTGTGTGTGTGTTGTGAGAACGCACAAGTTACAAATGTAAGATTCCACCAGTTGTTTTTTCCTCAGCAGCATGACTGTTTACTTAACAGGGTAGGTGGGTGAGCAAGAAAAAAAGAAAACAAAAACCAAGTTAAAATCCTGGGAGGGATATTAAGGCCTCATTAAGTGATCTTCTCGGCAACTGACAAAGCAGCAAGGAGATTTTCATGCCTGCTTGCACACAACCCCCAGATAAACAAGTTTCTACTTGAGGGCACCTTGCGGGAGGAAAAATTGCCTCATTCCTCTTTTCTCTCTTTTAATTGCTCCCAAGTTTTGCTGATTTCATCCCAATTTCATCCCATTCCCTGATTATCTCCTGTTGGCTTGGTTTGGTTTTCATGCACTGTTGTTTAAACAGCATCTGTAGAATAATCCCGCACGCAGCTCAGCCTTTCATGCTTTTCTTAGATTGCAGATTTTTGAGCCTGCCTGTCATGAAGAGAGGGAGGGAGAATGCTGACATGGCTAGCTTAACCAAGCCATTTAGATGCTGAGCCGTCAGTGGAAGTGCCTCAAAGCTTTCCTGGCTCTCATCTTGCCCCAAGGCCTGTACCTCTCACTGATTCAACTCTTCCCTGTCCTATTGAAGAAGGGAAATGATCCATCAAAATCCCAGCCTCATGAAGTCATTTCATCAATTTAGTAGGGGCTGTATTTGAAAAAATACAAAAGCAACACCCAGGCATGCCTTTACCTCCCACTGTGGCACCAGGACATTTACAGAAAGGGTTGAGGTTGAGATCCCAAGAATAAATCAAAGTTATGCTACCAATAGGTTAATTTGTCTGCCCAGAAAAAAGAAAAAAGAAAAAATCTTGTTTCATACACATTGCCCTTACTATAGGGATCCTGAATTCAAAATTTCGATACACTTGGAAAATTAGTGGCATTTATAATATTAATGTGCTTACTGTATTGTAATATTAATATTATTTTTAAAAAATCTTCATTCATTCTAAGAGAAGACTTTACTTATACCCTAATGGCCTTAGCTACATTATAGTCCTTATATCAACTTATTTTCAATCCCTGGAAAACATGATGTATATTATAGATTCCTAATAAAACTGCAAAAATAAAATAGCTTATATATGATACTTTGGATTTGTCTATATTATTACTGAATTACTGCAGATGGAAATACATAAGTAAAATTTGTTTGCATATTAGTTTTTGATAGCTTGCTGCATAGAATAGAAAGAAATCAAAGACTATAGGGTTGGCATTTATAATTCCAAAAATATGCAATCTATATTTAGTTGTTAATAAGCAGAATATTTTTCTTTTACAGATGTAGTCATTAATACAGTTCCAGTATTGATTAAGAGAGCCAGTTTGATGTAGTGGTTAAAGCATCAGGTTAGAAACTGGAAGACAGTAAATTCTAGTCCTGCCGTAGGCATGAAGCCAATCACTGTCTCTCAACTCTAAGAAGAAGGAAATGGCAAAACACTTCTGAATAATCTTGCCAAGAAAACTGCAGAGTCCAGGCAGTCTCTGAAAACAGACACGACTGAACAGAAGTGTGGGGGGGGGAGTTTCTCGGACCACATTTTCTATGTGTAAGAAATGTGTTCATCAAATAAATTGGCTGTATCAAATCCTATTGAAGTGAATAGCTGTTGTGACATCCCAGATTTAAAGTAATGGGATTTGGAGGGAAGATGAAAAACAGGCTGTGTGTAAAACTTATGTGCAATGACATCTCTAGCCAAATTTTATTCTACATGGCTATGGAAAATGGCAAGAATTTTGTGTATTTTTAAAACACAATTGTGAGATTCAACAGTATGTATTGAATGCTCTTTGGTTAAAAAAGGGGAATAAAGTTTCTTTAAAGTATGATACTTTTAATATAATTTAAAGTCCTTACTGATTTTTGTACATTTCAATGTATTTTATTAATATTTGGTAACTTTTGTGCAGGATTTACTATATTTGTCTTGATCCACAGACAAAATAATAAATAAACAGATTGATTGTTAAATTCAGTTTAGGTGCTCAAAATAATGGCAATTAAATTTCACATTGTAAATTACCTTTTTGAAAGAAGAGGAATTACAGACATGGAATAGAGTATGCATTGCATATCTATAGACTTCATCCCTGCAGCAGACTAAAACCACATTCACTATGTAGTAACATCTTATAGTATGATAGATAATTAAACTTTAAACACTAGCCAGGAAACAACAGATGCCAATTACTACCAAATTGAACAACTATGCTCCAAAGTGAGCTACTATGCAGCATATTACTTTACTCATCATTCTAGTTTCAAAAACTTCAGAAAAGAAATTATGAGCTCATGGCTTATTCTCTAATTGACAATTCAGTGTCTAAAATTTTCCTCTAAAATATTGCCAAGGAAAAGTAGTCATAATTTTTTTCCAAAGAGCACATTTTGAACATTTCCTGATGAATACATTCAAATACTAGTTCAGCAAAAAATAATAATACTGAAGCCTGCCTAAAAAGTATTGTGTCATAAACATCTAGAAATGCATCCTGTGAGAGAAGTCAGAAATTTAAAATATCTCACCTTCCTCATCCATCTTTGAAAATGGTTTCCAGGTAACATCACTGAAAATCAATTTGTGTTGTCATGTATTTTTGTGTAATCTCTGGGTATGCTACTTCAGTACTCATTGTAAATAGAATACAGCAGAGCAAGATGGTTACCATTATTTATTTTTATTTTTTATTTTTATTTATTTGATTTGCCAATTGTTTACAATAAGTATAAGTGTATACATAGTTGTGAATACATGAAATGGGTACATATAAGAAAAATAAAAGAAGAATAAGAGAAACAATAGGACAGGGACGGTAGGCACGTTGGTGCGCTTATGCACGCCCCCTACAGACCTCAAACCCCCTACAGACCTCACGCCCCCTACAGACCTCCTCCAACATTAGTCTGTTGTCTTTCATACTCTACTGAAGCAAAGGCTGTACAACTTCCTATTCATCACCCAAAACCACAATCAATAGTTTTGAAAGGAGGAAAAGATTGGATAGAGTAGCCAATACTGGATATGTAGTCTTTCCCAGTTCTCTTCCAATTTATAAACTCTGCTTTCGTCCATGGAGGGTGGCCAGTGAGCTAAAGTGAAAGAAGCATATTATTCAATTAATTATTTATTTCTACCCTCCTGATACATGAATGCTAACCGGCTGTGGTATCTGTCACCACACCAGCTATGGATGTTTCTGCTCTCCTTCCTTCATATGTTTTTCTTACATTTTAAATGTCAAGGATCTAAAAGTCCTGGAATCTTTTAAATATGCTTAGTCTCAGTGTCTTCTTTTTTTAAAAACTTCAATTATGAATACTTTGGCGTTATATTTATGGCAGCAGTTGGTAAATTTGCTGTAGTCCTGTTAGCATACACTCTTTGTTTTAATTACTATGCTAATGACAATGATCATGCCATTCTGTTTTTAACATGGCCTATTTCACAAGAACCCAGTATGGTAAGTCTGGGTTGACTGCCGTAACTTGTTTGGAAAGTTCTGGGGCTACAGAAATTACAGCAGTTAAGTTGCATCTGAAAGAAGTGTAGAAAAATCATCTGTATTAAAGCTGCTGCATTTATGCCGATCTGTATAGAAGTAAAGAAGATCACCTTGATGGAAATATGCAAGAAATATTGTGTAGACAAGAAGTAGCTACAATACATTTAAGTCCTGAAAAATGAATTCATATTCAGGAGTGACTCAGACAGATGTCTTCCTAATTCACTGGAGTATAAGAAGTGGGGAGAAGTATAGTACAATCTGACTTGCCATATTCTAATCAATATGAATTAAAAATAATATCATGATCATAATATCAATAATGAGTGGTGATGACGCAGTGGTTAGAATGTAGTATTGCATGCTACTTCGGCTGACTGCAATTTGGCAGTTTGAATCTCATCAGGCTCAAAGTTGACTCAGACTTCCATCCTTCCGAGGTCAGTAAAATGAGGATGTAGATTGTTGGGGGTTAATATACTGACTCTGTAAATTGCTTAGAGAGAGCTGTAAAACACTGAAGTGGTATATAAATCCATGTGCTATTGCTATCAGGCTTCCCATGAAGATGATTTCTTGATCTGGTCTTCTTATAGATGACATACAGGGTACTGTATAAGTGTTAGCTTACTGCAAGTTACTTGATAGAATCCTTCCACTCTCTTTCATTAAAGTCATTTGGCGATATTTGTTTATAGTTGCTATCAGCTGATCTCATGACCAGTGAGTAGACAAGCTCTTTTTGTAGTTGGAAGGCCAAAATTCTTTGTTCACTTTTGAAAAGACACACATACACAATATCTTACATACATTTAAACTGTCTTATTTTACTTTTACAATTATTGTTTTAATTAGTTTGTAATATCTTTGTTTAATTTGGACTTTACATTCCATTGCAAACCATTAAGCACTTGATAATATCATGACTTCAATAGTTAAATGGCTATCTCACACTAAGATGTTTATACGATACAAAAAAGTAAAGTTTCAATTTAAAGAAAGGAATGGCTTCATTTGTACAGTAATTCTGGTAAAACTGTTCTTTCTTATCTTATAAAAGCCTTATTGGGGAATTATATTCACAAGTACATATTTGTGTGTGTGTGTGTATGTGCGTGTGTGTGTGTGAAGAAACTTGCTTGTGGATAGTTAATTTTAAGCAGAAGTGGGCTTCTAGGCTCAAACTAACAACTCATCTGAACTTTGAAAAAAAGGAATAAATACGGAACTACATACAATGTAAATTTTCACCTTTAAAATTGGTAATCTTGTTGTGATGATTTAAAATACTCAGGATCATATATTCTATTAATCAATATGCAACATTCTTACCTAGAACTATTACTTTAAGAAGCAGAATCCATTTAAAAACACCTAATAAAGTTAAGTATAATATTCACATAAAAGAGCATTAGCACATATATTTTAATGGTTCGATGATTATGATATACTTGTAAATGGAAGCATGCACAATTAAACGAATAATGTGCAAAAGAACATTAGGTGGAAGATATGTTAATTTTACCATTCCCGTTGGCTGATCTTAGAAAGTTAGCTGTGATCAGATCTTGTGAGACCTTCAAGAAAAATCAGATCTGTAACTTAGATATGGATGTTAGAAAAATCCGAAAAATGGCAATGACAAACCACCATGCTACTGTTGCCAACAAAAGTTAATGCGCTCATCTATGGCATCATCAGGATTTGAAAGCAACTTGGAGGATATTTTCCTTATCTGGTACAGTACACAGAGAGATTTAGATATAGATATATCTAAATATATCTATATCTGTATCTACATTTACCTTCTTTCTTTCTATCTATCTATCTATCTATCTATCTATCTATCTATCTATCTATCTATCTATCTATTTATCTATCTATCCCAAGTTTGCTTCATACATTCCAAACTAAATACTGACAAGATTAGAGCTTTTATGCTTTCCATCTAAATTTGTGGAGAATATAGAGAGAAATTGGATGAAGATTTTTAGAGTTTCTGAAAAATGGCAGCAATGGCAGGAATTGCCTTAAGGTGTCTTCTTCAAGGATGTAAGTTAAGTATGAAAACCAGGGAATTCAAATACTTGCTGGAGGCATTATTATACAATGAAAGGCAGGAAATCTATCGTCCTTTTTGGCCATTCTATTTGTGAAAATTTATTTGAAATTCTTTTGTTATTTCAAATAGTGTTGAAACAAATTCTCTATTGAAAAAAATGAAAGAAAATATATATAATTTTAACAAAGCATTCAAGAAGACTAATGATTCAGGGATGACCAAGAGCTGAGCTAGGATTCTTTGTAAAAGCCAATATCTAAGAAATAGTTTTGGTGCTGGTAAAATATAATTTAAGAGTTTCATATTCTGCTGCTAATATACAACCATTATTCTGGGCTAAGCATGAAAACAAATTAACAAAATAAAGCAATAAATAACAGAAATTACATTAAATACAAATTAAGAACAAAAGTAAAACATTTCTTTCCAGTGTTGAACATCCTTTCAAGATTTCAATGCCTGTGAGATTTGTTCAAGAAAACACTTAACCGGATGTCGTCTGCACTAGTTACACATATGCCAATAAGTCTTCTTGACATACTCTTACATCACTTGTGAGTTGACTTAATTGTAGTTGTGTTTAGAATCACTAGAAATCCAACAGAATGTTTAGAAATAGAGTTAGAGTGCATTAATCTGAACATATTAATCTTGTTAAATAACATTGTTGTGGGAAATTTGTTGGTTTGTTATAAGTTCAGAAACATATATATTCAGAATTCAAACTTGTCTATAATACAGAAAAGCATTAGAATTAATCATTTGTAAAGAGTGTTTAAGCAGCTGGAAGAAATGTGACTTGTCAGAGAATTCAGATAATCTAGTCTAGACAAGATGGGTGCTTACACACGCTTTCCAATTTCAGGCAAGAAAACAGTTGTTTCACTTAGAAATATTGCTTAGAAGCATAAGTATTTTCATTCCAGATCCTTAATAAGAAAAGCTATCCTTTAATAATGTTAAGGAAGCAATGTAGAAATTACTGGCTTCTCTGAATTTAAAGTCAAAACATTAATTTCCTATTCATTTAAACATTTTATTTTCTATGCCATTTTTAAAAAAAAGTAAAATGAAAAGAAATTCAGACTTAGAAAAAAAAAGAATAGTAAACAGAGACATCACCTCATTAGGTTTTACATAAACAACAGGCTGAGCTAAAGGATGGACTATATAAATGTAACCATCAAAGTCAGTTAAATTACCTTTGGGCTTATTTATTTTTTTTCTCACCATTTTTTAAAAATGAAATCATTCTCCCTGACAGGGTCAATGAAAGAGTCTCTGGGAGAGCTTTAAGATACCACATTTATTATCTCAGGCTGTCAGCCATCTTCTTGGGGTCAATACAGCTGAAAAGGAGAGCCACTGCTTAGCTTTGTGGTATACTCTGTGAAAAAAGTTCAGTTCCCTTGGCTGTATTTTATTTATAATAAGGTATCCACTAAAAATAGGTGTATCTGTGTATGCTTCTATAAATTTGTTTATCTTTTTTAATGCTTGCCTTACGAGCCAAGGGTCTTGGTGAAGACATAATGGATAGTTGATACTTGGCTGTAACTTTGACATTGTGTGAAGCTATCAGAGATTTTAATTTAGCTGGATGCAAATATTACAGACTTTGTAGTCCTTATATAAACAGAGAGCAAACCCCACTCCTTTCAAGTGCTGATGATGTTGAAATGAAATGGCTGCAAGAACACAACCAAATTTAGAGAGCACCAAGAATCTCTTATTTCAACCCTGAGCCAGAAATATTCTGTTCTATCAAGATTACAGAGTTTAATAATGGGAAGTTTGATAATATCAAAAAAATATGCCTCTCCCTGATTATACAGTGTGTAGATTCAGTAAATTACCAAAATAAATATACAGAATTAATATCAGGATAATATTATTTGATTAAAATAGTTGTTTTGACAATATTGGGAATATTTCCATGTTCTTATAAGTTTAGTTAAAAGAATCATATGATAATGCCTCACCTAAATTATTTTAAAATATCTTAAGATACTATACACTTTCATATGGTATTTTTGCTAGAGATAATTTTATGCAACTGATCCAATATTTAAAATGACAGTTTAAAAATTGTAATTGTTGATTTTTCAAGTTATAGTCAATATAAAAGTTGATTTAGGGCCCAGAGGAATAAGAAAGTATGGCTTTAAAACAATACAAAATGAAGGAAGGTATTTTCAATGGTTTTCACATTTTAAAAAATCATTTGGAAGATGACCATGCACAAATACAACACGCCTCTGCTACTTATTAATGTAACCCTCATTTTACTCCGATTTCTTCTCAAGATTGACATAAGGTATGACAGTTTTAAGAGTCACTTTAACTTTAATAAATGTATATCTTAAAGAATACCATCATTTTAGGCTCATGTGAAAGCCTGAAAAAGTGCAGCTACATGCCTAGCACAAGCATGCACTTATGTCTGTCTGTCTGTCTATCTGTATTTTCATAGCCACCCATCTCCCTCCAAGTTATTTGCATGAGACCTAAAGCATCTCTTTCCAATCATTTTTGAAGCACGTACAGCTTGACTTTTTTTGCACATTACTAAATTCTGAAATCTACAACATAATTCGATGGTCTTAGCATGACCCTCCAAATTTGACGTTCTTGTACCTACCTAGATATTACTTTGCTTGAAGTGGTAAGGTATATAAAATTGCAGTATTTACTTGAGAATTCCAATCATAAGAGGACCACTTTAGATAAACAGTGCTTACCCTCAGCTTCCTTTTGTCTACCATGTCCTGATTTTCATAATGAAATTCTTACACTAGAACTTAGCAGATATGGGCGTACCCCTTTTTTATGTCATGGCTAGCAAATGTGGATGGCAAAACTCCAGAAGTCCAGAAGATGGCAGCAGAAAGATGCAGAAAATAGTACCTTCTTCTCTAGACCCTGATTTTACATTCCTAATTTGATAGCCATATCATTATTAAGTGGGAAAGAGAGAGGGAAGTAGATTGCATAGTTTAAAATTCCCCATAGATTGCCTTATTTCCTTGACATGTTAGCAGAACATTTTCAGGAGCTGTTTCCTGTTGTAAGAGCTTGATTCACTGCTTTGTGTCATTACACTAACTCCCTTGCTTCTTAATGGGATATTTTTAGTTTCTGAACTGAAGCCTGCATCCCTAAATAATACTTTATTAAGAGACTATGCTAATATGAACCAAATGATAAAGGCTAATTAGTCAAGGAAGTGTAAGTAAATGTGACTTTTCTTTCTCCTAGTTAGCTTAAACTTCTGTTAAAAGCATACACAGCAGTCTAATTAGATGCATATGTCTTCAGATTCTGAACCAAACTTTGATATTTGATTGACATGTTCACATTTTTCTGTGCTCAATTACAGACAGAGCAAAAGAATCTGAGTATTACAAAACTGGCCATTCTAAGTTAGCTCACCTCAGTATTTGTGGTAGTGCAAAAACATCTTACATTGAGTTGAATACTCAGTACTTTCACCACCACTGCCATTTCAGTGTTGAAATCAACTGTGTGAATTGTACACAAAGGCCTTTCTTAGACCAAATGTTTAGAAACAGATGATAGTAAAGGCCAAAGCACACATAACTTGGGAGGCCTAAGATAACTACCCTGCCCCCCTTATCCCCCCCAGCTAAAACAAAAACAGTTAACCACACTTGATTAAAATATAGGCATGATTCGTTCTTGTTTTCCCATGCGACAGGGTTAACAGCAGCTCCAAGAAAGTGTTTTTGATTGGAGAAATGCCATGCACGTCTACTCCCTATTCCTATGGTACTCAGGGGTGGGATTCAAATTTTTAACAACCAATTCTGTGGGTGTGGCTTAGTTGATGGGCATGGCTTGGTGGTCATGTTATTGGCTGGATGTGGCCAACTCAATATCAATCACATTGAGGCACGCATCTCCTCGCCTGGCCTCTCATGACTGTGGGGATGCTGCAACAGTTGTTAAGTGTGAAAAATGGTCATAAGTCACTCTTTTCAGTGCCATTGTAACTTTGAATGGTCACTCCACACAAGCAAAGTACCAGCAAAGGAGGGGGAAAAAACTCCAGAGAAGTTCCTGAGACAGGAAGTCTAGTCCTGCCAAGAACGTAATAAGGGTTAATGGAGAGGCAGTTTCTGTAAGCAACACCAGAATGTTTCCTTCCTGCCTTCCTTACAGGATTAGGCCAGTAATTTCTTCTAACAACCGGTTCTCTGAACTGGTTAGAATGTTAGCAACCAGTTCTAGTGAATAGGTGCAAACTGGTAGAATCCCACCCCTGATGGTACTGCTTTGGCATCTGGAAGTAAAACAAACCAGAGTGATGTAGTAATTATGTTGTTGGATTAAAGTAGGGAAAACCTCAGCCATAGAAGCTCAGTGGATGACTTTGGACAATCACTTCCTCTCAGCTATCTACCTCACAGGGAAAAATGTGATGGACTCAAACGCCTCAGAGCCCGAGACTAACCCTAAGGGCTGATCTGTTTAGGTTTCAGGCTTGGGAGTGTTCAGACAACCCACCATGGAGGACTGATTTGGCATTGGGGTCCAATGAAAGGAATCAAATGATGGTGGGGTCTTGTGGTGGGGTTCAAATTTTTTTACTACTTGTTCTGTTGTCATGGCTTGGTGGGTGTAGCTTGCCTTGGTGGGCATGGCTTGGTGGGTGTGGTAGGGGAAGGATACTGCAAAATACCATTCCCTCCCCACCCCACTAACCTGCTTTCCAGCTCTGTTCTCCTGTGCAGGGCAACAAAAGAAGACCCAGCTGATCAGCTAACTCTAGAGGCAGAGAATAGATGGGGATAGGACCAGTCAGAGGTAGTATTTGCCAGTTCTCCGAACTACTCAAAATTTCCACTACTGGTTTTCCAGAACTGGTCAGAACCTGCTGAATACCACCTCTGGTGGGGCCCAATCTGTTCCATCTGCTCTGGATGTGATGTTAGCTTTGGAGGACTAAGCAGAGATGGTTGCTCTGCTCTTCAAGAAGCCAGAGAGAGCAACAGTGAAATGAACTCAACCTTCACTTGGTCTATATAGGAACTAGCACCGCAAGTTGCCAGCCTCACATCTGCATTCCTGCATGTTGCTTCCAGCTCTGCTTCCTTACTCTTGGCTCTTTAACTCACACCAGCTGACCAAACTTTTTGACCTTTGCCACTTGGACAATTGTAATCTATGTCTGTCTCTCTGAACTTGTGCTGTGTGACTTTGAATTGAACTCTTATGCAAGACTTCACTCTTCTTTAACAGGACATGCATGCACTTGCATACCAACTCTCTGCCTGCAGTTGCATTGGATTCACTAGTAAAGCCTTTGTAAAGCAAACTGACATGTAGATACAGATACAGATGCAGAGAATCAGAGTTGGAAGGGACCTTGTAGGTTATCTAGTCCAACCCCCCACCCAAGCGGGAGACCCTACACCATTTCTGACAAATGGCAGTCCAATCTCTTCTTGAAGGTCTCAACTGATGGAGCTCCCACAACTTCCGAGGGCAAGCTGTTTCATTGGTTGATTGTTCTCACTGTCAGAAAGTTTCTCCTTGTTTCCAAGTTAAATCTCTCCTTGTTCAGTTTCCATCCATTATTCCTTGTCTGGCCTAGGAGCTTTAGAAAATAGCTTGACCCCTTCCTCCCTGTGGCAGCCCCTCAAATATTGGAAGACTGCTATCATGTCTCCCCTGGTCCTTCTCTTTACTAGACTAACCAAGCCCAGTTCCTGCAACCGTTCATTGTATGTTTTAGCCTCCATTCCCCTAATCATCCTGGTTGCTCTTCTCTGTATTTTTTCTAGAGTCTCAACATCTTTTTTATAATGTGGTGACCAAAACTGGATGCAGTACTCTAGGTGTCTGCTTAATTTGAAATAGGACAGAAAAGTTAAGTTTTGCTCATTTTTTTATGAAAGAAAATACTAAAATCAATAATTAAGAAGTGGAATCTGAGTCACAGATCTTGTGCATTGCATTTGTTTTTTTGTTAGTTCTGAAATTCACCTCTGTGAAACATGGTGTGAGATTATTGCACACAATGGAAAAATGGATAGTCCACTTCAAGAATATATTGTTATATTGCAGGTCATAAAAATTTTTCAAAGCTATCTCTGAGGAGAATCGGAGGTTATCTCAAGCTGTTTCATACTTGAGAAAATAAGACTCTTTTATAGATTAGTTTTTCTTCCCATTTCTTTTCCTCAACATTACTTTCAGTTTAGCAACATTTGATACATCCTTCTTAGATGCATGATTATATATGTCAATAACGTCTTAATAAAGCCTGAGAAACTTAGTGTGGTTGTGTTCAAGGACTGGGCTGTTTATTAAATGGATTGCTATGAAACTAGCAGCACTATAGCAGCTGGGCAAGCACTTGTGAGCCCATATGGCTTCAAAGGGTGAGATAAGCCCTGAATGTCACATGTACAAGAGCTCTCAGGCTGCTACTTTGCAAGAGGCAAAAATTCAGAACAAAGCTAAGGATCTCCTGCCTTCCCATTAAGCAGGGGAACGCAGCCACCTCTATCACTTTGAAATGAATGGACGACTATGGTAGTGGTGGCGATTGTATACTGGAGTGGGGGAAGCAGTTGTGAATTTGCTGCCCTGAGAGCTCAAGTAAGTTAATGGGCACCAGGTAGTATATACTTTGATTTGAAAGGAATGGAAGAGTAGGTTGTATTTGTTCTTTTGCTTTTTTCCAGACAAAAATGTCTTATTGCCACTGCCCTTGACTTCCTGGAGTTGTCTTTTCTGGGACTGTCTTGTCCATCTTCATCTCAAATAATAAAAAAAAGTATTTGGCATATCTAATTCATCTCTCTCTCTTTTGCACACACACACACACACACACACACACACTCCCCTTTCTCTCCCTCTCCTCCCCCCCATTCTCTCTCTCTCTCTCTCTCTCTCTCTCTCTCTCTCTCTCTCTCACACACACACACACACACACACACACACACCACTTTTTATATTGCTACATTTTTTGCTACTTTATAAGCCAAAGGGATTTTCCCTCTCAGGAGAGTGGCTTTGCAAGTACAGTTTTGCCAAAGTAATATCCAAGGAATGTATGTGTTCACAACTGATTGCAACAGTCAGGAACAGTAAGCCTCTTTCACGAAAAGGAGGCTTGTTAAGCACTGCGGCCAGGAGAGTTAAAATTAAATTGACCTGCAGCCAGCTTTTCCCAGGGGGCTATTTATTAAAAAAAAAAAAAAAAAAACTGGAGCAGAGAGTGCGCATATGGCCTACACTGTAAATCTAAGCTAGTCAGGATCTCTATTTCAACTAAAGCTCTCTTTGTGCTTGCGTGCTGCTTAGTGCCCTCAAGGATAAGTGTGGCGGTGAGCTGGCTTCCCCTGCTGACACATGGAATGTGTAACATTTTCAACTTGTTTGGGCGGGAAGTAGCCCTGAGTGTATCGTTTTGCTCTGGGGGCTCAGAGCAAAGGAATGACAGTCTGAGCTGTATTACTGAGCTCCAACTAACCGGGTTGGATATTTGCATTGCCTGTCAGTTCATCTGCTCTTCTGCTGTATGTTTAACTGTATCCACTTTTTAGTCGTTCATGAAATCAATTTTTATTAATGAGGTACAAAAGATAATACAGGTAAGTCCTCAATTTATAGCCGCAATTGAGACCCACATTTATGTGGCTAAGTGAGAAATATGTTTTGCCCCACTTTATGACTTTTGTTACCACATTTGTCGACTGACTCACTGCAATTGTTAAGGTTGTTAACAGATAACAGATAATCAGAGTTGGAAGGGACCTTATAGGTCATCTATCCCCACCCAAGCGGGAGACCCTATATCATTTCTGACAAATGGCAGTCCAATCTCTTCTTGAAAGTCACAAGTGATGGCGCTCCCACAACTTCTGAGGGCAAGCTGTTCCATTGGTTGATTGTTCTCACTGTCAGAAAGTTTCTCCTTATTTCCAGGTTAAATCTCTCCTTGTTCAGCTCCCATGCATTATTCCTTGTCTGGCTTACAGGTGCTTTAGAAAATAGATTGACCCCTTCCTCCCTGTGGCACCCCTCAAATATTGGAAGACCGCTATCATATATCCCCTGGTCCTTCTCTTCACCAGACTAGCCAAGCCCATTTTCTGCAACCGTTCTTCATATGCCTTAATCTCCAGTCCCCTAATCATCCTGGTTGCTCTTCTCTGAACTTTTTCTAGAGTCTCAACATCTTTTTTATAATGTGGTGACCAAAACTGGATGCAGTACTCTAGGTCTGGTGTTACTAAGGTTTTATAGAGTGGTATTAGTACCTCACTTGATCTTGATTGTGAATCTCCCTGGGACACTACAAATGTCATAAATGTGAGTCAGTTGTCAAAAATCCAAATGTAAATCATGTGACCATGGAGATGCTGCAGCGGTCATAAGTGTGAAAACTGGTCATGTCAGTTTTTTCAGTACTATTGTAATTTTGAATGGTCATTAAATCAACAGTTGTAAGTTGAGGACTATTTGTGCCTGCTTTGGAAGAGACAACAAAACCTACCTTCTGATAAGGCTGGGGACAATTTTAAATGTTAATAGTATTTCTGCTACTGGACCGGGAGAACAAGGAACCTGGAAAATTCCTTCAGCATTTTCACAGCCTTTCAAAGTCTTCCAGTTCCTGATTCTCAATATCCCCCTTTCTTCCCAAATCTGCATATCTGTCATCCAGTGACATCTATAGTACCTTAGCACCTTAAAATTTCTATTCTAATATGACTCAGAAGTTTGCAGTGGATTTGTTTTTATTGGCTTAGTCTAGATTGAACAAATGAGAAGATGCCAGAAGACTGATGTGTTTTCACAATGTAGGATATCATGTGGAGGAAATGGAAAAGGTTACAAAAGTTCTATTCATGTTCTTTTGAAGGCAGTTGCTTGGTGTGTGCATTATTAATCAAGTAGACTGGAAAGAGAAAAAAAACCTCCCCTGCATTTCAACTCATCTAGTCAAACAGTCAAACTGGAAACAGGAAATCAGTAGGATTTCAGGGATACAACTGACCCAGGTCAACTAAATACTTCCTCATACCTCTGACTTTCCCCTCCCCCCTCAAAAGTCAATAGTTTATAGACTCACAGCAGTTTGGCCAGGGTAGAATAAGTTTAATCCAAGTAATGTTCTTGGAACTTAAAGGCATGATTAGTGATGGTTTGTTGAGAATGAGTGTGTGAATATACGATATGAAACTGTGACATATTTTCAATCATCTTTATGAATTAAGAGAACAAGTTTGGTTCTCCAATGTACTGAACTAGAATCTAGAGTTTTAGTCTGCTCTTAGTCATGAAAGCCAGCTGGGTGACTTTGGGCCTGTCAGTGTCTCTCAGCCAATCCAACTTATAAGATTGTTGTCATGAGGAAAACTGGAAAAAGGAATATAATGTACATTGCCTTGAGTTGTATAAAATGAAGGCAGAGTAGACATCTAACAAAAACCATAATAAGCTAGGTTAGTTACCGATATATTGCCTCACATGCACACAAATTATGTACAGAGGCCTTTCTTAACCTGGTGCCTTTTGAATGTACTGTATCAGAGATGTCATCAAGAGTTTTGGTGGCGTAGTGGTTAGAATGCAGTACTGCAGGGTGTTTCTGCTGACTGCTGGCTGCCAGCAGTTCAGCAATTCGATTCAAGGTTCGGTTCATGGTGGACTCAACCTTCCATCCTTCCGAGGTCGCTAAAATGAGGACCCATGTTGTTGGAGGCAATATGCTGACTCTGTAAACCGCTTAGAGATTGTAAAGTGCTTTATAAGTCTAAGTGCTATTGCTATTGCTATCACCCACAACTAGTATGCTCAGGAGATCCATCTTGGTGACGTTTTGTTCTCCAAGCTTGCTATTCATACTCTGAATGTTTTATCACCAGGCTATGTGACATCCTCAGTGGGACTTTGATTGAAGCATCTTGTTTCAGTTCTTTCTTTCATTTCTAGATCCATCTTGCTATACAACTGGGAAAGAATAAGAGACCAGTTACCTTGAAAGTATTAAACAAGGAGGATCCAACTTTTCTTCCATTACATATTTGTTGAGGATCAACAGCTCTGCTGGGAATATCCTTATGGAATGTGTTCCATGTTTTGTTATGCTTTTGTATTTGTTAACATGTAAGCCATCATAGAAAAGTGGCATCAAAATTGCTGAATAAATTTTGGTAGCAGCAGGGGGAAAGGGAAGTGACTGAGATATCTTCTGTGGGGTGGACAGTGAATAGGTGTGCTTGCAATGGAGCCTATAATTTCAAGTAAATCTTGGGATGTTTTTAGGAAGTTAAGAGTCAGAGGAGGGATAAGCTATCTGTCACACTTTTCTCTGAGTCACATACCCAGTTCATTTACCAGACTAAAGTCAATCTGAGTTAGCCTCAGTACACGGCATGCTAATATAATTTACATACTTAAATTATAAGTATGCCTTCCTCTCATCAATCTTTTGGAGTTCAGCTGAGTGGTTTTTTAAAAGCATTTTAGCAATTATGTGACTATTTCCTCCAGTATAACATAGTTTAATACAATAGCTCTCAGAGTGAACAGGACAGGCTTTATTAAGGTGTGTAGCAACTTTCTTTGACCTGGTGTTCTCACTGTGATGACTACAAATCCCAGCATGCTGGTTAGGAATTAAATGAGCCACAATTTCAACACATCAATAAAAGCACCTGACCATTAAGTCTGACATGTGGAACTGTACTAAACCTGCTTTTGGAAAGCTATCAGCCTAAACACAAGTAATCTATTTTTCCAATTTGTAAGCCTTTTGCTCTAGCCAAAAAAGGAGATTTTGTTTTTCTGTATTCCGTGCTTCCTTTTAGGAGATACCAAATTTCTAATAATTGCAATTTTCCTATGTAGTCTTTTTAATTTTCATTTATTTATTTATTTTTATTTATTTGATTTGTCAATTGTTTACAAGATAATAAGTACAAGTGTATACATAGTCGTGAATATATGAAATGGGTACATATAAGAAAAATAAAAATAAAAGAATAAGAGAAACAATAGGACAGGGACGGTAAGGCACGTTGGTGCGCTTATGCATCGCCCCTACAGACCTCTTAGGAAAGGGGTGAGGTCAATAGTAGACAGTCTAAGGTTAAAGTTTTTGGGGTTTGGGGAAGAGACTACAGAGTCGGATAGAGTATTCCAGACATTGCCAGTTTGCGTGTCCAATCAAGTTTGGTGCGTTTCTGGTTAAAGTGTTTCTTGACAGGTGGCGCAGTGTTTCTATCGGCCGAAGGCTGGGTTCAGTTTTGCGTCAGAAGGTTTCTAGGTGAGTGAGCCTTCGGAAACTGTACTTCTTGGTTAATTCACCGTTAAGGTCAGACGTCTGTTTCGAGTTGGTTGCTGTTTTGTTGCTGGTTAGTGTGAGTTGCCAGTGAAAAAGGCTCTAGGTTCACTTAGATTTTGCTGTGTGCAGAGGGCTCCCTAGTCTTAGGGGTTCCCAGGTCCTTTACAGAGCTTGGGTCATCAACAAGATCTTGACTTTCAGCTGTATTTTATTTCTGATTTTTACCAATATGTAAGACAGAGCATTTATTTGTTGAGATTTGAATAATTATACATTTGAATAATTTCTTATGAGTTCATTTTTTTTCTCTGCTCTTTCTCATGAGGTATCACGAAGAGGTTGGAAAATACATGTTTTTGTTGGAAATCTAGTTGAGCCTCCTTTTTCTACATTAGGAAAAAAAAGTTTCATTGAGGGATGGAATATTTTTGTAGGCTTAGTTTACCGTAGGATATGTATTATTTGTCATTGCTAAACTTGAATTCAAATAGCAGCTTTTTTCCACTTTCCCACTTAATAAGAACATGTGGTTTCGTATGAGATTCTTCCCTTTCTCCTTTCTTTGACACAAGTGTGCTTAACTTCAATTGGGAGAAGCTTTGGAATGCTCAAACACTTTTCAAGGGGTTCTCTTATTGGGACGCTGAGATAAAAGTTGGCCTTTTCATTCAGTCTTTCCTGCCTACTTGAGCCTTCTTACTTCAACTCTACTCAGATGGCTGTTAGGGATATCACATTGACCCCAAGATGTGAAGATAGCTTAATAATACAATCTCCTGCTGGGCAGGGGCTTACATGCATTGGAATTCTACAGTGAGGAAGGAAATCTGCATTAGAATACATTATTTGGAACAGGTTTGTGGGCTGAGGGTTATAAGAAATGTAATGGGAACTCAAAATGTCAGGCATCTAATCCAATGTGGAGTCTGCTTAATCTCTTCAAAAAAGAGATTAGAATTTTCAGTGTCTTTATTGCCTGATTCTTTGTGATGGTTTAGTAAAGATGGGAGAATAGGATAAAGCCACAATATAATAGCTAAATCAAACTTCATTTGCCCCCACCAAAGCACTTCACCATCTTCTATCCTTTTGGACTAGATTAACAGATAAAGTTTATCATAAAAGCAGGCATAGAATGACTGCAATACTTTTTTTTTTAAATGACAGTTTTAGAACATTTAAAAACAACTACAGTGTGTCTTAGATTCTACTTAGAGTTGACAAATGGAAAAGAATTAGATACATTTTATGCCTATCTAACAGATGAAATCCAAAAATAAATATTATATTACAGAAAGTTCACATAATATTACTTATGCAATAAAACAACAAAGAAAAATAAGAATTACTTACTGTAAGGGCTTTGATGAGATATACCTTTGAATCATTCCATTTGTGAAATTGTGAAGCAAAGTTACATATAAATTATTATTCCAGGTTTAAAAATTATTTGAAAGAAAAATGAAATAATATGGCTATGCTAAATAAACTATCTTCCAGAAATTCTGTAGGAATTGTTATAAATACTTTTTTTAATAAAGAATATTTTTCTCTTTCATTTTTTTCTGTTGACTTATTCTAATGTTTACACTTTCTGTTTTCTTTACAATATTTTTATACTTGTTTCTGTACCTATAATTATTTTCATATGGTAGTGAAAATTCTGAATTTGTAAAAACAATCAATAAATGAAGCGACAATGATGTTTATCAGGGATAATGAAGAAAGGGTAGAATCATTTTTGAACCTGTGTGCCAGTTTTGACTTGGTTATCATGAGCAGGGATTGTAATGAAACTCCATATATAGGTTGTGTTCAATTTACAAACAGTCATTTAGTGACTGTTCAAAGTTATGACAGCACTGAAAAAAGTTACTTATGACAGTTTTTCACATTTATGACCCTTCCAGCATCCCCATGGTCAGGTGATCAAAATTCAAATGCTTGGCAATGGACTCAAATTTTTGATAGTTGGTGTATTCTGGGGTCATGTGATCACATTTTGTAACTTTCTGATACGCAAAGTCAATGAAGAAACCAGATTCACTAAACAATTATGTTACTAATTTAAGAAATGCAGTGATTCACTTAACAATTGTAAGAAAAGTCATAAAATGGGACAAACATCATTTAACAAGTGCCTCACTTAGCAATATAAATCTTATGCTCAATTGTGGCTATAAGTCAAGGAATAGCAATAGCAATAGCACTTTGATTTATATATAGACTTCACAGTGCTTTTACAGCCCTCTCTAAGCAGTTTACAGAGTCAGCATATTGCCCCTAAAAATCTGAGTCCTCATTTTACCGACTTCAGAAGGATGAGCTGGTGGGACTTGAACTGCCAAACTGCTGGCAATCAGCAGTCAGCAGAAGTAGCCTAAAGTACTGCACTCTAATCATTGCACCACCACTGTACATATTAGCCAAACATTAAAATATTGTAAATAAATGCCAGCATAAAAGTGCCTCTTTCCTTTATTTGAAAAGTCACTATTGCCAGTTTCAGATAAGCCATGTTTCAGCCACACAATTTTTGCACCTTGTATGCCTTTTTATTTTGTCCATTTTTCCAAAATGTACTAAAATCAATTGCTAGAACAAAAACATACCTTTTTTGTAATAAGTTTTTATTTTATTTTATAACATACAACAATTCCAATTTCAACTGAATATACCTTTGACATACTCCATTTTCTTCATTTGCTGCAAACATATCCAGGAAGAAGTAAAATTGTCTTGATCTATAAATATCAAAACTTTATCACAAGCGATTGAAGAAAATGGAGCATGTCAAAGCTATGATCCAATGAGCTATGTAAACATATGTTGTATCTTTACGATTTATATTGACTGTTTCCTAGTATAATTTGATTTACCCTATGACTATTATTAAGTGTTGTACCTTATGATTCTTGACTCTTGATGAAGGTATCTTTTCTTTTATGTACAGTGAAAGCATTTGCACCAAGACAAATTCCTTGTGTGTCCAATCACATTTGTCCAATAAAGAATTCTATTATATTCTATTTTATATTAGCAGGGTTCAGTTAGTAATAGTATTTTTCACTTTTTCCCGGCCCTTCTATTACCATGGAATTAATTGTCTCAATCTTCTGATTATCTGATGATGAGAAAGGGTGGACTATCTGCATGTCTGAAGAAGAATAAAATTGTTTTCATTTTCAAAATAGCACTAGCACTAGCACTTAGACTTATATACTGCTTATAGTGCTTTACAGTCTTCTCAAAGTGGTTGACAGAGTCAGCATATTGGCCCCAACAATTTGACTTCTCATTTTACCTACCTCAGAAGGATGGAAGGCTGAGTCAACCCTGAGTCTGGTGGGATTTGATCTGCCAAATTGCAGTGGAAGTAGCTTGCAGTATTGCACTCCAACCACTGCACCACCGAGGTTCCATAATAATATAGAATAGACAGCATGAGCTTCAAATTGAATATCTTCCAACATCCAAATCACACATAAAATGATTATGAAGTAACTCAGCTGAAATCCACATAATGCAACAACTTTGTACTGCATGGCTCAAACATGTTGGATTTCAAACAGAAAATTATTGTATAAGTTTAAACATGCCCTCCTACACATGCTAGTTTTTCGACATAGAACTTAATACTGGTATATCATGATTCCTTTCTCCATTTTGAAATCCTTATGATAAAATGCTTCCTTCAGATTCAGACACATTCAGATGCATTGGTTTATTAGCATTATTTCATGCTTTTTCCGTGTATTTTAAGGTTTAATTACAGATCCAAAATGGTATTCCAAAGTTATTCAAAGCATGTAATGGATTAATGAACTCTTCCAAAATCTTGTACCATTCCTTCTATTCCATATAAGTTTTTGGTATATTTGTTTTGTAAAACTCATTAAAAAAAGTATTTAATGTCAACTCATTTAAGTGATTGCCTTATATCAGGGATCCCCATAGCTGGCTGGAGAATTTTGGGAGTTGAAGTCCACAAGTCTTAAAAGTTGCCAAGTTTGGAGACCTCTGCCTTATATATAACTTGAAATAGGAGTGCTTTGTCAGAACAAAGTAGATTATGCAAAAAAGATTGATTGAAAGCTGTCCAGTAGATATATGTGGGACAGGATGTATAGCAATATCTGAACAGATGAAAAAATGGATTTCATCTGAAGTAAAAGAAATTAGGGAAACCCATGGTGCATACTGGGAATGTGGTACAGTTTATAAAAAAAGAGATGGTAAAAAAACCCCCAACCATTTAATAGTTGTTTATGTGACAAGCATCTCCTCTTACAAAATTCCATGAACTAAGAATTAATGAAGAGTATTCACGTAAGTAAAATGTATGCTGTTTTGGGAAAATGTGGTATGTAAGATCCAAGATTTTGAATCTTTGAATCTTCATGTTCACTATCAGTAGGATCTTTACATTTGTGAAGAGAGGTCATTTTCTTCTAATGAAATCACCAAAAGTTTATCTCAAAAGAGAATTACCTTTATAGTTCTGATTTAATAACTTCTCATGGAGTTATATAAGATTGAAGGCAGAAATGTATTGCAGTAATGTTCAATATTTTCAAACTTTCCTTGAGAAGGTTGCGGGGAAAATCTATATTTGTTAAATTAGTTTCTCCAAATGAATTTCATCAAAGCTAAAAGTTTGTATTAAAGTCTGACTGGAAAAAAACCTGAGTCCAGGTGGTTTTTGATATGGGTGACCTTCAGACTCTTGATTTGTTTAGATTTGTTTAGAAGTGGCCTTTTTGAGAAATTGAGCTGAATCAAGAGCTCTTCAGAGTTTTTCTTCAAATATTCTTCAGAAATACATAAGACTGACAAATATTACCAAACTCTGATAAAAGGAATATATGAAACTCCTAAAATGCTTTGATACACACAGACTTTGAAATACAATTGATCTAAAGTTGTTTCTCCCCTCTTAATTTATTTTATTTTTCAATTTTAACTGGGATGTGTTTCATTAATAACTCTTGTGGTTCTGCAGTTATTGACTTAAATCAAAGGGTAGGGTTTGTTTTTTAACTTGGCTGAAGCATACTTGTGCACAAATAAAGCTCATTTTAAGTAGCATGAATGAAGCTAATTTTAAATAGTATGACTGAAATTGTAAATCCAGTAACCGGTAAGTATTGGAGCCAAAAGTATGTTTCTAAGGACCTTTTTCCTCAAATAGAAACCTAAGATCAAACCTTTTAAACCAGAAGAGCATCAAGATTTGATATGTAAGGTATGCCTGAAGATTTGTTATTCAAGATAGTAAAGTGCAATCAAAATTAAATATGTACCTAAAAAGAACCCTAATTGATTGAAGAAAATTCCATTAACCCATTTAGCATTATTCAATGACTGTTGGTCATCCTGTAGGCATTTATGGATATATGGACCGTTCTTCAGGAACTCTCTGTAAGTAGCTCTCATTATTTGCGAATGTGTGTTCCAAACCTAATAACTCAGAGTAACAAACCTATGGATAGCAAAATCTTGAAAAAAAATCTATTTATTTATGCACACATACACACGTACACCACCATTATCATCATTCAACAATCTTCATCTAAGCAGAACCATAGACTAAGAACTGCATCAGGCAAAATCTTTTTCCATGATCTGATTAGTGTTAAATCCTAATTCCTAATACCACTGAGTCACTGCTGTCTTGAAGCCATGGGTGGCAGCTGGAATGTATTGACATCATGATTCTTTTGAAGCTGAGAAACACTGGTTCTTGTAAAACAAACTTTATTGCTGAGATTGACCATTCAGGAAGTTGCAAACATGGACATGAGGATAATAATCTTCTTGTAGTGTTGGTCATTATTAGTATGGGATAGGTATGAAGCTGTAGTATGAGAAATAGCAAACAGTTTTCAAGATTTGTAACCATTGCTAATTCAATCCTTTATGAATATGTTTAAAATCATCCGAACTGGTAGTCAGAATATGTTACAATTTAACTTCCTTGGTCCAGTTCTGAAACTCACTGCACTTAATCTTAAGTATGGAACATTGTATGAGTAGGACATTTCCCATATCATTCCTGATTTCAGGATCTAGAAAGCTACTTTATAAGAGCTGGACTTTTGCCTCAACTAAAACTCTTTGCTCCACTTACTATCTGACTTCTGAGAAGTAGACCCTTCTTTAAATGCTGTTACCTCATGTTTGAGTAAGAAATAATTTATTCCAGAGAAATTCAGCACATTTTAGACATTCCCATTTAAGAGCAATAAAAAACAAAGTTATCTGAAAAGCTAAAAAGCATATAACTATCCAGCTAAAACAATATTTAAATAAATATGAATGAGTATCCAATATCTAAAAATTGCAATAGTTTGCAATGGGAAAGATTTGAAGAATTAATAGCATGCAGTTCTTTTTTCTTTTTCTTTTTCAAATCAGTCTTGACTCCTGGAAAATTCCTGGATAAGTTCCTTGCAATTTTCTTGGCATGATTTTTCTTAAGTGCAGTTTGCCATTAGCTTCTTCCTAGGTCTAAGAGAGAGAAAGAATGGTCCAGGGTCACCCAGCTAGCTTTATGCCTAAAGCAGGACTAGAACTCACGATCTCCCAGTTCCTAACTTGTTGCCTTAACAACTATACTAAATTTCATTCTTTTAACTTTATTTGCTTAATATTTGTTATTCCAATATTTGTGATTTGCACAGTATTGCTTACTCAGAAAGTTGAATTGTCTATGTATTTATTATGCATGCATGTTATATGTATGCATGAGAGTTTTTATGCTTTATGTTGTGTGATCAGTTAGTTCATCACATACCATCGGTGCAGGCTTACTTTAATTAGTATACCTTGCATTGTATAATTGTGTTGTGCTTTATGACTTAGGGCCATTGTTAGGAAAGAAATCTCTGCTTGATAAATTCAGTCTGCTTCTTTTTTAATTTCTACTGTTCCTTAGACAGCTTTTGGTTCTAATGGCATTTTATTACATACATTTTCTCTAAGAGGCTAAAGTGCTTCAATCATCCCATTTCAAATAGATATTTAGAAAAGCTAAGTGTCATTAATAAACATATGCATTTTCAGTTGACTAGTAGAATGGTCCTTAGCATACAATTTATTTGGAATGCTACCATGAATTAAATAGTTGCTTGCATGTACTTTCAGTACTGGTTTAACAATCTGCCTGATGACTTTTGAAAAATAAATAAGTTTCTTCTTGATAAGATTGTATATTGCTATTTTGTCTCTCCCATGTTGGTTGCTATTGTAGATTGTTGAAGTGTTTAAGGAAGACTGATCCAAAGCAGCGGCAAGACAGGGTCATATCCAATAGTGAAACTGCAAATGGCAAGCAACTATGCAATCCATCTAAACAAACCTTGAACAGATCATTGTGACAGATATTGGCTGACACTTGTGAAAAAACAGCTGTTATGTCACTGATATACTGAAGGTTTCTGAGTTCTTTAGAAGGCTGGCTGGTCCTTCAAAAGGCAATAAAGAACCAAGAAAACTTCAGTAAATTTAGTGAAATTTGTGCTTTTAAGAAAGTTATTCACACACGTGTATCAAATCTGATCTTAGTGTTCTCCTATTTGGCTTCTACTAACATTTCATATTTTGCACTGATTCTGTTCCTAAGAATTATTTATTTATTATGGATATGTTGACTGCTTCCAATTACTTATAAAAATAATGAAGGTGGGACAAAAATAGATAAACAAATTTATTTATTTATTTGATTTGTCAATCGCTTACAAGATAATAGATATAAGTATAAACATAGTTATTAAAACATGAAATGGATACATATAAGAAAAATAAAAGAAACAATAGGACAGGGACGGTAGGCACGTTGGTGCGCTTATGCACACCCACTACAGACCTCTTAGGAAAGGGGTGAGGTCAATAGTAGACAGTCTAAGGTTAAAGTTTTTGGGGTTTGGGGAAGAAACCACAGAGTCAGGTAGAGTATTCCAGACATTGACCACTCTGTTGCTGGAGTTGTATTTCTTGCAATCAAGTTTGGTGTGGTTTACCTTGAGTTTGTATCTATTGTGTGCTCTTGTATTGTTATGGCTGAAGCTGAAGTATTCATTGACAGGTAGGACATTGCAATGTATGATTTTATATACTATACTTAGATCAGACCAAAGGCAGCGTAGTTCTAGAAATGTTTAAAAGAGACAGGGAGCTTTTACTGATACTTTTTCCACAGTTACACAGGCATCTGTTATGATGATGCTGCAATGAGAAATCTGGTACGTTGACGTTACTGTACAAGTTCTGTCATTTTGTAATTCTCTGCTGTGTTACACAATAGTACATAAGAAGTAGAATATTCATTGTGACAACATAATGCACCTTTTCCCCCCATTTGTACCTTTTCTGCTTACCTTTATCTGGATGCCCGTGTTAAGTTACAATGTGAGCCAAAGTGAACCATATCAAGTATTCACACTGCTAATATCAGTGAAGGTTTGCAGATCATTTACATAATCAAAGTTTCCTAAATGAGTCACAAATGGTGTGTATAATTGCATTAAGACAAAACCAGACATATGACATTACAGATTATTGTGATATACAAATGCGCCCATGAAATTAAGGTAAGGGAGAAATGAAGAACATGAGTTTTACAGAACTATCTCTTAGGTTCCTGTGGAAAGGTATTGAAGGAGTGAAATGGGAGAAAGAAAAGTGTAAGATCCCATAATTTTTATGCAACCTTGTTCAGTGCAGCAGTAAATATAAGTAATATCTATTAGAAATTTTGCTCTGTGGAACTCTGATTTGTCAAAGGATGTATACCCTCCCTTTCAGCAAATAGTGTGCCATCTTCAAATCTTTGGTATATCTAATTTGTAAATATCTGCATGTCAAGCATATCTGCATGTCAAGCATATAATCAACCTTTGTATGATTCATATTGTTTGCTTTTGTCAATTGTGTTTCGTGTAAGTGTGTGTGTTTGTGTGTGTGTGTGTGCATTGTTCATGTGTTAGAACTGATTCTATCTTCCCTCATCCCCAACCCCATTTAATCTATTTATCTAAATGCTCTTGCAAAAAAATTAGATATAATGAGGTTTATATACAGATTCTCTTGATGTTTGGTTTCTCTGCGGCTCACACGAAGGTATGTTGTTACCATTCTCTTCATCTTCACTAACTTCAAAATCAGTGTGGTGAGCATGAAACTTGGCAGAAGTTTTAATAACCGATTCATGTGTTTCGTGAAATGTTGGGCTGATACCTCTAATTTTCAAAAAGGACAATTAAAAACTCGTGGCCTATCCAGAGCTTTATACTATTTCCTTGAGCACCACGCTGAACCAGGAGAAGAACCTTGCAGAACCTGAAGAAATTTCTTTTGAACCTCAGTGTGAAGCGAGCTATGCAGGTTATTTCTTCTGCTCTCTGAAATGTGTGCATCTCAGGAAAACAAAACAACTGCCAAAGTCAGCTTTGACTCCTCCTGTGATCTACTTAGCCAAACAAAAGAAAAATAAATTGAAGGTTTTTCAGAGCCATTTAGCCAGCTTGCTGGGCACAGCAAGGAAGCCTCTGTGAAACTGGACGTATTTGTACTGTATCTTTAAAAAGTTGTGAAAAGAATGTTATGATACTGCTGGCTGACCTCAAAGGACAATTAATCGCTGCTATTTGAACAGCTGCTAAGTATGCTAACATATTTTTTTGCAGGCTTCACCAAACTAAGATCATTTCCTGGCGTTTGCACATGTATCCAAACTTCTCCAGATTGTTTATCTCTGTATAAATCAGATGTCCATATTTAAACTATTTGTCGATTCTGGGGCAAGAATGATATTAATTCCTTCATTATGAAAGTCAATGCTGTCCACTATCAAAGCTGACTTACTATCACTATTCTGAGAAAATTATTATGAGGTAGCATTTGTAAGAGATGTCAATTCAGTCTCAACCTTTTGAAACAAAAGTTGCTGGTAAGCACCACGTGGGATGCATCAAACAAACAGTGTGAACCTGCCTTATTAAATGTTTTAGGTTTTGGATCCAAGATCTGAAAGCAGCTGACAGCTCCATTGGTGCTTATTTCAGTTGATGTTATCTTTTTAACTCTATCATTCAGGAAAATACATCTGTCCATCTTAAAATTCCTTAAGCTCCTTAAGGCAGCTACCTGGGTTCTGTTTATTAATTTCAGATAAGCGTATTGTCCCATTTAATTAATTCATGCAATTTCAAAAATGAACATACTGTTAGTGTACCAGTGCCTTAATTTGAGCTAGGCTATTTTTTATAGAACAATTTAAAGTACTGCTGCCCCAAAGCACAGTAGCCAATGAGTGAATATACACAGATTCTAATGAATACACCATGAAGAAAGCAACTGGGGAATGTTTGCCATTGACACTTTCCTTTTATGAAAGGGAAATATGTACATATATTATTTGATAATTGAACAAACAATTCAATATTACTGTCTCATTTAATATTTTGCATACCACTCTAATTCTTAATATTAAATCTTTCAGGACAGAGCATTTTGATATCAATAATTTAAAATGGTTTATATGTTTCTTTTCATGTATCTTTAGTCTGAAAAGAAAAAAAAAGATTATTTCTAAGGAAAGTGGACATAATGGATGCTAATTAATTTAATTGAAAAAAATTCTAATCCAATAAGCAAAGTAACTTTTAATAGTCTGGTTATGTATCTTTTTATTTAAAACCCTTGGGAAACTAATTTTTGGGAATTTTATCTCGATTGCCTTTAAAAAGAACCCTTACTTTGCTTATACGGGTAATCCTCATTTACCAACCACAACTGGGACTGGCAACTCCATCACTAAGTGATGTGGAAATTAAGTGAAATGTCACATGACTGTGCCCAACATATGGTATCAGTTTGCCAGTTCTAGCTGCAGCCGTTAAGCAGATAATCATGGCTCATTAAATGCAATGTCATGTCACAGTGACTTGCAACTTCCTGCCAGCTTCCCCATTGACTCTGCTTATCGGAAGTTGATATGATGGTCACAAATGGCGATCTCGTTACTATGGAATGCTGCCACCATTGTATATGTGGGCTACTTGCCAAGTACCTAAATCACATGATTGTGGGTACACAGTGACAGCCACAACTTCATGAAATGGCAATAACTTTTAGTGTCATCATAACTTTGAATGATGCTGAAGAAGTGGTTGTTAAGGAAGGATTTTCTGAAAAAAAAGGCTCTGCTGGCTTTCTCCAATTTTATGGTATTGAGGCATGTTCATTTGTCTAAGATTATTGGGAATTCTGGGTGGTCAAAAGAAACTATTGCAAGATAATTTACAAAAAAAACTGTTATTGGGCATGTTCTCTTGCAGTTGAACAACAAGATTTCAAGGGTTAGAAACATGCAAGCTTTTAGCATCTTCCATGATAGATCATAAACAATAATGCCCCTGGCAGAAAGTTATGCTAATTGCATTTAGCTTAATATTGTAGGTGTCAATTAAATACATTCTTTTCAAATGGAAAATAGAAGATATTACAATAGATTTTTAAAATTTACAGAATTTGTCTAAACATTAGTTGCACGGTCAATATAAAAAATCTATTTTATTTTGAATGATTAAATTTGGGTTTTTAGGTTACTGTGTTGTTTTCTCACCAATAATTTAGAATCCTTCTTAAGATTTTTTTCCTGTGAGAAATCAAATACAATTATTTAGTATCATTATTTGAAATATGCATTGATGAAAATGTTTCACTGAGAATGCATTATAATCTCATCCAGAAACATAAAGATTGCATTAACTATTGAAAAATTAAATTACTTGTGTGCAAATTATCCAAAACAGTAATTAAGCAATCAGCTCAATAACAACAGCTAATCCAGCAATATTACCTTGCATAGTTTACCTCCCACACACACTGATGTAACCAGATTTTTACAAAAGAAATATTAGAACCTGTTAAAAATTGCTATAACATTTGTCTACCCATCCACCCACTCTTCTTTTTTAAAGCTGCTATAAAGATCATCAGGCCCAAATAATAATATGCACTAACTTTGTTGTTGAAAATACCAATCTCTAACCCCTTTAATATTCAGAATAACATGCTCTTTATTAGACATCATTTTCTTCGCATATCAGCAAGCAATATATTGTAGAAATGTAGAAGTCTTGGGATAATTGAAGTCTAATAATTATAATACCAACTTTCAGGTAGATTAATGGGTTGAAGTCCATCTTTAAAATGCGGATTGGATTGATAATCTGGTCAATCCAAACTTTCCTAAAGTTCAAATTCTATTGTATTGCAGACTACATCTCTTAAACGCTAGGTGGTATTGAAAACCATTGAAAAAAAGATCGTCATACCACATATCAAAAGATGTCCATTTTTCTGGCATGGAAGATCCTTGAGTTTAGGCATTAAGGTAAGAAAGCTACCCTAAATAATAGAGAGGGAGCTATATTTGGCATGATTCTACTGTTCATTCATTTCAACAGATCATTTGCATCCATGGCTTAATATGGCATCCATATCTCTTTAGAAATCTAATGGGTCCTATGCGGCTGGTGTACAAAAGAAATCTGCTTGCCTTAATGAAATATCCCTTTGATTGATCAGAAAAATTCTACTGATTATTTCAAAGCTACTTAATGATAAATGAGCACAATGATCAAATGTTCACCAGCTGTGGTTGCGATTTTAAACCCATTACAAGTTCATTTTTTTATATCTGAATGTGACAGATTGCTAAATTATTTGCTCTGGATCATGGGCTTGCTAATTCCTTTAGAGTTTCCTTGGTGTTTATAGGTGCCTATTCCTCACTGATGGTATGGTTTTAAGAATAATGTGAATATGTAGAATGGCTATCACAATTAAAATAAATCAGAAAAAGATCTCTATTTTGATTTCACATGATGTCAGTTAGACATGTTTTTAGTTCAGGCAATTCTTGTCATGCATTTCCATGCATCAGTGATGAAAATTCAATATCTCTATTAATATGCTAATCTGCCCTTATAACTTAGCTATTTAATTGTTTATAGCAATCATGTCTAACGCATAGCCTATGGGCAGCATATGGCCCTGGACAGCTAATAATACAGCCCCACAAGATCATAAACTTTTATTAATATTATGTGATCTTTGGTGACAGTTACTATAGTATATATTTTATATGCAGCCCAAGACAATTCCTCTTTACTCACTGTGGCCCAGGCAAACCAAAAGTTTGGATATGCCTGGTTTAAAGCATGTTTACTGTACTGTTCCAGCTGAAATTACTCTTGGAATATTTTCCATATGATCAGTTAAAACAAGAGCTTACAATTTAAAGCACTTAGTTTTAAAGGCGACAGAGGAAAAAAAAAAGGGGTAACAAGCAAAGCCAGTTTATTAGTAGAATTAAATGTTAGAATTAAATTCATCTAAGGAACAGCTGGAAATTGTTCAACAAGTAATGGAGTCTACTGGAACAATTGTTTCATGGAATGTACTATATGGACACTCCTTCCCATCTGCTTCATTTCCAGCCTAAAGAAAATGAAGAAGGAACACTTTTTTATAGAGTTAGATGTCTTGAATTTGGTTTGTATATCATTTTCTGAATTTCTAAATGATTTTAGGAATTGCACCTCTATCTGACCATAGCAGAAGTAGAATATCTGTTCTCTTTCTGTAAAATATTGTGAGAGCTAGATCAGACAAAGATCAGAACAAAAAGTCTGAGACCAAAGTCATCCAATAGAATAACAATGTGCTTGTGTCAATTGTTTTTCCATGTCAAAAGCAAGATCTCAATCATTACATCAGATGGAAGGGAGATAAAATTTGAATCTTGCTTTTGATCTCTCTCCCCTTGCCTTCCTCTCCCTCTCTCCCTCCCTCTCTTATCTTGCATTTGATTATTTTACATCCTTGGCAACTGCCAAAACCCAAAGTTATTTTTTCTAAACTTTTCCCCCTAATTTTCTTGAATAATATCCAATGAATGCGATGAGATTACAAAAATTGTACAAACTGAAATATTTACCATTTATATCTAAGAAATGTGTGCATTTAATATATTTATATGGGGGTATTCTCTTTCTAAGGTGACTCAGTGAGAAGCTTGAGACTCAGTGTTTGTGTAATGGTCTTCAGAATCTATCATGTGGGAACCTACAATTTCACTCTGTCTGGAAGACTTCAGGTTACTGTATCAGTCTGAGAGGAGCCTGACAACAAATCTATAAGCTCCCGCTTCCATTGTTATGAGGAAAAGAATGAGCAGGTCACAATGACTGACTCCTTTGTAACTTGATTGCTTATGGATCAGGTCATCAGGTTTAATATCAGGTGATACTGCACCAAAATTAAGAAGTGGCCAGGTACGCAAACTGACTCAGAAATGAACCAACTAGCTCAGGGGTCATACAGACTTCTGCCTGTACTCAGTGCTTCTTCCTGATCAAGATCCTGATGCTGCAGCAAAGGCAGTTAGTTGTCCTTCAGCACTTTGTCTGACAGATGTGATGAAAGCCCATTTATGACCTTCATCACTCAATGCTTGTTTATCTTCTTCATAGAAGGAATTTTTTTGTTACAATTTTCTTTTTTCAAGTAGAATTCGTAATTAGCCTTTTATTTGTTTTTTATTTTATTTATTTATTTTGATTTGTCAATCGCTTACAAGATAATCGGTATAAGTATATACATAGTTATGAATACATGAAACGGGTACATATAAGAAAAATAAAAGAAACAATAGGACAAGGACGGTAGGCACGTTGGTGCGCTTATGCACGCCCACTACAGATCTCTTTCACCAGAAGACTTTTGAAATGGTTGACGGAAGAAATCAGCCTGGATGCAGACCATGTTACCAACTTAATGGATAGGTTGGTGATTCTGCCAAATAAGTAACAGCCAACCCTAAGATCCTATTCTTATGATCAGGTAAATGTACATTTGTATGAATGTGTTTGACATTCTATTGTTTCCTCAGGATGTAGCTTAGAATGAAGTAACTTTAGCCAACCTGTTTAAAGGGGGCTTATTTGATGAAAATCAGGGCAAGAGACCTTAGCTGAATGAAAGTACTGAGCTGTTATTGAGATTTAAGGCTTAATGTACAGAAGTCCTCCCTCACACCTAGATTTTTCTATATGCCACTAATGTTCATATACATCATATATCTCTTTCAAAGTAGTATAGAAATACCTTGTCTGGTAAAGACTCCTGCAATTTATTTTTGCAATAGGCAATGATTTCCAGTCTATCCAGTGTTTAATTTCAATTTTTGTTGGCCTAAAACTAATGAAGTATAGCAGTTGTTATTGAAAATTCTCTCCTACTTACCCTTCCTTAGCTTTACTTTTCTATAATATTTTCCATTTCACTGTACTATAAAACTCAGTACAATTTAGCCAAAAAATGTTTTTGTTCCATAATATGAGAGCCACTGCAGCTAAAATAAAGGACTATTTGATATGATAGTCTACATATAATATTTATGTAAGTATTCTGTTCACAAGAAAGGAAATATGCAGTAGAAAATAATGTGAAAGTTATCTCTGAGAGAAATTAAACTTTCAGGTGTTTTCTCTCAACATACCTACCTGTCTAGCTTGTCTAGTTTTTCCAGAATTCCACACTGATTTCTCATCATTTATGGGAGGACCATAATTCTGAATACACACACCCATACCCACCACCTTCTCTTTCTTACTTGTATGCTAAAATAATGCTGTTAAGATCATGGCAGATGTTGCCAAGAACTATTCTTTCAGGAATTCAAAACAATATTCATTGGCCAACTCCTATTTCATCCTTACAACAGTTTTTTTTTTAAATATAAGGTTGGGCTAAAAATTGATCTTTGGAGATCACCTAGTAAGGAATGATGTAGCACAAATTTATTTTCACTTAATTTTAATCCATTGACACCATTAATTTAATAAAACGTATGATCATAGTGACCCTGACTATCCAAAAAATAAACTGTTAGTATAGAAGTACTTAGGCCTTTGTGAATTTATGTTGTGTTCATCACAAAACAAGTTATTATGAACTTATAATGCAGGGGCTTGTGAGCTGGATCCAGCTTTGCTTACATGCTTAGATGGTATACTTAGATCTGACCCGCAGGGCTGCCCTGCAAACAGCAAAGGACTGGTCCTCAGTGCCCCTGCCAGCAAAAATTGAGCTCAGGAGGGCCACATGCACCCCTCCCCTCCGAGCTCCTTTTTCGCTGGCAGGGAGCTAGCAAAACAAACTAAAAACAAAACAAAAGGAGAAATGTTCCCTTTTTGCATGCAAGAAGAGACAGGAAAGGAGAAAGGGGAAAGAAAAAGAAAAGAAGATGGGAAGAGAGGAAAAATAAGAATAGAGGGGAAGGAAGAAGAAAGGAGAATGAAGAGGGAAGGGAAAAGAAGAAAAGGAAGAAAGGAAGTAGATTGTAATGAGAGTAAGGGAGGGTCTGAGGGAAATCGTGCCTTAGCACTTGGCCACCACAGGTTCCCCCGACAAGAGTGATATTGAACTGCCCACACCCACCCTGGCCATTCCCCCCAGCCCCCAAGGTCAAACCCAATCCTGATGCAGCCCTCAATTAAATCAAATTTTGCACCCCTGTTATAAAGGATGTGGTTAATTTTAGCAGATATTCTTATTTGCTGCATAATTTTTATTCTTTTCATTTTTGGATAAAATTGTTCCATATCTAAATTTGACCACCCAATCCAATGATGACTAATGATTGCTGTTCATTTGAAGGAAACAACTTTACTTTAAATCAATCCCCCCCCAAAAAAAATGTATAAATATAGCCTCTCTCCAATTCCCAGTGTAAACCAAAAACACCTTTTGAAAAAATAAAACTGTAGGGGAAATATGACAAGTTAAGAGACATTATTAGGGGGCCCTGACAGATCAAGACACATCTCCTCCTGCTTAATATATAATACTGGCAGTGCTGTCTGAAAATACAAACATGTCTACATATCACATTTACATTGAACTTTCAATTAATCTGATGTCTGTGACCAAGTCCAGTCTCTCAAACCTCTTTGTTCAAGTTACTGTAGAGTTTCCGTAGTTCTGTTCATCTTGTCTTTCTAAAAGATCTTCACTCTAAAGAGCCTGTGTGGAACTGAAATTTCTAGATTCTTAGATAAATGTTCTCACAAATTGTGCATTCCTTAGAAGAGATAAAGAAAGGCCTAAGGCAAATAAATAGGAATAGCAAGGCTCTCAAAGAGTATAGGAGCTGCAATAAGACACAATAAAGGTTTGTTTCTTGCAGCACAGTTGCTGTTTTCAATTGAGAGAAGATGGGATAATATATGAAAGAGAAGAATCCCAAACAAAGAGTTGGAACCAGCCATATACCAGAAGATTTCAAGGGTTTAAAGGAAAAATATCCTGTTTTATTGTTATGGAGATCTGTAACTGTGGAAATTAACAGTAGCTTGCCAAGGAAGGCCAGATTTAACTATATGACGTGGTCTTTCAGCTTAGAAAAGGCCTATTAAATTTGCAGCCCATGGCCGGATTTGTCAAGTGTTGGCCACGCCCATGCCTGTTTTAATGAAGGGGAAAAAAGTCATGATATGTCATGTAACAACATGAGTTGAACACCCCTAGCTTAGAACAAGACAAGGTCAAGATTTGTGCTGTCAACTATGCAAGTATACATATTTATATTAATGTAAACCAAATGAAAAAATTCAATTGCAACTGCAAACTCAAAATTAGGTCTTCTGCACCATCTAACAATGCACTACACTTTTGTTAGCTAATATACCTCATAGACAACCTATGGAAACATCATCCACTGCAATAGTTAAGCTGTCACTCATATCTGCTGACATTAATACAGTAACTTTTGCAGTAGTAACAATACCCTCATATGGAGTCTCCAAAAGGAAGCTGGGAAGTTCACACAGATAATGGAGGGGCTGAAAGTGTTGTACTAAATGCAAACTAGCTATATTTGCTAGTGGATTAAGTCATAAGAATTTCTGAAACCATCCTCCAAATTCATCACATATAATCTTAAAGACGACACGTTTGAACATGTTCACTGTAATAGCTGATGTTATTTTAGGCATATTTCAAATTTCCTGAGCTAGTAAAAATGTTTATCACGAATTCTCAAATACCACCCATTACAAAAGAATGTGGGACTATTTAGAGGAATGAAGTAATTTGGAAGCACTTGGAACAATCATATTACAGTGAAAGCATTAAAGCACTCCAACCATCAACTTTTACACAGAATGTGCACATCTTACCACTACGGAAATAAGCAATGCTCAAAGTCAATGGAAAACCAGCAGACAAGTTGGTGTCTTCTGAATACATGTGAAGATTGCTTGTAAATGCATACATGTTTTCTGCAACAGGAGTTAGTTAGTGTCTGGTTTTTTCCTAATGTAATGCACATAGGACTCAGGAGGAATTCATCATTTGTCTGAAAATGCCCACAAAGAATTTTTGTTTTAGCAATAGCAATATCAGTTAAACTTATACACCATCCTATAGTGCTTTACAACACTCTTTGAGCAGTTTACAAATGTTAGTATATTGCCCCCCAAATCTGGGTCTTCATTTTACCAACCTTGGAAGCAGTGATGGGATTCAACATTTGTTACTGCTGGTTCTGTGGGCATAGCTTGGTGGATGTGGTGTGGCTTGGTGGGCGTGGCTTGGTGGGCATGGCAGGGGAAGGATACTGCAAAATCTCTATTCTCTCCCCATTCCACTAACCTGCTTTCTAACTCCATTATCCTGTGCAGGGCAACAAAAGAAGACCCAGCCGATCAGCTGGGACTTGGGAGGCAGAGAATAGATGGGAGTGGGGCTAGTCAGAGGTGATATTCCAAACTACTTAAAATTTCTGCTACATGTTTCTGAACTACTCAAAATTTCCGCAACTATTTCTCCAGAACTGGTCAGAACTTGCTGAATACCACCTCTGCTCAGAAGGAAGGAAAGCTCAGTCACCTTTGAGCTGGGTAGGATTGAACTCCTGGCACTGGGCAGAGTCAGCCTGGAATACTGCATTCTAACCACTGCATATCCATGGCTCTTGGACACTGTAGGAAGCCACAGAGGGTGTATCATTAAGAAATTAACTGAACCTATAGTGGTCCTGAGATGTGCTGACAAGTAGAACAAACCAGAATTGATAAAAAATATGCAGTGACTTAGTGACTGAAAGGAGTACTTTCTAAGAGCCAATGAACCCTGAGTCCTTTATCCCTTTGATGATGAGTTTGATGTTCACAAGTTATTTTATATATCGACAAATAAAATAGTCAGTGAAGTTGAGTACATATTCCAGCAGTTTGTAGGGCTGAGAAGGTCAGAACATTGCAGAAGCTAACAATCGCTGTGTCCAGATATTTCCAAAGCTTTTCCATTTTAGATGGACAGAACTTCCCTTCTCATTGTGCATTAAGCTTTAAGGTCATAGCATTCTGTAGTCGTCTTCATAAGTAAATATGAAAAGAAAGCTCGAGTTCTGGTATCCCCTTGATTAACATAAGCCCTTGATATGCTTCCTAACTGATATAATCACAGTCTTCAAGGGGTACCAGAAGCATCCTTGATATAAAATTACGACAATGCTGGTAAAATCAAAACTCTTGGTCGAGAAAGAATATTTGTTTGCTGGATAGGACAAAACTTTGAAACATGGAACTTTTAAACAACTGGATGGAACAGTGATGTTGAAGACAATTCAGCTAGCAGCACAATGCATGAATACATGCAAGAATATCACCAGTATTTATTTGGCAGGACAGATGTTGGCACTGTCTAATGAAGTAGTTCATTCTCTTGTTGAGTTCTAACCTTCTGCCCACTTCCCAATCTTTACTAAACCCAAGTAATTCACATAATGCTATCAACAGATTCTGAAAATGAAACAGTACAACAGACAGTAGAGTTATGGAGATCTTCAGAGAAGAATTTCAATGAAGGGGATCCCTGTTTCTAGATGTTGGAATGGAACAGCTATCCAAAACCCAGAATCCCTTGCTGTTCAATCAAAGTTGTGATAAAGTGAGATTAACCTTCCTCAGGTCAGAGAATCTTACCTCCACAAAATGATCCACCTCAGTGAGGCAGTGGTGATCCGTCTGCATAAACCATCAAATGGAATCTAGATTTTCATTTTATACCACGGTTTTGCAAGAGCAACTAAAATCAAGATCCTGTTAATTGCATCTGTCCAGTATGTAACAATCTGCTCGCTCGTACTGATTTAAAACCTTTGCCTAAATCATGTCAAATAATATTGCACTGCCTATCTTTGTTAATTATCACTTAATATTCTCAGAGGATCCCTTTTTTTCCCGTTTCAATTTGTATGTATAGATGACTGAAATATAACAATAATATATGAAAGGAAATATTTGGTTATTAGTGTAGTAAATATAAATTTATATTTCTCAAAGTCTGGAATAAATAACATTTTAGACTATATTTTTTAAAAATGTTTTTTTTAAATCACAAATGTATAAATATTTGAAAATTTACTGGAAAACATTCTGATCTCATTAAAGTAATTTGTTTCTGCTAAAGAGTAGGATTAAGATTTTTGAAAAGGAACTAATTCTATAATCCTAATTTAGGGAATCATAGGAAGCCAAGCAAAGCAGACAAAAATGCTTCATTTTATTTTTCAAAAGAAATGTTCACAGCTAAATTCCTATGTCTAAAAATATCTGTCCTTTTTTTCTTCTCCAATTTTTAAAATCTGTAACATATTTTAAGCATCACAAACTATTGTTAACTTCACTCACTTTTGATTAATTAAAACCCATAACAGAGAATTTAGAAAGACCCATGTCTCCTCTTAGATCTTCAGCTGAAAACTAATGAAAGAGAATGCCAGGCTGACATGAACAATAAGGGTGAGGATAAAACTTACTAACTTTATTTTTTAGTAAATGTTACCAAATAAAGGATTTGAGCTATGCATTCCTCATACAATGATTGGCATATATCTGTAAGAAACTATGTTAACATGGCCAGACTATATGATTCTATACTCTGATATTGTTTCTGTTTATTGGAAAGTACCTTCACAATCTCAGGAACTTGCTACTTAATTAAAAAAAAATAAGCAAATTTAAAGATGTCAGATGGGAACTTCTCCATATAAATCATGTACTCTTATCATTGAGGTGGAACATCTACAACATACACACAGGAAATAATAACCTAGCTAGCAATGATTCATTCAAGGTAATCAGTGCTTGTATAAGAAATAAGACATACACGTACAATTGAAGAACAATTATTTTTGTTTTGTTTTTTAACTTAAAACTTACACCTGAAGCTAGTCCTTGCACTTGTTTTGACATGAAGATGCTGTAAGTTATTTGTTTCAATTTCTGATAACAAAAATATTCAGCCACACATACCTGGTGAGATCAACAAATCATTCTTGCTTTTCCTGGGTAATCTTGTTTGTTACAGGCACATAAAGATTTCATCCTTTCTTTGCTTCTAAAAGCACCGCACGTAATAACTTGGGGCAAGAGGGTGTAATTAATCAAGGAGTTCTCTTGTTCCATCCATAGTTACTGTAGCCTTCCCAAAAAATTCAGTTCCAGGGATTTGACCCATTGTTATCTACTAAAATTTCAGATGTCACATTGAGATCTAAAGCACTTTCATCAGACATTTTTTCAAGAAACTGATTTGGAGACATTACCAATATGCATAATCATAATAAGTCAGTTTGGTTTAGTGGTTAAGGCATCAGGCTAGAAAGCTGGAGACTGTGAATTCTAGTCCTGCCTTAGTCATGGAATCTAGCTGGGTGACTTGAGCCAGCCATACTCTCGGTCCATCTCACAGGATTGTTGTTGTTATGGGACAAATAGGAAGAAGATGCAGTGGGCATACTTATTTGTAAAATAGGCAGGATACAAATGAATGAATGAATGAATAAATAAATAAATAAATAAATTTATTTATTTTGTCTGCCTACACTGGTGAGTTGGTTATCACACCTTACTTGCTCATTGGCTATTTTACTCTGTAGTGTATTAAGAAATTGGTGGTGTTTCAATGGATAAAAAAATAAATAGTGCTCTAAAAGCAATTCACAATGTTCAAATTACTGCAAGTCTTTGGCATAATTTAACATTCTATAAGTTCACAATGCAGGGGATTTCCAGCATATTATATTTGAAAGCTTGAAGAGACGGTGGAGTTTAGTTGCATTTTCATGTTGGGTATTTTGGAGTTCATTGCTGCGAGAACAAAAAAGAACAAGTGTCCATGACTTCGAGGAATAGGATTACTGGAACCTACTGCTACAAACAACTACAATGGTGTTTTATGAGACTTAATAAATCTGATGTTGGCAATGTATCATGTAGTTTGCTCTTGGGCTGCCATAACTGTTTATTTTACTATAAACACACACTATTTGTGGTCATTTCTTCACAAGATTCTGTGACTCAGTTATAACCAGTGATTCTGGTTGTATCTCATCCACATATCCAAGTTTCTCTGTCTTATCCTGTTCACACATGCAAATAGCACAATGGTTTAAAGTCTTTATTGAGGCTTCAGCAACCCTGAATAGTAATTACCCAGGATTCCCCACAAAGGACCAGAACATGACACAATGAGTCCAACTCAGGAAAAACACACAGCAAATCCAACAAAGGTAAACCCATGGTCCAAAACACAAATCTCAGAAGCCAAAATCCAATTTTAAGGTCTACAAGGCAAAGTCAGAAGTCCAGAAACAGAGACAGAATCCCAAGGTAAGGTACATGGTGGCTGAACAAACACATGAGCCAAACCAAAAGGCATTAAGAGTTGTTCTCAGCACCACTCTGCTCCATTTACAGGGATAAATAGTCGCCAGCCAGTGCAATTCATTAGGAAGAATGAGGCCTCTTTGAGAATAGCCTTGCTAACCTCTGTTGTGCCTCTCTTCTGTGGGCCCTGCGGAATAGGCAGTTCCTTCTCATCCCCACTCCTTGGTTGCAACTGCAGCCCTTCTCCACCCTTTGCTTCTGGTTGGCCTTCCGAGCCTCTTGGCTGCACTGTATTTCTTACTTCCCATTATCAGCCAGACACTTGTTTGTTTCTCTCGCCCTCCTGAAGTTCCTGGTTTCTCCTCTCCTTGCTTATCTTCTCTTGCTTCAGAGTCTGCTGTATCTGCTACACCCCAGTCCCAAATTCCTAAAACAGGCTCTTCCTCATGGCTTGAGACAGCTTTGGGGGTCTCTATGACATTGTCCCTCTTAGCATATTCTCTTAACTAGAGATGGAGATAAATATTAATGCTACTACCTACCTTCCCACTTGACTAATTATATCTCATAAACTTTTGTAACTGAATCATCCTTTTTAAGCATCTTAGTTTCCAACTTGTTATGAGATGGGTAGGTGAAAACTATGAATATTTTATTTTTGAGATAGGTCAAAATTTGATCAGCATAACTAAGAGAGATCAAATCAGATAAAAAAGAAAAAAGAAGTGGTAGATGTATTGAATACTAAAAACAAAATCACAGGTACAAGCAACTATTTACTAAACGCACAAATAATTATGGGCATGGTTGCAGGGTTGGCACAAATGATGTGATACTTGAGTAAGATGGCATCCACTTCCATGGGGCCTTCAATTCTATTGCTAATGGGCCCCTACACCACACCTGTAGGCAATAGGTATGTATAGCAGTGGAGTATTTACTGTGTGCCATAGACACCTCTTTCTTCCTAGAGAGGATAACTATCAGAATATGGTGGGGGTTCAGAAGGAAAACTGTCATGGCTGCCTTCCCAACATTCTGGCTTATAAGATAGATGGTTTGTGTCACTGAATTATTGCATAAACTATTATAGGGCCTTATGCATGTACTATTATTGTCAAGTTTACAGACTACTTGATACTGTGTCTATTTACCTTTTTATCATACAGATTGTATTTAAGAAAAACATGCCCTAAAACAGAAATCTCCTTATTGTCATCCATGTGGCCTAGAACCACTATAATGTTGAAGAAATGATAATTATTTTCAAAGAATCACCAAGTCCTAGTACACTTCCTTAATGAGTAATATCATGATATACTAACTTTTATAAAAGGCTTTGTTTCCTGTCATCTAAACCTTAAGTGTAATGTTGACCTTATCTTTTAATGTATCATATTTAATTTAGATTGTGAATTCTCTTTCAACAAGGAGTCTAGTGCACTTTTAAGAGATTGAAACTAATAAGTAACTCTTAGGCATTTCAGGCAGAGAGTAGATGCTTTTATGTTTTTCATTACCTCAAAGCTCTTAGTTTCTCAAACGCATTTGAAGATAAGTATTACTTAATGAAGAATAATCTTCTGAAGGAGATTATAAGAGCAGCTACTAGAATCAGAATGGAAGTACTGTTCCTTACATTTGAGATTTATGTAATAGTTATTCTATCTCAAGTGTTTGGTAGTTTTATTTATGGCAGTGATAATAGTGAAAAATTAGTGATAAACAGAAATATAATATTGTAAATTAAATCAGCAGAGTTTTTTTAAAAAAATATTATTCAAAATAATGGATGATTAAGACAAATGTCTATGTTAATTTAATATCTGAACCAAATATACCTAAGTCATACAGATAAATACCTGTTGGGTGTTATTAATCATGCTGTCATTGAGTAAAACCTATCCTGTTTCCTGCTTTTATTAGAACCTCCCTTCCTTTTATCACAACGTAATTGTATAGTGAGGTCAATAGAAATCCACAATATTAATTACAACACACACACACACACACACACACACACACACACACACACAATATGTGACAATCAAATGACCTATCTTTTTTAAAAACAAATTCTGTAGATAAAATGAGCAGACAAATTTGAAAATGGAATGAACCATGGTGGTTACCATGGCTGAGCCCAGCAGAAAGCCAGCAATTGTAAACCAATGGCAATGGCAATGGGAGAACTAACTGATGGTATTTTCTAGTTAGTTTGATGCGTAACAATATTTCACATGGGGCAGATAGCAAGCATCACTCAACCTCAGTTGCTTGTAGAAGTCTAGCCCAGTGGTGTCAAATTCAAGGCCTGCAACCCAGATCTGGCTAATGGGTTGCTTAGTTTTGGCCCACAGGGCCACTCTGAAAGCAGCAAAGGATCAGCCTGCAGTGCCTCTGTCAGCAAAAATGGAGCTCCGATTTTGCTGGCAGAGGGTTGAAAGAGACCATCCCAGCCGAAAACAGAAATCAGGAGCATTCTTTCACTGGCAGAGGTGCCCCCAACATGAGTGACTTCAAGCTGGCCACACCACCCCGGCCACACCACCATGCCCACGGCCACCTTGGTCTTCCAAGGTAAAACACAATCCTGATGCAGACTTCAATGAAATTGAGTTTGACACCCCTGGTCTAGCCCTTATTTGACAAGAAATCCTATTCTCCCATAAATTTTATTTTTCCCATTTTCTCTGTGACAGTGTACCAATTGTTCTGGTAAATAGGGATAGTTGGACCATATGATCTTTTTGACAGGGAGAACTGATTCTAAGCCTTGTCTATAAGTGAGAAGCTTGATGAGAAGATTGGAAGGAATGAGAAAATTGGAAGGAAACAAGAAGACAGATCCCAAGAAACTAAATCCACTGTGTTCACTTGGCCATTTTGGTTTCAGTTTGAAATCCTTATTGTTGGTCAGCAGAAGAAGTAGCCTCTAGTACTGCTCACAATAAACAAAGTGAGACAATGGCATTTAGAAGACGGAGTGGCCTTGTACCAGGGCTAGTTGTAGCTGCTGAAACAAAGGATTGATTGAGATAATTTGGATGACTTTTGAAAACATAGCTGACAAAGGCTAAGAGAATAAAATACTAGCAAGACTGGAAGTTGGATAGAAGAGCAGAGAGCATACAAGCCCTGGGTTTTTCTGCCACTGATTCAATCATCAAATCTCTGCCAGGATCAAATTAGACATGATAAGAATAAACACATTTAAAAGGATTGTCCACAAAGAGATTACAAAAATGGATAGCAACAAAGCTTGCAATTTCCTGTGCTTTAGTTCTCTACAGTCTGTTCCCATGACCATTTTCCTTTCGAGGATTTTTGAGATTGGAAAAGTCTCCAGCAAAAAAATGCTCCTAGATATGAACCAGAAAGGGTAATTTAAGAAAGGATTCAATGCATGTCCAAAGCAGATCCCTTTGGCTCTAAAAACTGTTCTTTATCTAATGAAGTAGATCCATGTTTAGATGATGGGACTGCTGACATTTCTTAATTTGACTATAATGATACAAGGGATTGTTAACCCATCAGATCGAATCTGCATGCCTTTTAAAACTGGAAAATAATTATTATTTTGTTTTTGTTTGATAAGATGCTGTGAAAAATGAAACTTCAGAATTCATCTATGTCAGTAATTTGTGAGATCTTGGATGTTGCTAACTCACAATTCCCAGGAGTATTAACTACTATGGCTAATGGAGATAGTTGCTGAGAATTGTAGTTTAGCAACATATGGAAAACACCATAATTATTGCCAGTGAGATAAAGAGTTGTGTGGATTGTGATGGGCACTGGTGGGATTCAATTTTTTTTACTACCGATTCTGTGAGCGTAGATTGGTGGGCATGGCATGGAAAGGATACTGTAAAATCTCCAGTCAGAGGTGGTATTTGCTGGTTCTCCGAACTACTCAAAATTTCCGCTACTGGTTCTCCAAAACTGGTCAGAACCTGCTGAATACCACCTCTAGTGGTGGGCAACAGGATATTATCATGAAGCAACTCATAGAGAAAATTTGTGCCAAGTTTGAATGAAGCTGTCTTAGACTTTATGACATATCCATAGCTGTTCTAAATTGTAGTACTTGTTTTCATACTTCAGGATTCTGCCACTAGTCTATATTTAGTTTTAAGTTGGGAATGTTAAACAATCTACACAGTTAGTAGTAGTAATTGCAATCTAATCCTTACCTGTATTGCCCTAAAGCTTAACCTGATTGGTTAAGTTGGTGCAAAGCTTGTGGATTTCAGAGTCATATTATCTTGACTCTAGAACAGTGGTTGCCAACCAGTGGGCCGCAGGCCACAGGTGGTCCACAAGAAAATTTTGGTGATCCACAGAGAAATGTCACCCCCAGAGGGTAAAAGTTGCTGGTTTTTTTAAATAAAAAATTAAATATTTACATACATGGTGTGTTGTAAGTTAATTTTGTGAGTTTTCTTGCTAGCAAATTTTATGGGTTTGCTTGCAAGCAAATTTTATGTGACAGACTCAGGTAGCCAATCTCACAGATCTCTGAATGAATCTATGATTCTGCGAGCAACTCAATCTGCCTGTCTGATTTGTCTGGTTTTGGGTAAAATTTGCTCTTTTTTTTTTTTTTTTTTACAAAAAATTCAATATTTACAGAAATATTTATAATATTTACATATAAGCCATGCCCAGTCACATGACCACCAAGTCACACCCAGGATGGGATTCTACCAGTTCACGCCTATTCACTAGAACCGGTTGTTAACATTCTAAGCAGTTCGGAGAACTGGTTGTTAGAAGAAATTACTGGCCTAATCCTGTAAGGAAGGCAGAAAGGAAACATTCTGGTGTTGCTTACAGAAGCTGCCTCTCCGTTAACCCTTTTTACATTCTTGGCAAGACTAGACTTCCTGTCTCTGGAACTTCTCTGGAGTCCCCCCCCCCGTCCTTTGCTGGTACTTTGATTGTATGGAGTGACCATTGAAAAAAGTGACTTATGACCGTTTTTCACACTTACGACTGTTGCAGCATCCCCACAGTCACGAGAGGCCAGGCGAGGAGATGCGTGCCTCAATGTGAGTGATGTTGAGTTGGCCACGCCCACCCAATCACATGACCACCAAGCCATGTCCACCCAGTCACATGACCACCAAGCCACGCCCAATAACCAGTTGTTAAGACATTTGAGTCCCACCCTTGCCTCTGTGTGTTTGTGTGTGTGTGTGTGTGTGTGTTTGTAGGAGAGATAGAGAGATAGAGGGAGAAAGAGAGGTTAGATCAGATCTCTCTCTCTCTCTCCCACCAACGTCAGCAAGCCACCATCAGTCAAAATTCATATTAGTGGTCCCCGGGATCTAAAATTATGAGTTTGGTGGTCTCTGAGGTCCAAAAGGTTGGCGACCCCTAGTCTAGAAAATGTTTTTATGAGGAAAGAAGGCCAAAGTTATATAGTCTGTATTATTTCCCTTCTTGTCAAAATGTCATATAATCTTGAAGATTTTTTTTTTTTAATCTCATTTTGAGTTGCATAATCTAAGTTGCATAATAGGTCTGGCAGCGCGAATTCTAATGCGAAAGATGTACATACCATTCTAAACCTATCAAGCGTTAGTTCAATAGAATGTGTGCCAAAATGTATCTTATTCTTTACTAGGCATCCACAGCTCTGTTTATACTTCCATTTCTTTCCACAAGTCAAACTGGCATGTTATCTGATCCACATACCTCCTTATAAAAGAATTCTGTGCTTCAGTTCAGGTGAAAGCATTTGTGTTTTATAAGTTTGTGTTGGCTGTTTGAGCTGGGGGATTCTCCAGGAAACACAACGCAACGAAACAGAAAGACTGGTTCAGCCTGGGTCTATTTTCACTGATCCATCTGAAAATATTTTAATAGCGTCACTGTTTTGTACAGCACATTTTACTGATAGTGCTTGACTTCACCAGGCACGGGAATAAATATTGATAAATGTAGCGATCAATAATTGCTTTGTTCTGTTTTTGAGTTGCAACACAAAGAAAAGGATGACAGGTTTTTTAAAGGAATAATTATGGAATAATTATTAAGGAATAATTATAAAAACTCAGCTTACTTTTGGTCAAAGACAGAACCGCGCAAACTTGAGACAGCTAGTAACTCTGCATAGCTTTATTGTAAACAAGAATGTTGTCATATATATGCAGTACACAGAATTAGCATTCTCTGTGTCTCCAGGTTTTAAATGCTTGCCTCTTTCTCCTGCCATTTTGAGTTAATGATCACTTCCATTTTTCTTCTCCTCCAATAGAGAACTTCTTCCAAGATTAGATAACCATTCTTTGTGGCCTGACAAACTTTGGTTTCTGTCGTATTAGCTTTAATTCTTACATACAAGTTTCTTTAATTGCAATTTTCTCCCTTCAGGCTACAACAAATGATAGTTAAGAGGAACATGACACTCTTTCATACTTTATTGGGTGATGAGATCACTGTATGAAAGATGAAACTCATGCTCTGCTAAAACTTACCTTTGCATTTTATCCAATCATTTGAATTCAATTTTTATGGTAAAGAAAATGCCCTTGATTTTTTTTAAAAAAGATGGGATTTTGATGAAAAGATAATAAGTGGAGTGTAGGTTCTTATATTTATTTACCTGGGTTATGCAATGACCCAGAGGTGGTTTGAGTGTTCTGTCTGATATTGTCAATCATTTTTTTCTACTGGTTTTTAATTAAATTCCAAAAAACATAACAATCACAGCTTTTTAAAAACCAGTGAATGACTTTTTTTTTTTTTTTCAAAATAGGAAAATTGGTTCAGGAAATGAGATTTGGTAACAATGAAAATCTAAATATCAGGAAAGTGTAGCACTCTTCTCCATTTTGCAAAATAAAATGGGCTTGGAAAATCCTAAAGAAAAGAGTGGAAACACACTGAGAATGAAGTAGAAAAACAGGAACATTTTTCTGAGGGAAAGACAATTTTGAAGAAACTGCAGAAGATTTTCAGTAGCATTAAGTATTAAATATTACACAATGGTATGCATTTGTTTCTGTTTCAATAAGGTGCATGTACCAAGGTATTATGGCTTGTTGAATAAAAAAAGAAAAAAGTTTTATAATGTTTTAAATTAGCAAACCTAGCCTAAATCTTTTAGCATTTAGCAAGGAATAAATAATGCCAAAGTATTTTACTTACATTGGTTATAAGACTTACATACACATTCATGCAATATTAGAATTGGTTCATTAAAAGAATTACCTACTTTAATCACTTCTTCAGAAATAATAGGATTAAACTTTTTCCAACTAACCAAGGCTATTCTTATTGTTTCCTGTTCCTGGTTAGTCCAATACCAAGCAAACCCAAGCTACTTTGTTCTACAGATGCTCTATTCACAGAGGCCAAATAAATTGTTCTGAGAGCCATCCTTCCCTAGCAATTAATGGGTTACCTGAAAAAGGGTTGCTGGTTGGCTCTCTGTTGACAAACTGAAAAAGCAGAGAAATAATTATGCTTTCCTTCTCTTATCACCACGGGTTGGTCAGACAGGTCCACTGTTTTCTTTCAATGTCATTATGGTCATATCTGCTTCGAGAATGCCTTGGAAAGCCAAGAAACTCTCCCCTCCTGCCCCACCTCCTAGGACAACCGTGACCTGGATGACTGAAAATCTCCATAGACAGACTGATGCACCATGTAATGCTTCATAGAGCAATCTGATCTAAGGTCTTTAGCATCTATCCATGCCATGCCAAAAATGTTACATGTCTATGAAGTTAGCAGGAATCAATCTCAGATCAGAAAATGCTAATTGTAAGTTTAAAATTTGTGATATATTATTAAAGATCAATGGCTGGAGAGTTGAAGTCTGGGGAATCCTATTCTGAAGAAATATGTTTGCAAATATTGGCTTCCAAAGGTAGGAAAAAACCAATTTTGATTTCAGGTTCAGCATTACCCTTGGTTTAATACATTAGATATTAGAGAAACTCTCCTCTCATATTGGGTGATGCTTCTTGGAAAGAGTGCTGATGGTTTGATATTAATATGTTGCAGAAAGAAACAGTTGTCTGAAATAAAGAGCCAACTTTCCTGAAATGGCATAGGGCTAGATTTCAAACTGGATTTCTTTGAGGGCTGGATCAGCATTGTAGTTCTCCTCCATGGGCCGGCAGGGGGAAGGGGAGAGATGAAATAAACCAGACTGGAAATAGCAAAGGACCAGCCCATGGTGCCTCTGCCATTCCCCCACCCCACCCCCGGTTCCCTGTTTTCAGCCTGGATGGCCTGCAGCATCCTGCCTGCCAAAATGGGGTGCAGAGAGGCCATGAACGCACCTCACGCAGAGGTGGTATTCAGCAGGTTCTGATCAGTTCTGGAGAACTGATAGTGGAAATTTTGAGTAGTTTGGAGAACCGGTAAATACCACCTCTGACTGGAGATTTTACAGTATCCTTCCCTTGCCACGCCCACCAAGCCATGCCCACAGAACCGGTAGTAAAAAAAATTTGAATCCCACCACTGATCCCATGCCCTTTTTTGGCTTGAATGGTCTCCTGCAGTACTTTGCTGGCAGAGTGCTGCACGAGGCCGTCCAGGCAGAAAACAGGGAATGGGGAGGGGGCTGGCAGAGGCACCTTGGGCTGGTCCTTTGCTATTTCCAGGCTGGCCCCGTGGACCAGATTTAAGCACATTGAGTTTGACATCCTTGGCAAAGGGTCTCTTGCTTGAGCAGGGATTGGACCAGAAAGTATCTCCAAGGTCCCTTCCAGCTCTATTTTGATTGATTGATTGAGTTTGAAGGAGGAAAGTTCTCAGACTGGGTGAATGAACCTAGAATAAGTCTTTATAATAGATCTGAGATAAATTATCTTGACCTTTGAACCTGGGGCTATAAAATCATTAGAATCTCCTCTTCTGACATATAACAAAAAAGGAAGACATGACTATCACATCATGTTTCTCGGTTACATTTTCACCAAGTCTGCTAGAAATTAAACTTTAAGATCATATTTTTCTATTAGAAACAAAACTATGCAAGCTACCTTTTGCTCTTTACTTTGGCAAAGAACTGTACATATACATACCATACCGTTTTCATAGACTAACTCAAAACAATTAGTTCTAATTGATTTTCAGGATTTGTAATGTTGGATCTTATGCGAGTCTCCTGTTTCCAATAACAAGAAAATCCTGCCCATCTTAAGAATAAGAACAAGAAATGAAAGGCAACATGAAGAGTTGGAAAAATGCTACACTTAAGGTCTTTTGCATAATACAATGCATAGCATCATTAAAAGGGAAGGAAAGGGTATCAACTTCCTCTTACTCAAATACATCTTTTTGGAGTTTGGAGCCATTTTTGTATGAAAACACTTATTATTAAATGTCTGGTCTGGTTTGTTAGAATTGAGCTGTAATCAGGGACACAAAGGCACAGTTGAGATTTCTTCCAAAGTAAAATCTCTAAAGCAATGCCAATTCAGATTCACTTATAGGAAGCCAGTGAAATCAATTTGGAATAGGTATGACCAACAGTAATTTTTAATAAAAGGACAGAGATTCATATATTTCTGTTGCAAAAGATTGACTCCTAAATGCACAAAAAGGTGAAAAATGCTGTGTAGTTCATTTTCCATTCTACATGGTCACTTTCTAACAGTGATCAGCAAGCAAGATTGCTGAGAAGTGTGAGCTTTACTTCATTCTTCCCCACCAGAAGCATTTTACTATCCAGTTTTGGTCGCCATGATGTAAAAAAAGATGTTGAGACTCTGGAAAGAGTGCAGAGAAGAGCAACCAAGATGATTAGGGGCCTGGAGGCTAAAACATACAGTATAAAGAGCTGGAATTGGGTATGTCTCTAGTTTGATGAAAAGAAGGATTAAGGGTGACTTGACTTGATAGCGGTGTTCCAATATCTTAGGGTTGCCACAAAGAACAAGGAGTCTAGCAATGGATGGAAACTAATCAAGAAGAGAAGCAATCTAGTACTAAGAAGGAATTTCCTGACAGTTAAAAACAATTAATCAGTGGAACAACTTGCTTCCAGAAGTAGTTAATGCTCCAACACTGGAGGTTTTTAAGAAGAGATCGGATAATAATTTGTCTGAAATGGTATAGGGTTTCCTGCCTAAGCAGGGGATTGGACTAGAAGACCTCCAAGGTCCCTTCCAACTTTGTTATTCTATTCTATTCTATTCTATTCTATTCTATTCTATTCTATTCTATTCTATTCTATTCTATTCTACTCTACTCTACTCTACTCTACTCTACTCTACTCTACTCTATTTTATCCTTGAAATAAACGTTCTGTAACCATATCTACCCAGCATTTTATAGCTCAGTGATGAGAGAAGTTATTAACATTTCTTTCTCTCTCTAGAAGTGGAATTAAGATGGGATGAAGTTATGGAATGGAGGGGAGATGACCAGTGAGAGTGATGGGGACTGCAACAAACAAGTTCAATATTAAAGGAGAATATTTGTAACTCAGGGTTGGAATGAAGGTCCTTGGTGGTCTCTGAGCTTGCTTGTTTCATTGCAGATTTTTAATTACCCTAACTTTAGAGTGATGTTAGGGTAATAAAACATCTGCAAGAAATCAAGCAAGCTCAGAGAGAACTAAGGACTCCTCAAGTTCAACATTACTACCCAGTAGCCTAGTACTCTTTTCATGTCTGCTTGGGTTACCAGATATACCAAACCTGTTACTATCATTTTAATTAACAGGGAAATATAGATAAAATGCTATATATCCTTGATATTAGAATTTATGTTAAAACTGACACCTTGAACACTTTAATAACACTTTCCTAAATCATTTTGAAAATAATATATATCAAGTTTTAATTTGGCATTCATTTTGATGATGTTTTTAATTTTTTTTAAAAAAAATATTATTATTATCTTTATTTATAATTACTTATAATTACCAAGATGTGTTTCTGATACTGTTTTATCACATTTCTCCCCTGAATTATGCTTTTTGTTTCTATATACTTCTCCCACTCTTAAGATCCTTTTTTCATTTATGCATCACAACAGGCTCTAAAGGTTTTTTTTACTTCATATTAATTATTAAAGCAGCCATTCATTGCTTTCCTCTGGACCTGCTTCTGGTTGTGTAGATGCTAATTTTTTATTTTTTTAAAAAAATATTTCACTATGTTTATTTATATTCCACCTTTATTGTTTTACTCAAGGCAGAAAACATACCTAATACTTCTTCCTCTTCCCATTTTCCCCACATCAATAATCCTGTGATTATTGGGCTGAGAGAAAGTGATTGGCCCAAAGTCACTCAGTCCGGTTTTCATGCCTAAGGCAGGACTAGAAATTGCAGCCTTCTGGTTTCTAGCCTGGAGCCTTAACTTCTAATTATCTTATTTATATGTATGTCAAAGCTCTTTTAAATTCAATCTTTACTTTTGGTACGATTGTAATGTATATACCTTTTGATACGATTGTAATGCATGCATATAACTTTCCACTGTGTCATCCTAATCACTGTGTCATTCTAATCAATGCAGCTATCTGGAGAACCTGAATGGGTGGAATGCTGGCCCTCTGGGATTGTGCTTCTGAAGAATGATTCAGTACACATGTGTATGCAGATCAGAATGGTATTCAGCAGGTTCTGACTAGTTCTGGAAAACCGGTAGCAGAAATTTTGAGTAGTTCGGAGAATTGGCAAATACCACCTCTGACTGGAGATTTTCCAGTATCCTTCCCCTGCCACACCCACCAAGCCACACCCACAAAACCGGTAGTAAAAAAAATTGAATCCCACTGTTGAAAGGCTGTCAAAATGTCTTTCTTCTGAGGATTCAATTTTCCCGCTGGGAGAGCTCCAGTGCAAGAATACGGACAACTGCTTGAAAGCTGGATCTTTTTATTTTTTCAGGAAGGCGAGAGATAGCAAGAAGTCTGCGTTCCTGGGCTAGCTACCTTTGTATGGTTAAGTCCCTGATTTTTATACCTTTTTTTCTCCTTTTGTGTGTGAGTGCTTGTGTTTGTATTTATTAATGTTTTAAATCCTGTCAGGGGTTGTCTTCATTTCCGCTGGAGGGTAAACTGCATGGGGTGCAGAAGGCAAACTTTGCGGGATGGTTTGATTGGATTATCGGTTTCGTCCTAATCTTTTTTAGCTTAATGGTTTCTTATATTTGTTTTGTGGCAATCTCCTGTCTGTCCCCTTTGCAATATATTTTGTGTCTTTTGTCTGTTTGTTTTGCTGATTTGGCATGTCTTGTGTTTGTAAGGGTTTTCTTTTCTTGTTTCCCTAGTTTTCTTAATTATTTGGGCTTTTGTCTTAGGGGCTTCTTTAATACCTTTTTATTTGATTTCTTTTCCTATGCAAGTTTGTTTTATGGCAGGCTTGATGTTCCCTTTGGGCTTTTCCTGCTTGGGTGACACCACTGTCCTCATGAAGTTCCCTTTCCACACCACCACTGATGCAGATGTGTGCGTGTGCAACCCATACACACACACTCATATAAATAATGAATTTCACAACTGTATACTGTATAACTGTATATTGAAAGTATACATTGTTTCTTAATAAATCAACTCTTCCTTCCTTACTGTATTTCAGTAGAAAGGAATTTTGCTGAGAACCTAGCTTTGCTTATCCTTCTAATTCTGCTACTATGGTAGATAGGCCCAATATCAATTAATATATGTCTCTGTGATCTAATTGTCAGAAATGGCGCTTTTGAGTGGGTGTAACAAAGCTACTTAGCTGGAAGATAGGAAAAGGCAGTCTTCATTTATCTGTAATTCAGAACTGCCTTTGTCTGTTCTTCAGGAGAGGAAACAGAATTTGGCCTGACAGAATCAGTGGCATTACTTATTCTATGGAAATGAATGTAAGTACTATAGGCTGAATCAGTTGCTATTCTGGGATAATCTCTGGGCAGTGAGGAACCTCAAGAATATGGAAGGGATAGAAATAGAAATAGTGAAATTAGGCAAACTCTTCTACTGACATTTTCATTTCCTATGAACATGTAGAAAAAGTCTTCTTCCATTCTGTATTTAAAAATCATTTGCAATTTAAAAAAATGGGCTGATTTAATAGGGTGTACGAGTGAAAAGCCTCTTAGAGTAGCCCTGAATCAGGATCCTAGTTTTGATGAGTTTGATTTTATCATTGTTGTCAGCCATCCACAGGGATATTTTACAAAATTGGTGGCCCTGTAACCAAATAAATAAATATTTCAAACAAACAAACAAACAAACAAACAAACAAACAAATAAATAAATAAATAAATAAATAAATAAATAATACATACATACATACATACATACATACATACATACAGTTCAAGCTATATACTATTCACATTGATTAGAACAGTGATGTGAAGTCATTCATGCATGGGCTACATTGACTTCTGTATTACTTACATATGATGTCCTCAGTTGATCATTTGGTAATAGGAAAAATCCAAAAGATCTTAGTTAAAGGTCTACAAACTAACAAATTTAAAGAAAATGAATTTGACAATGAATAAGCTAAGCAGTCATTAAGATAAACAAACATGAATAATAATATAGCCTGAGAAAAATCTATTGTAAGACAACATTTGAACACTAACAACAAAATTAGAAAGCAGCAACAGTACACTTGGCCCCTTTGCAGACCAGGCAAGATTCCAGAATTGTCACTGCCAATGCCTAGCCTAGTGTTCATCAGCTATATTATTGCTGCACTTATATCTATAATTTTAGGTGTTTGTGTTGCTGTATAATGTTTCTGTCCTAAAGGATTTAATAAAAGTTTGTTGTCATTGTTAGCCTAGTGTTCCCAGGTTTACTGCTACATCAATACAATATGGATCATTAAAATTAGGTGAGATTCAGTTATATGGAATGTCTTGTAGCCCTGCTTGGAAAGTTATTATCTATAGATGTGAAGCATCTCTAAACCCATCCCAAGAAGTCATGGACCCTACTAGACTTCATTTTGCAGAGTTCCTCAAACTGAAAATAGTCCTGGGAACTCTCCATAGTTAATTACCAATGAAGTAAGACAAAGATGAATAGTGAGTTATTTCATCGTGATAATGTGGAAAGAATGGAAAGAGAGACAAGGTTGAAAAAAATGGAGAATTTAAGAAAGGTGGATGTTTGAAAGACCAAATTACATAATGCAGTAGTGAAAAGATGTTTCTCTTCTGTTAATGAAGCTAACCAAGTAGTACTATTTTCAAAAGTGAACAAAAAACAGAACACAATCCCTGCAGCAATATTCAAAACAGGAAATGAGGTGATACAGAAATAAAATTTGAGAATGTATAATCTTTCATTGTAGGCCTAACCAAGGGCTGTCAAACTTGTGGCCTGTGGGCCGGATGTGTCATGTGCTGGCCACGCCCACATCCATTTTGGCAAAGGGTAAAAAAGTTGGAATATGTCAGGTGACGCTGCCATGAGGATGCGAGTTTGACACCCCTGACCTTTATCAAAGGAAACCCAAGCAAGTCCTTCAAGACATCAAAATAGGATTTTCAAGAGTTTGTTTTGCTTTCAAAATTTTCAACTGTACTAGATATAACCAGAAAGTGCTGTTTGCAGTTTGTAAGAAGGCCTGAAAATGCCACAAATGAAAAAAAAAATGGTTCAAACTCTTTGCCTTTGGTGCACAGGAACTGTTAGGATGCAACTTTTTAACTTATGCACTGTGGAAAAGATATTTATAAATTTATTGTTTGACTCATATCTCAGACATAGACCTGACCTGTTCTGTGTTCGACACGTTATAAAAGGTGTCCCTTGCTGTTTACTCTAAGGATCTCTGTAAAATATTCCATGAAATATTGGAATTGGACCTCCCAATTGCTTTCTATCTGTCCATTTTTCAAATGCATTTTTCAGTTTTTCTGGTTGAATAATGAGGTACCATTATCCTTATGTGTATTACCTGTGCTTGTTTTAGTCTTCAGGGTAACACAAAGTGTGAATGAAGAGAGAGAAAACTCAAGAACACTTACTTAGTAATGCTGTTTCTGCTACACTAAAATCCATCTATCCTTCCTTCCTTCCCCCCTCCCTCCCTACCCCCCTCCCTCCCTCCCTTTTTCTATGAATATACAAAGCATATGCATGATCAAATCAAGAATAATAAAAACATCCCAGGTTGCTATTAGAAAATGACATTGGATTAACATTCTTTTCATGTGGCTGCAGGAAGGAAGAATAAAGACCCCCATGAAAAAAACAACTGCCTGCAATTGTTGCTAAAAGAATTCGTTGAAAGCCACAATGCATTTTGGATGGCAATTGGATCCTATTTCAGCCTTGGAGTTCAGACACATGTTGTGACAGCCTGTGGCAGATACGCCAAGATCTTGTTCTATAAATCACATTTTGAGCAAAGGAAGTAGCAGCAGTGGCGGCAGTTGGTGGCTCTTTTTCTTGGCCATTTCTCTAGGATGAGGGTAGCCACTTAACCTGGCATCAGTAGGAGTTAAGGAGAATCCATGTGGCTTGTGAAAATTCCAGCTCTTCTCCTTGTTAACTAAGTTCATGTGAAGACTTCCTTAAAAAATAAAAAGAATTCCTGTGGTACTATGCCGCAATGCAACTATGGGGATTTAATAGAATGCTGTTTTCATTTAGTTTTCTGGCAGCATTTTTAATATATATATTTTTTGCCTCCCAGATCAGTCCCATCAGTGGGAATGGAAATAGCACCAGTTGAAAAGAGGAGGAAAGCAAATATGAGGAAAACATTAGTCTTATCATCTCACCTGCTTTTTGCTGCAAGCACTTTGACAGATATGAGAGGATAATACATCCACTGATACTTATTTATTTATTTATTTTGATTTGTCAATCGCTTACAAGATAATAGGTATAATATATACATAGTTATGAATACATGAAATGGGTACATATAAGAAAAATTAAAGAAACAATTGAAGACTAGTTGCATTACAAAATTACAGGCAAGGAGAGGGATTGTTTCTCCAGGGGGCTTCAGCTTATCATTAAAGCTTTTCAAAGATGGGACAGATTTGGTTTTCAACCACAGATTGCCCTCAAACAAATTGCTGGAGAGATAACAGGAGCATACAATAGGATTTGTTTTACTAGAATGATTGTAAGTACAATAAAGGAGAATATTTGTAGCTCAGGATTGAAGTGAAGAGTCCTTGCTGCTTTCTGAGCTTGGTTGTTTTCTTGCAGACATTTCATTACCAAACTAGGTTAATACCATCTGCTAGCACTGATGATGTTACCTAGTTTGGGTAAAGAAATGTCTGCAAGTAAATAACCAAGGTCAGAGAGCACCAAGAACCTCTCATGTTTATAATTGTCTGGCAAAATTTTGGAATAAAAGGTTGGATGAATTATCACCCTGTGTTGAATATGAGTGAAGGGAAGAATAAACCATCTAGCAAGTATCCTTCCACTGAAAGTTTTATTTAGTCACAAGAGCAAGTTGAAAAATAGTTTTTCCCCCTGACTTGCTCACTCAAATATATTTTCCACCTCCTAATCCAGGAAAGATCAATATGTGTTAGTTTAAATAATTAAATGAATATGTGTCTTTATACAAAGTAATAAAATTAATATGTATGAGATTAGATGTAATTTAAGACAGATTTATGATTGCCACCAAAGCCATGAAAATTTGAGTGTTTCAGACAGGGTAACTTCATCATTATGCTAGCTGGCCCAAGATCTAAGGTTGTGGGCTTTTCGTATTACCTCTATTTTATTAGGTAATAAGATTGGTCACATATTGTATATGACAGCTGAACAAAGAGATGGAGTTTCTGTAGATTGTATTGTTTTATTAGTTCCCTTTACACTTGAGCCATCAAAGAAAGAAACAAAAAACAAAAGAAATGTAGTTATGTATTGCACAAATGGGAAATGGGGTTGCTATTATTGATTACTTCAAAAAATGCTTAATGAGAATCCTATGAAGGTTGGGATCAGCAAAGTACTTTTTCCTCTTCCTCCTCCTTGACATAATGTTATAGTTATCACAAGTGATGATAGTAAGACACCTAGTCCATCTCCTATTAAAGACATGGCTCCTAGTATGGATAATTACCCAAGGGGATAATTTTTCCACGTCCTGGAAGTAATTGCAAAATAATTTGTAATTGTTTGTGAGTCAAGGATCCAGTTTGGGACTGCTGCTGCTCATATCCTTGTGTAAAACACAAAGTCTGGGGGCTTTGGGTGCATAATGGCATTATTTGAGATAGAAAAATGGGCCTTTGGGTCACTATTGCAACTGGGAACCACTGAGTTAAACCATTAAATGCTTGTGAGATCCAGGTGACCACATAATAATCCAAACATTGGAATAAAAGGTGCCTGAGCCCCAGCTTGCTGATTGCTCTGTCATAAACTTCTGCCATTGAAAAGATTCCCTTTGGGAAAACGTTGGATGGATCCCTGAAAATTAAATGAGTCATAGTTTTTCGGATTATAGAAAAGAGAAGCCTCTGTCTCACGTATGATGTGTTTGAGCTCTTTGTACTTTCAAGGCATGCAGTGGGTTAACTTTGCCTTGTGATACCATTTTCGGAGATACAAGTTTGTGCCTCTGCCTCTCTGTATGAATGCCACCCACACAAAAGGGGAATGATGTCAAGCTGCAACTTGCAGAAAGTAGTGTAAGACACACCTATGCAATCACTGCCTTGCCTACTTTAGCAAATTTTCATGTTCCCGAAGTCTCTGCATGAACTGCATGAACAAATACAGGCCAGGTACTATTAAAGCTTCATTCTTTTTCAAATTATACTTATATGTGTTTTTTTTTAACTGCTAAATATATGGGAATACTGGGAGGGCATTTTAATCAATGAATTCTTTCTGTGTTCTTTGAATGGATTGAGTGGAAAAAGGACTCACGTGTTTATTAGGAACAACACGGTTATTGGCAAGAGTTGGACTGCCTGATGCCTCTCTGTTTGGACTCGGTTGTTTTCAAGACAAAATACTGCTACATTTTGTTTTGTGCTTAGTTTTATTTGCAAGGATGTGGGCAGTGCAAGGATCATGTGAATTTCTTAATAAGCTGTTGCTTGGGTAAGATACAGAGGAAAAATTGTCTGTAGCTGACAGAGCACTTTAGATGAGAAACTATGAACAAAGCATTGCCTAATTTTCATCCTAGCTTGCTTTGTGCTTGGATTTAAAAATGTTCCTTCTGTAAAATGTGTGTGTGTGTGTGTGTGTGTGTGTGTGTGTGTGTGTATGGAACAAACAGTGATGGGTATCACCAGAAGAAATAAAATCTAATTGAAAAGATCTATAAAATAAAACAAGGCATAGATAGTGGCAAACATTCATTCTCTGTCAGTTAAAATTATTATTATTATTATTATTATACACAAAAAATGACAGTGTACACAGCAAACGAGATAACTATGCTGGGTTTCGTATCAGAAATCACTAGTCGAACACCTTATTATTATTATTATTATTATTCATGTTATTTATAATATTTTGGGGAAATCTTCAATCAGCATGCAACAAGAAAATATATCTGATTGGACATGCAAATACGTATTTGTAGGTGCGAATACATTTATTTTTCAACTCTACTCTTTGGCATTGAATTAGACATTTCAGCATTAATTATGGTATCACTAAATTGCTTTGGGTAAGATAAATAAGATCCATGTACATTTTTATAACTATGAGTTTTCTGGTATGCAGATTTTCACAGAGCTCTTTATCTGAGTTTTATGTTTGCTTATACTACACAGGAGTGCAAATACATTGTATGTTTTAAACATTTGTTGGAACTAGCTTAATTGTTAGCATTTTTTTTAGCAGAGCTTGGAAAGTATCTGCAACATATTCAAATTTACTACTATAATAAATATGAAGCAGTGTAATTGTAATCTATGTAATTCATATTCTGGTTTAATCTAGAGCTGTTCATGCAATGAGGGGGCACTTTTAAAGTTAAATCAAAGTTGACATTTGTAAAGACACCAGGAGGTCTTCTCTAGCCCTTTCTGAAAAGAATTTGAATGGTGTTGTTTAATGTTTATTTTTAAAACCTTGTGGATTAGCAGACCTAAGATTAGCCCTTGAGGGAATACCTGCTTTTGTACCTACCTGCCTGCCTTATTTTTTTCCCCAGAGAATCTCTTCCAGGTATCCTTGCAATTTGATATAAAATCCACATAACTGCCTGGAGAATGACAAGATTTTCATTTGCAGAATCCTGACCACAGACACCAATGGCACCAAGATTCTTTCAACACTTTTAATCTTCCAAGCAGGCTTATGTAATGCTCTAACATGCTTTTATTTATTTTATTTATTTATCAAATTTAGGTACCGCCCATCTCTCAGATGTTAGCCTCAGATATGCTCAGGATGGTACAGTTAATCCAGTTCTTTAACCTGAAAATGTAAATGCACAAATAGTTAATGAACTTGGGCAGAACTGCTGTCGTGTTATCTTTTCATCTAGCTGCAATCTGAACATAGAAAGGTACCTTTGTAAGGCTGTTGTGCTAAATATCTGCTTGCAAAAGTGTTAATAACTTAACAATTGCAGTGATTCACTTAAAAAATGTGGCAAGAAAAGTCACAAAATGAGGCAAAACCCACTTAACAAATGTTTCACTTAGCAACATAAATGTTGGGCTAAATTGTGATCGTAAGTCAAGGACTACCTGTAGTTATAATTAATAAGATAATTAATTATATATTTTATTAATTAATTAATAAGATAATTAATAAGTTATAATTAATAAGCTATCTTCTTGTAGCATTCCTTCAGTGCATTCCTTCCTTCTCAGGAATTTTCCGTTAGAGTTTCATAAGCATCCTGTTGTTGGTAGAAATATCAAAGTGGGGAAAATGACACTGGAAACATGGAGGCTGTTAGGAAAGATGGTTTAATGGTGGACAGCAGGACCACATGGCTTGAAGCTCCAAAGTGAAAAGGATGATCATATGCTTCAAGGTGAGAAGAGAATATCAAGAAGGACTGAAATGCTAAGAGTGTCTGGGTTTTATAACCTTTGTTGGGATTTGAATTGGAGCTTGTATTCTTTTTTTTGTAAATTTTATTTGAGTTTTCACAAAGAGAAAAAAAAAATACAAATAAAACATCTTTTTTGAAAGCCGCATAATCCTGGGTTACATTTCTTCGTACAGACACAAATTCAGGTTCATGCTCATTTTTATATTCCGTTCCATATCTTATTACTATTTCACATTTTCTGCATAGCTTCTCCTCTCTTTTAATTTTCTCAATTTTATTTTAATTATCTCATCTCAATTCAAATCATTGTATTTATATTTTTTGTCTGTCCTGTTTCAATTATCTATTATCTTTTCTCATTAAACAAAATTTCTCCTGTAGTTACTGATTGGAGTATGACGCCTTTATATCTTTTCCCTAAAGTTGTAACGTTCAATATAATACATAACTTCCATTCGGATTCTGCTTGGTACATTCTTAAAATACACACTATATTCTTAAAAAAAGAAAAAAATTATAAATGTATATAATTAAAACAACATTCCATTCCAATTCAATTCTATCATTAATATTAATATTCATTAAAGTCTTAACATCTTTAACATTACTTTTCAATTAAATATCATACTTCTATGGGAACAATTATAAGCTTTCCATAGTTAATTCCCCCCCTTCACTTATATTTTATAAAACATTAACTAATTAAAATGTTCCCATTCCTTCCTAATTCAATTTTCCCATTTATTTTATTTCACTTATTTTATTCACAAACATTTCACTAAATTACACTAACTATTTTATCCCTCATTTTAATCATACATTGTTTCCAATTTTCTAAAGTTATTTCTATTACTAATATAACAATACAATCTTATGTACCTTTACAGAATCCCTTTTTCAGTTAGATTTTCACCCATTATCTCTAAATAGGTCCTGTTTCTCTATATCTTGCTCCGGTCCTTTGTAACTTCTTTTGCTTTCCTTCTTCCCTCCTTCTCTCTCCCCTTTTTACCCCCTTGTCTCTCTACCTCTATTTCTCTCTTCTGTATTCCCCTTTTCTGTTGCTTTCCAGTATTATACTTATTTTTCAAATTATTTTTCTTTTCTTTGGTTGTTTTTTTAAGTCTTAAATTCTCCATTCTCTTTCCCCCCTTTCCTTTTTCTTCTCCACATAGAATTACTTGTTCATTGAAGATGACATCTTCTTTGTCCCAGTCTTCTTGTTTTGCTGTCTTTTCTTGTTGTTTCTCATAGTTCCAAATCTCCATTTCTAAAAATTGAAAGACGAAGTCAAAAGAACCCTTCCCTTCTTGTGCATCTTCTTTGTACTTTTTAAGTTCCATTTTCAATTCACCCAGAAGTGGTGCCATTGTATAAATTTTTAAACAACCACCCAATTGATTTTAATCATTCAAATATAATAACCAAAAATCCAAAGATTACCAAATAATCCAAATACACATAAGCTGTTTCTTTTTTGCTCTTTTTTCCCACTTTCTCTTCCTGGGATTACTATTTAGTTGCAAAGTTTCAGTTAAAATGTATCTTTTAGAAGTCTTGTTGAAGTTTTACTTTAGATTCTTTTTAATTCCAGGCAGTCTCCTCCCTCTTCCAGATCCTGCCCTTATTCTTTTTCTCTCCCTTCCTGCTTATGAAAAAGAAAGTTTTTAATGTCCAGAAATCTTTATTATCCCTTTGGCATTTTGTTTTATTTTCAGCTTAATTGCCTATTGATGTCAAAGCAGATTTTTCCAATTTCTTATTTAAGTCTCTTAGTTGTCAGTATAGGGAAGGAGAGAGAAGGAAAAAAAAGCCAAACCTTTCCCTTTTCACTTTCCTTCGCTGCTTCCGACTCTTCTTTGGGAGCGATGTTATTTTTTGTAGGTTTAAATTCCAGGGTACCTTAGTTGTTGCTTTTACAATTTAACCCGGTCAGCCAAAACTTTCACTTCTTATCTTCCTCCTGCACATTCTTTTCCGGTCAAGTTCTTCTTTGTGGTGGCCATTTCTGACCACCGCTGCAACCGCCTTCGGGAAAGGGAGTAATGGCCAGCTGAGGAGGAGAGATGCGGCTCTCCTCGACCCTGCTGGTGGTCTCCCCCCTCTTCACCACCTCTACGGGGTGGCTTAGCCCTGAAACCAGCTGCTTGGGGCCTTCCAGCGGCGAGCCCAGACAGAAACTGTGCACGATCACGGATTTCTGTCTCTTGCCGAAGCCCTACAAACCGGAAGTCCAGAGCTTGTATTCTGATTGGTTTTCAGACTCCCATGGGGCCATGCACGGGCAACTCTGTAGGGTGTCCTGAGTTCCAGGCTTGGTTGAGCCTTGCTGGATGATGATGCACTGAAAAGGGCTTTTGGCAATTGCTATAGTTTTACCTAGAGATCTTTATTATGTAAAGTATTCTGGCCCAGGCCTTAATGGCCCACCCATTAACAAAGGTGGGGGTAAGTTTCTGCTCTTGAGTTTCTACTCTTTTTAGGGAAAATATTCTGCCTTTTTAATATTTCTTAGGATATTTCAATTTTCTAGGAGAGGTGTGGGTGCTAACTTCCTACACTGTCCAATACAATTTCAGATAAATTATTGAGAAGACCATCAGGTCTGGTGTAATGAGCAAAGGAAAGCACTTATCTGTTTACTTATTTACTTATTGAATGCTTGTAGTCACTCACCTCAACTTTGTGACTTTAGGCCATTCACCGTACATATATACATACATACATACATACATACATACATACATACATACATACATACATACATGCATGATATCATTCAAGAAAAGGCAAGACCATTATTTGAGATCCTCAGTGCTGGATGGGTAGGGTAGGGTAGTCCATTTGTGATCTATGGACTTGAGATTTTCCATCTTTGACATAACAGCTTTGCAACCATCTGTTCAGAAAGTTTAGGAAAACAAAGGTTGCTTGTTTATGGTAATATATTAAAATGCTCACAACTTATGATTCACTAAGCTGAATATACCCATTAGCAATGTACTGTGTTTTAATTTCTGCTTTTAAAGTACTGTGTAGTCTCTTGCTCTAGTTTGTCTTCCATTAGATCCTTTATGTCCATGGAAGAGGCTTTCATTTTCAGTCTATAGGGCATACATTTTCTTCCCATCTCTCATCATCCCTTGAAATGGGAGAAAAATTGTTTCTTGGAAAACTCCCTCTACTGACTTATGAAATGAAGCCAGCAAAAGATCATTAATTTGAGAGGGGAATGAGAACTCCTGTCCTCATCAGGCACTATTTCCTGGGCATAGCAATAAATATCTCTTTAGGAATATAAACATCGAGATTAGCAGACAATTTAGGCATAAGACTTGAACAGGTAACTAATTTTATTGCAGGTCCCAAGGAAACTTAATTACAATGAAGATCCACTTTCAATTACAAGGAAGATCTACTGGCCTAAGACTCTAGTTTTCTGTCTACATAAGATCCAATGTTTAAATACTGAGTTTCTTTTTCCTTTGTTTCAAAGGAATAGTTGCCACCCTTCATCAGGGCCTGTAGATGATTTCCAACATGTCTTTCTTTTACAAAATATTTTGTTTTTGGGGTCTATGCTCCCTCCCTTATATATCAGCCTGCCAGCTCTGGTCTTCAGACTTTTAGCATTTCACATCTCACATCTGAGCAAAAACCTGCAGCTTTCAATCTGATGACTGGGGTAACCTTTGGCAAAAACTTGTAATGGGTTGTTTCCTCAAGCACACCCTGAGCACTGACTGTTTCTTTAAAGTGGAATTTGTAGACCTAAAAGGCAGAAGGATTTATTTTATTGTGATCATATTTCCTACTGGGAAAATGTTATGTATTTAAGCATTTGATAAGCATAGTAATAATATGATTTACAAATATCTCACAAGGCACATGCATGTGAACCATTCTGGGAAACCAGTAAAGAATCCCAGGCCTAAAGGTGAGGCAAGGAAGTCAAAAATATTCTGGAAGGCCATGGCATAATAATTATGTGTTGCTGCCATACTGTTATGTAGAGATGTCCATTAAAAATTCCAGAAGCTCAACTTAAAGTTAACTTTATTTATGTATTTATTAATTAAATTTATATTCTTCCCATCTTGTACAGAGATAATTCTGGACTGTTTACAAACATTAAAATTAGTACACATTACAATAATAAAGAAAAAAAGTAATAAATACTGCTGAAAATTTTTATTTCTGGTGCAGAAAATGCTTGTCTGAGGTATCATCAACTGGCCCATGCCGATCCTATTGAAGTTTGTAACCAAAGCTGATCTTCCAATTGGGCAGATAAGACAACCTAAAAGATGGAGGCTAAGCAGTTGAAAAGTGTCAGCAAGAGTCCTATCTGTAGTTACTTGTCAAGAGAATTAATGTTGGGAAACCAAATATTGCATCTTATGCACTCTATGGTAAAGAAGATTCCATGGCTGAAAGAAACACGTCCACTGTCTACCGATTTTTGTGCTCATATAAATTCTGCGGCATTGCAATTACATTTCAAAAAGCCAACACTAATACATTCAGAAAAATATGAAGCCCATTTCCAGAAGCCATATTTAATCAAGAGAGGTTTACAATTTTTGAGAGCTTTATTTAATATTTCCATACTCAGAGTTGGTATACAGTTTGGGAAAGTTATTTCCTATGATTGTGTCTCTATTCTTGATCATAGAGCTTTTCTAAAAAATACTTGCATATGCTGTACTTTATAAGTTTATTAATGACAATGATGCCTGAGAATCTATCTCAGCTATAAATTCAAATTTAATTGGACTGTGAGAATCTTAATATTTTAAAAAATACATAACCTTTTGAATTTTTGGTGTCATTTATAGAGTACAACTTCTATATTCTTTCTCTCCTACTTGTTTGTTAGATGTCTTAAAGTTGTTTTAGTCTTCACACAACAGTTAATTTTCATTATTGATGTGATTTAATAAAATACTAAGAGTATTAGAGTCTTGTTAAATGACACAGGTTATTCAAAGGAGAGCCAACTATGATTTGCTTCTGGAATATTCCAGAATATTATAAATTGGCTGAGGAACAGGAGAGGTTAATGAATTAGAAAGCTTGCATAATATAAGATTAAAAAAATTGCTGGATGCATTTTTTATGCTGCATAAAACTGTAGGTGATACGCTGCCCGGAAAACTAAATAGTAGGTCTTTTCATTTAAAATAATTATAGAATGGTCTGAATGGGAAAGGCTGATGAAAAAGGAAGGAAGATTTTTCTTCTTCTCTTAGATGGCTCTGAGAGCACAGCCCTAATAAAACACAGAGAAGAGAGATAGAAAAATCATTTTGGGCACTGTATGCATCTTTAGGTATTGCATAAATCCCTGGAAAAAATGAGATGGCAAGAGTAGGCTTTGTTTATCTGTTGGAGTGTTTCAGATGTGCCTATTTCTCCCCTCCGGGGATTTTACTGCAAAGTCATTGATGTTACATATCAAGAAGATCTCACCATTCTAAGTGCTAGAGGGAACATAATTGTATTCTAAACCTACAACAAAACAAAATAATTTTGTGTAGGCTTGTATCTCTGAATAATTAGCAATTTTTTTTCCTAATGGGATTGCCTGCACTGTTGCAGATGGTAAAGGATTTGTCTGTCAATCTTTCCAATTATGCATGATTTTTTTATGCTGGGACAGCAAGTTAAGTGGTCAGACCACCTTACTGTTTTTAAAAGATATGTTGAGATCTAAAATTAGTTTATTTTCTTAAATTAAAAATAAGCAGACATTGGATTGCAACCAGTTAGTATACATCTGGAGGACAGTGATCCTATATTTGGTTTTTAATGTATTATGCATACTCCAAAATGTTGAAGAGTTAGTAGCTGTAGAATAACACCTTTAAGTAAAGTTTATGTACTGTTTAAGCATGCAAACTGACTTGCAGCTTGGGTTTATCGCCATAAACTTACGTCTATTTATGTAGAGGGACATTTTAGCAAGTGAAAATGAAGTGAAGACATTCCACAAGTTGGTTAGAGGGGTTAGAATAGCCCCCTCCTTTTTTTAGAGTAAAAAGAGCTGTGTATAGAGTAAAAAGAGCTGTGTATCTCTCTGTGTTAAAATGTGCTGATGAGTAGACCTTTCTGGCTTTCTTATAAAGAAGAATCCCTGAGAAATTATTTATTTTACTTGTAGAAAATATGGCATAGTTTAATTCCACTGTAGGATTGGCTTCACTCCAAAAGCAAGCAGGATGTGGGTTTTATAAGTCTTTTAACGGAGAGTCTACTGTTTAGAATGGATTTGGATTTCGACTTTATGTTATCATTTACTAGTGTTTGTTTATGAAATATATTATCTGAATTTCCGTGGTGGGATCTGGAGGCACTATAATTTCAGTTCAGCCTAAACATAAAGTTTAGCCTAAAGAAAAAATTGCAGAACTCTGGCATACTTTGAATAGAGTGAATAATATAGGCAGCTGCTTTGGTTACTGCTTTGGATTAGTACGTTGTAGGAACCCAGCTATTGAAGATAACTCAACAATTTGAGCCACTTGTCTAAAGCAAGGCATTGCTAAATATAACCTGGGCTCATTTGCCTGAATTTGAAATGCAACTGTAAGACTGAAGTGGTGAAATCTTCTCCTGGAAAGTTTCTCCCAGGTTGCTATCCTGGTTTATCATGAGCTATATTTTCTTCTTCTGCAACAGATCAGTGGAAGAGAAGTTTGATTTAATTCACCACTTGGAACAATGTTCTGACTTAGGATGTATTTCTGAAACTTGGGCCAGTGAACGTGATGCCGTTTAACACAAAAGTGTCTTCCAAGTTATGTGTTGATGGATCAGCATAGAGTTAAGGTTGCTTGTAATAATTTTCTCAGCCTTCTAGTAGACCTGACCAAATGCCTGCACTTCCAGTTGCCAATCCAAGACAAAGCAAGGTGTCAATGAACATACTGTTTGATCTGCCTAAACTGATGGGATTAATCCCTGGAAAACAATAGAGTCTTCAAAACTTAAAGAAAATGATTATGTAGAACAGAGGTCTTCAAACTTGGAACTTTAAGACTTGTGAACTTCAATTCCCAGAATTCTCCAGCCAGCTACAGGCTCCAAATTACAATTATAGCTGGTTGGAGAATTCTGAGAATTGAAGTCCACAAGTCTTAAAGTTACCAAGTTTAGGGATCCCTGATGTAGAATCTAGCCAGTTTCTAAATGGCAGCTGATTTAGTCATTTCGAAGATCAGAGATTCATTGTAATCTCTTGGATACTTTATCAAGCATTGAGATAATAGGTATTGTTTTGATAGAATGAGGATTGGTAGAACTGTCTGAGCTAATCCTGTTCAGTCCTGACCAACAGGATTCAGGAAAAAAAAGATTCTTAAACTGCTGATTTCCCCTCTTTAGTGCTGCATGTTGATCTTATGTAATATTTCTGTACAAAACTGCTCAGTGACTCTGACCAACATTTCAGACTAGATCATAAGTGGGGAGGGGAAGCAATTGGAAAGAGTTGTAATTTGGAGAGTAGTTAGCAATAAAAGGTGTTTAAAAGCCTATTTTCACAATCCTCTGCTCCTCACAAACTTTTTTTCATGGCCATGTTATATGATTAAAAAGACCTTTCATGAAAGGGAAACCCATAAATTATCCAATTAATTATACCATACTTAAGATTTAGCTTTTCTCTACATTTCCCAATGGTGTAGCTATGTTATCAGTTATCTTGGCTGGAAGAGACGGATGGTTCCAGAGTGCTGTGTAAAAGAGATCACTACTGTAGCTTGGAGACAGATTTATTTATTGACATCCAATTCTTGCAATTAGATTTGAATACATTGCAGCCTCATACTCTGTCCATTCTTTCTTCACCTCACAAAATATAAGAAGGGACCACTGTCCTAACTCTAAAAAGAAGAGCAGAGGAAAGGAAAGAATGTGTTCAAGACAAGCTCATTTCTTGATTACAGGAATTCCTGATGGCAGTTTTCCTGATGGAAGTGGTTAACCATTGAATTTTGGAAGTGGTTAACCATTGAATTTTGAGAGTTGCTTTTTGATTTTTCACTCTGGCCTACAGGGATTTCATAGCAGGCTTCCACCCAGCTGCTAATTACGTCCAATGTTATTTCCAGAACCCAGAAAGTTTAGAAAAATACCTATTTGACTCTTTCTTTTTTTTTGCCCAACAAAAAGTTTTGTCCACCAATGAGTTTTGCACACTAATAAATGTGCAATCCACTTTTATTTGGATAGGCTTGTGTTTGGTTTATTCAAGTTGGTTTGCATGGTTTTTTTCTTTCCAAAAGTGTTAGGATTATCAATCATCGTTTGATAGTTATCTCCATGAATTTATATCCCCCACTGTAACCATTGGGATATTAAATCACTGATTACATCTGCGCTGGGCAAAAAAATTTTGAAGATGAAATTTCAGTAGTCAAAAAGGAACAAGAGTCCCACCCACTATTAAAAAGTGCAAAGGTTGTAGCCCACCAGCCTATTTTTTTATAGTCACCTTTTTAACTGACTGGTAATAAATAAAACCAAAAACAAGGAGGGCCTTATACATTCAGATTTTTAAGGTGTAAAATGGATGCTTTAAATCTTGATGCAAAACCTAGAACATCCATTTCACTTATTAAAACAACCAAACTCTCTAAAATATAACCCTGACTGCACTTTGGAGAGCACTTTTTAAAATGCTGTGCAAACTTGGTGTGGCTCTTGAGTCAACGGAAGTTGCATTCCTCTGCAATGTTGCAATGTACAGGTAAGCACATCTGCACTGCAATTAGAATTTGTGCAGTTGTAGTGGTAAAGGAGATGTGTCATTGTATAGATTATGGAGAGGTGTCATTTCCCCCTTTTGAAAAAAAACATTTTTCCACATGCCATCACTGTTGATTGAAGGGCATATTAGAGTACTGGTCTTGTATGCTAACCATAGCTAATTTTTCAAGGCACATCTTGCAAATAAATTTCAAGAACACATGCAATTAATTTGTGTCCTTCCTTCACTTGAAAACTTGAAATAGCATCAGGGAAGATAGCCTAGTAAACATTCCTCCCTTTTCATCTCTTCTGGTGATACAGACAACACTGTGGCATTCAATGGGTGGCTGGGGTATGGGGGCAGGAGTTGGTTTGATGTGGTTTATTTAGTTGTCTTAAATAATGTGAGACAATTAAAATAAGACATTTAGTATCCCATATGTAAGCTTGTCCTTCATTTTGCACCCTGAAACTCCATTACTGTGGACATATTGAATCAAATGTTGTATTCTCATTGACAATATAATTCAATGTTTTAAATAATCATAATAGTTTAAGCCTCTCAGTAGAACACATAGGCAAAAAAATGAAGGCAGAGGCTGTCATAGAATGATCAGAGCCCTGCCTTTTTTTTACAGGCAATACTCATAAACAGGGCAAAGCTTAGATCATTTACTGTAGCTGCTGTCTTGACTGTTCGACATCTTGGAGAACATCCCTGGACCCTAACTTTTGAAACTTTTCTATTACCCAACTATTTTATTAGCTTTTTCAAAGGGCTGGGGAAAATTCAAAACTTGGTATCTCTATTGTACTCTAAAGCATGTTAATGAAACATTGTACACCCTTTATGTCAGGGGTGTCAAATTTGTGGTCTGTGGACCAGATGTGTCATGTGCTGGCCACGTCAACCCCCATTTTAGCAAAGGGAGAAAAGTTATGCTATGTCATGAGATGACAACGTAGCCGCGAATTTGACACCCCTGCTTTATGTACTTTGCTCAAGGTTTTCATTTATTTTTGTTTGGATAATGAAGAATACTTCATAACATCAGATAAAGGCTGAGAGACAGTAACAATAAAATCTGGATGTGCATTGATTACATAATGTATAAGTTCATTACAATTTTCACACACTTACTCAGCCCCCATCCCCTCACCAGTTTTAAGAACACCAAAAAAGACATTGGTGTATGATAGATACTTTGAAGCTTGATGATGCAATTCAGTGATACACCATACAAATATGATCAAGATACTTGATGCATTTATAAACCTTAAAAACAGTTGTAGGGAAGGAAAGGGGCAGGATTTTTTTTAAAAAAATTCTCATGCCATTTTCTGTCTAGAGGAAAATCCTCTCCAAGCTATTGTTTGGGGAAAATGCTAAGTCTTTTACATAATTTTGACCACAGAGCATGTGAGAGCTTTGCAAAGTTGAGGTGCAAAGTTGGAAGTGACACTGAAAAAAGGGTTTAACTCCTTCATTCAGTGCAACAATCTCAATTAATTGCTAAGGCATCTGCTTTAAAAATTGTTTTGAATTTACCCCACATAGACATGCACACCCATAAACACATGCACAGCATGAACATAGAGCTATATACATCAACAGCCCTTTGTAAATTCCACATATTGTATCTATCATGTATCTGCAATATCATGTCTTATTTGGTTTTAGGATGGTACATACTGCTAGGATCATTCAAAAATAGTAGTAAATTGACTATTTGTTCTGGCTTCAACCTAATAATATTTGTTTGTTAGCAGCAGGCAAGATTTGTCAAACTTTGTGCGGTCACTATGATTTTCAGGGTTTTGGCATAAATAGCATAAAAGAACAATCAGAGTTACAACAGAGAACTTGTGTGCTATGGATGTTTGATGCTTTTTAACTGTAGAAAATGGGCAAAGGAAATACTGAGAGTTATTAGAAATGAACAGGTATTAGTTGCAAACTGCAGATGATCCAATAAGGAAAGTGTTTTCCTTTGTCCCATTGCTCTTTTATATACAAAATATCAATAATCTGTTGCCTGTTTTGATTGGGTTGGAAGGAAGGAAGGAATGAAAGAAAGGAAAAGAAGGAAAGAAATAAGTAAGTAAGTAAGAAAGAAAGATTTGTGGTACAGAGGTTTTCACAAGTAAGAATTATCTAGGTATTCCAATATGGGTAAAGATATGGCACATTTTAGTTTTGCTGACTGAATTCACACATTATGGTTAGCTATAATATGGCTTATATGGTTTGGCTTAATGTGAGACCTCAGTGATTTTGGTTTGCAAAATAAATACAGTATGTGTGAAGTCAATTAATGGTGAAGAACATATTTTCCCACATTCACATTCACCATCATTTACCTCACCAATGTTTGTTATTCCTAGAATCACTTCATTATTTTTAATATACAAAATTTTAAAATAAAGTAAATAATGATGAAATACACAATGATTTTGTGTGTACATGCATGTGTAGGTGTAAAACTGAAGTAACAAGCACTTGAAAGTATAAAACTAGATCATAGCAAGTTGTGGGGAATCAATCTGGAATATAAAATGAGGTTTCATTCATCAGTGCCAGTTCCTTTTTTTTCATTCAAGAGCTCAAGGCAATGCATACTGTTGTCTCCAATTTACCTCACTGTAATCTGAAAGACATTGGACTGAAAAAGAATGACAGAACCAGAATTACCTAGTGAGCTTCAGTGGTGAAGGGTGACAGATGTTGTGTTTCAAATGATTTAAGGCTTGGTCTAAAGTCACCTGATACAGCAGTGGGATGCTAAAACGAAGCACTAGCAATACTTTAGGCTTCTGGCTACAATTCAGAATATTGTTTTTGATCTTTAAAGCCTTATATGCTTGGCTCCTAGCTATTTTCAGAACCACTTTCTGTACTCCTATCCTAAGTGAGAATGTTGCTGGTTTTCACTCCCTATGAAATGAGATCACTTGGTAAAACTCCCAAGGGGAAGGTGATTTTTGGTAGTGGCTCCCAACCCATGGAACACTCTCTTTTTTAAAAAATAAATTTTATTAAGTTTCCAAATTTTAAAAACATAAAATAAAACTTTATACATTGTTATCAATGTATCATTTGAGATCAGATCAGCAACAACTCTGGTTTTACTTAAGAAGGGAATAATGATAGAGTTGCTACAAAGGGCTTTGACATCTGAGATGGCTTATGTGGGTGGCACTATAAAGGGATGCCTGGGTTATAATTTTCACAGAGGTTTTTAATTACACTTTTATTCTTGCACTTGGATTCTGGTGGCACAGAATTGAGAATGACAGTTTAACAAAATAGGTGAAACAATGGTTTAGGAACTTGTGGGCTTCTAAATGGGGTGGGGGGCGACAACTCCCTTTAGCCTTATAATTGGCCATGCTGGATCATGGGAACTAGAGATCAATATCACTTGGAGCATCACAATTTCAGACTGAAATTAAATGGATGCAAACTAACTAATTTTCATGGCAAAATAAGATAATGATGTAAATGTGTTGCAAACCGTGATCTTGTTAATTATTCTCTATTTCGATCCCTAAGCATAATAAATCACATGAAAATAGTCATACAAATTTGCAGAAGCAGGTCCACAATCTTGCAAAACTTCATCTCAACTTATGGAATAACAGAGTTGGAAGGGACCTTGGAGGTCATCTCTCCTAAGGCTCATTTACCTAGTTGCAGGGGTCTCACATAATCTTGTCAATATATAATATTGCCATCATTTGGATTGAGTGGAGGCCTTGCATACATATGATGCTTGCAAGTAAGTTTTCTTATTCAGAAATTGTGTTCAGCATGGAAGGTCAAGGGTGGAACTCTTTCACAGAGTAAATGAGAAAGATAGAACTGAGAGTCTAAGCCCACTTCTGCAGCTGTGGCATAGTACCCTACATACAAGCATGGTGGCGGTCTTAGGTAGTTCCAGCTGTAAGAATCAGTTTGTTTACAGATAACATCAAGGTACCTGCTTCCAATTCTCTTACTCTTGATTCCCAAGCCTTCTTTTCTTAGTAGATGTTTTCTGAGCTCCCTAAGGCTTTCAACTCAACAAATCCATTTATATGAGGAATAGAGGGCCAGCATACTATATATACCATGGACTGTGCATCTAAATTTAGATTATGTTCCAGCAGAATATTTTGTCTGTCCTAGACCCCTATAATGTAACACTGGGAAAAAATATTATTTAGCATCCAGACAGGTCTTAGTAGATAAGATGAATTAAATACAACACTTATCAAAGTGCTTTATTTCATATTCCTCATTCCCAGAGCCTTGGGCTCTATAAGGCAAGGACATTCATCTAATGGTTATCTAAATTGCCTGCATCAGATCTGCCCCCACACGCTTGGTATATGTTTGTTCTGTCTGATTTAGCAATCCCTTTGAAGAATTGGAAGAGGTTATCTATGTTCTCACCAGCAAACACAGGGTGTGCCCCAGCTATGAAGGGTGTGTGACAGAATAGTTGAATTACAGTGGAATTTATCCCAGAGGCCATAATTGCCTTTGTACTCGGTCTGGGTATCAACAAAGAGAATAACTGGATAAGAATTCAAAAACTTTAATGAGCAGAGATTGAGAACTGACTAACTTTACCACAACAGTAGCACCATTAGAAACAAGAGTTCTTTAACTACATTATGAAAGACATTTCCTGGAGAACTACAGGGACAGTAACTCTTGAGTGACAGGATTGCATACTGCCAAACTACCTTGTAAACATTAATTGCACATTTGATTTTATCTTGTAAAATAGTTGATCTTCATTGTCTTTTCCATCTTAGCTACCTAAACAAGACTCAGAAGGCAACCAAATGAATTGCACAACAAGCTATATTCTGTATAATTGCTGCACAGGTCCATCTGGTCTGTTATGCGGCAGTTCCTACTAGCACTGATCTCATGATATTTATCTGGTTCAGGTTTAACATGTAGGAACATTTCCTGGTTTGGGAATAGATCGGGATGAACCAGTCCCATGTGATTCCCATAAGATGCAAGTCAAAAAATATTGTTGAGCTGGCTCTGGAGAGATGGATTTCTCATTACCTGGAATGAAAAAAAAAAACCTCTTCATTCCAGCCTAGCTTTCCTTGTTATTTCAGTGATACAACCTGTGTAAGGTGAATGCACTAATTCCAATCTTATGGACATACCTTAGTTTTAAAATGAATTCAGAGGTGCTATCCTGAGATTTTTGAAATATGTCCTTTCCCTTCAGCTGGTTAGTGTATCACAACAAAGCATGCCTTCACAGAAGGCTTCTTGGGAAGAAGTGAAAGAGTTCCTAGATGGTACAGCTTCTAAACAAACTACAACAGAAAAATCTGCAGTTTCTTTAGTCTCTCTTGCTAGACAGAAGCCAAATAGGTATGAAGAAGATACACTAACATGGCTGCTTCTTTTAGTAAGCCACAATTCTCAACTATTTAGGCTCTGACAGTGTACAAAAGTAATGTATTCCTTCATCCTAACTCCCAGGTTTGCTTTTCTTTCTCTGGTGAAGACAGGATCCGTGATGTAGAAACTGTTGCTATCAGCTATATGCTACTAAAACTTGCATGTGTGTTTGTTTGTAACCTTCAGTTGGGCAAAAGTGAAAGGTATAGTCAACAATAAATGAGACAAGGTAATCTAATGAGCTAGAGCAGGGGTGTAAAACTTGCGCTGTCATGGCGTCATCACGTGACATATCAGGACTTTTTTCCTCTTAGCTAAACCAGGCGGGCAGGGCCAGCACATGAGGCATCTGGCCCGCAGGCTGCAAGATTGACGCCCCTGAGCTAGAGAATATTGGGATTCATGATTCCCATGGGAATGAAATGTAGGGGTATTATGGTTGTTTCAGTACCTCTGTCATACCACCACATTTAACCATAGTAATGTAATCCTCTTTTCCATAATTTTCTAACAATTTTCCAGACAGCAATGGGGAAGCTGGCAGGAACTGTAAAGTTTATTGTAATTGCCAATTCTCTCTACAAACTTCTGAATTGCAAAAGCTTTGCTTGTGGAAAGCTCACTGGGAGAAAGTAATGGGGAAGCTGGCAGGGAAGGTTGCAGCTTGCTCTGGTAAGTCAACAGGAAGTCACTATCCCACTAATTTTTTGCCTGCGTATGGTTATTCTATGTTTAGAGAAGGAAATATCTCTGAAATGACAATCAAAGATGTCACAGTTCTCTATTGATACTGGCTGGCATTTTGTCAATTTTGATGGCCAAATCTGGCTCTAAGTTCTGCCTTGGCTTACCTTTTCCAATAGCAACTGAGTTGGAATTTATTCAAGTACTCTGATAAAGTGGGATCTCTCTAGGAAAAGAGGGAACCAGTAAAAATGACTTACATTTACTTTTATAGTTAGCACAAGAAAGAACTTCAAAGCAAAGGTGATTGGTTTAGAAATGATCAGCTATCCAGTCACATCACAAGAATTAAAGCATCCAATAATATGGGAGCATACCCATAGAAAAGAGCCTTGTATTGTGAGTAAAATTAAAAGAACCATTTTCAAAAGAAAAACATCAAAATAGATATTGGTAAAATACATTCTCAGCTCTTCTCAAGGGTAAGTTTGAATATTTGCTTTGTTCATGGATGTTTGAGAACATCTAAAAATGAAACTGTTATCTACAATAGAAGTCCCCAACTCCTGGTCTGTGGACTAAGCCCTGGCATGCCAGAAACCGGGCCATGCAAAAAAGCGAAACCTCATCCATGAGATGCAGACAGCACATAAAACCCCGCCCCCTCCGGTCCGCGGAAAAACCTCTCTCCATGGAACGGGTCCCTGGTGCCCAAAAGGCTTGGGATCGCTGCTCTACCATGTATCCAATGCTCTCCTGCCAGTCTGGTTTTTGAAAAGAGAGGAAGCTTCTTGAAGCTTAAGGCATGTGGCAAAATATTAGCAATACAGATAGTTCTCGACTTACAACAGTTCACTTAGTGACCATTCCAAGTTACAAAGACATGGGAAAAAGTGTGTAACATTCCCAGGGTCACATGATTTACATTTGGAAGCTTGACAACTGACTCACATTTATGACAGTTGCACTGTCATAGGGTCATGTGATCACCTTTTGCAACCTTCTGACAAGCAGAGTCAATGGAGAAACCAGATTCACGTAACAACCATATTACTAATTTAATAACTGCAGTGATTCACTTAACAAATGTGGCAAGAAAAGTCATAAAATGGGGCAAAACTCAAATTTCTCACGTTGTTACCTAAATTTGGGGCTCAGTTGTGGTCGTAAGTTGAGAACTACCTTAAATTTGCTTTTAAAAAAGCACATTTAAAATACAAGAAAATCCATGTTGGTTAGACAGTACAACAGTACTGCAAAAACCATATTGCTAGTATTGCAAAGTCCATCTTGTGTGGCCACCATTAGTTTTAAACTAGGACTAGCTTGCTCTTAACCCTAGCCTTCTTAAAATGTGGCCAGTCTTAAGCTAAGTTGTGGATTGCATCTAGACGTAATTAATTACAATTTAGGTTTCTGGCAGTAAACTGTGAGTAATTGAAATTAAAAAGGAAAGCTTTGGAATTTCTCCTTGTGGTTGGACTAGGAGTGGAACAGAGGGAATGCCCAAAGACTGAAGCAGGGAATGAAATGTATAAAAGTATAAATAAACCACAGCTTATAGCTGTGCCAGGCTAGTTAAATGATTTGTGATAGTGGCTAAATAACTTTTTGCATAGCTAGCAACATTTTTAGCTCTGAAACTTACCCAGATTGCTAGCACAGACTTATATAAATTTTTTATTCCATTTACTTCCAATAATATATTACTCATTTCCTGCTGCCATTAATAGTAGGAAAACAAAGTTCTGCTTTCCACCAGTCAGTTGTGTGAGAGTAGCAGGCAATGAAAACCCACTGATTGCTTTCTTACTGGGAACTACCCAGTGGGAAAAGTGGGCAAAACTTTTTCTATTAATAATCTGTGGGGCAAATCGGAGCTTTACTTCACAATGAAAATGGCCCAGTCAAAGAACAAGCTAAAAATACAGGAATTAACATAGTTGGGAGCTTCAGAAATATCCAGCCTAGACATGTACCAATTCATTTTCTTCATTTTGCATTTGATGTGGTGGAAGGAAGCAAAAATGTAAGTATGGTTTTTCTGTTTATCTCGACAATTCGCAAAGAACATAAAGTTGTCTATTACTGTACACTTTAATCTGGGTTTTTTTTTTATCTCCAAGGAGAAAGAAAAGTTACAATAAGTGAAAACTTGCTAATCGCCATAAAATGATTAGTACACAATAAAGGGGAGTTATTAAAAATATTTCAATGAGTAACAATTCTCAGAATAACAGAACTATAATGGTTGCCCAAGAGACACACTTTTAGTTAGTAAAACATTTCCAGAGGGGCAGCAGCTTTGGTGTCCTGCAACACACAAACAAGGGGGAAATGCCATATTTAGGCCTTTCCCCATTGTCAAGATGGAACATTAGCTACTCATCCTTGAGTTGGCAGGAGACACCAAGTTTAATAGCAGTAACTGTGAGAGTGATCTTGGAGTCTTAGTGGACAACCAATTAAACATTAAAATTATAAATACAGAATACAGAATAACAGAGTTGGAAGGGATCTTGGAGATCATCTAGTCCAACCCGCCGCCCAAGCAGGAGACACTGCACAATTTATGACAAATGGCAGTCCAATCTCTTCTTGAAAACTTCCAGTGATGAGCCAACAGTGTGCAGCAGCAGCCAAAAAAGCCAATGCAATCCTAAATTAAAGAGGGATTAAATCAAGATCATGTGAGGTACTAATACCACTCTATAAAATCTTAGTAAGACCACACCTAGAATATTGCATCCAGTTGATCCAGTAGAAAGAATGCAAAGAAGAGCAACAAAGATGATTAGGGGACTGGAGGCTAAAACATATATAGAATGGTTACGGGAACTGGGCATGGCTAGTCTAGTGAAGAGAAGGACCAGGGGAGACATGATAGTGGTCTTCCAATATTTGAGGGGCTGCCACAGAGAGAAAGGGGTCAACCTATTTTCCAAAGCACCTGAAGGCCAGACAAGGAATAATAGATAAAAACTAATAAAGGAGAGATTCAGCCTAGAAATAAGGAGAAATTTCCTGACAGTGAGAACAATCAACCAATGGAACATTGCCTTCAGAAGTTGTGGGAGCTTCACCATTGGATGCTTTCAAGAAGAGGCTGGGCTGCCCTCTGTCAGAAATCGTTTTGGGTCTCCTGCTTGGGCGGGGAGTTGGACTAGATGACCTACAAGGTCCCTTCCAACTCTGTTATTCTTGCTTCTGCTCTGTATTTGTTAGAAGTAAACCAGACAGGAAACATAAACAGATCAGCTCATTCTACTTCATTGTAAAGCTACATTAACAGAAACTTGCAAAGTCTGCTTTCCCAATGTCAACAGCCTGGTCGATTAGGTCAGGGGATTTCAAACTTGACAGATTTAAGACTTGTGGACTTCAACTCCCAGAATTCCTCCTCCAGTCATGTTATCTCAAGAATTCTGGGAGTTGAAATCCACAAGTCTTAAACTTGCCAAGTTTGAAGACTCTTGGGCTGGATCCTTCCTAGATTTCCCTCTCTCTGATCACTGAACAACTGCAGGCTCCTCCCTTTTCTTGTCTGCAGCTCTTCCCCTCCTCCCTCAAGGTCACTTTCATATGCCATTACATCATTATGTAACAAATCCAACAGATTTTACACACCTTGCAGCTGCCATGGGTGGTGCTAGAAGGAGAAAAGTACAATTTGCCCAATAGTCATATACAAAAAAAAAAAGGTGTTTTGGCAAGGAGAGTAGCTATATAAATTAAAGCAAATAAATTTAAAGCAGTCATGGGTTGGGGATAAGATGAAAGTAATATCCTGAGCACAATAAAAAATAAATATTGCCAGGATATGACTATGGCTCAGATGCATACAGAATTACCTTGAGTAAGTATGGACAGTAATGGCTGTGTTGAAGTTAGAAAGCAAAGAATGAGAAGTGAGGCAGGAGTCCCTGAACTGATGAGCAGATTAGCACATAAGAATTCTGTTTAAGACATGGATCTTTTTAAAGATACAGATAAAGGATTTCAATCTTCTACCTGAAGTAAATGTACTACAATGAAGAAAGTTACATAGTTTTGAATGTGTAGTTATGTAGTACAATACTCATTACTGATACACTGCTTTATTTTTAGTTATTCCTGTCATTTCAAATATTTATTTTGAATTTTCTTTTAAATAAAGAAGTCAGCTCAGAAAGCATCACAGAAAAATGTCTATGCTCATGTTTAGATGGTGCAAATCTAGACTATAAAATAAGGTAAACTGCTTTTAGCTACCATGAAGCATGGTAGAGCGGCTTTATGAATAGGCTTTGCATTTCTGGTACACCTGCTTTTGAAAGTTTAGCTTTGCTGAATTTTAAAACCATAGCAGGAGGAACCTCAAGGCATCAGATGAAAAGAAGATGCTAGGAAAGAGTTCAAAAGTGTCTAAAAGCTGGAACAGGACTGACACAGGGAGAGCCAAGGCTCTCAAGGAAGTTCTCTAAATATAGATCAGAGGGCAAGAATCAATAATTTAGACCAATACACTGACCACGGCTTTACCACAAAAACCTCTCCCACATCCTTTGGAGATACCTAAATGTTTTCACTTTCTCTCTCTGTCTTTTTTCACACACACACTCAGTATAAATGAATTCTCCATTTACAGACAAGGCTATTGATGCTGTGTCAACATACAAACTATAAACAAAAAGTTCAGAAAAGTTCACTCCATTTGTTATACCAAGTTATTAATTCCTCCAGAGAACTTTCCTTATTGAGTGGTATGGAAATTATCAGTAATAGCAGCTTTGGTTACAATTTTGGAACATGGGGTTCTTCTAACTTGATGTGGTTTTACTTTAATTCTAATTACAAATCATAAACTACAGTAATTGAGTGATTTTTGTTGATTAAAAAAATCTGAAACTAAGCCTATATCTTTGTTGAATTTAATTATTTATTCATTTAACTATTTTGCACTAAAAAAATGTGTGTGTGTGTGTGTGTATGTATGTATGTGTGTGTTCAGACCTATCTATCTATCTATCTATCTATCTATCTATCTATCTATCTATCTATCTATCTATCATCTATCGATCTATCATCTATCGATCTAAAATTCACAGTATATTTTTAACTTCAAGATCCAAAACTCTCTATGTAAGACTCAGAAAATGTATAGATAGTGGGAATGGCTTGTAATAAGACCCCTCCAAAAATATTTTCTTTTTCAAGGACGAGGTATAACTATCCATGAATGTAAACCCGTCCAAGCTTGCCCAGAATATTTATTTTATCCAGAATTCAAGACAGCAAAGGCTCCAGCTTGCCTCAAGGGTGACACATTCACAATTAATCAAGAAGCACAGAACATGGCCTTCAGAATGTTAGACTGGATCATTTCCAAAGTTAGAAGTGCCCTTGATTTCTGACACAGATTTTAATACGATATAGCAGCAAACTTAAAATCTTTGCTTTGAATAATTTGATTGCTTTGAGTTCATAATTATTATCTTTGTGGGTTACAAATTTAATAATCTTGCTGGAGACTCTGTTCTTGACAAGAACTCACTTATTTGGTGACTCCAAGAAGTTGATAATAGCTGGTAATGAATACCAAAAGTTCTTAACTTGCTCAATTTGTTTATCACTGATTTGCACTTATAAGAAAGATTGAAAACCTTTTGAGTCATAATTAGAATTAGAATTCTTTTATTGGACAAGTGTGATCGGACACACAAGGAATTTATCTTGGTGCAAATGCTCTCAGTATACATAAAGAAAAGATACATTCAACAAGAGTCAAGGTACAACATAAGGTACATACATTTAATTATAGTCATAGGGTACAATAAGCAATCAAGTCATACTAGGAAACAGTCAATATAAATCGTAAGGATACAAGTGACAATGTTACAGTCATACAGTCACAAGTGGGAAGGGATGGGTGATAAGGAGTGGTGAGAAGATTAATAGTAATAGTAGTGCAGACTTTGTAAATCAAAAGTTGGTTTAGTTAATTTCTAGGTTTTCCCTGGCACAGTAGGATCCTACTATTGTTAAGCATCTACGGAGGCCAACTTGGAATATTAGCAGGCTTATTCTTGATATCTTTCTAAGATTGGAAGCGTAAAAAATAATTTCAAACTAAATAATAAAATAAAATAATTTCAAACTTTATAAAGTGAAAGGAAATACTGTAAATAAAGCAACTATAAAATGGTATTTTTTTAAAATTAAGAATCCATCAAAATGAGGTCCCCTACAAATTCTTCAATTGGAGATTGATTAAAAGTTCTGAATTTGAAACTGCCAACCTCTCAGGCATGGGGTCAGAAATCAGGAAGTTTATGCTATTGTTGTTGAATGACAAAGAAAATTGGTTGCAGTTGTTAAGAAGGCTAGGTCTCTGATAAGATTGGATTATTAGACTAGGAAGTAGGATTGCTGGAATATTTAGAACTGGACAATGGTGGGATTCAATTTTTTTTACTACTGGTTCTGTGGTTGTGGCTTTGTAGGCATGGTGTGGCTTTGTAGGAGTGGCTTTGTGGACATTGCAAGGGAAGGATACTGCAAAATACCTATTCCCTCCCCACCCCACTAACCTGCTTTCCAGCTCCTATGCAGGGCAACAAAAGAAGACCCAGCCGATCAGCTGGGACTCAGGAGGCAGAAAATAGATAGGGGTGGGGCCAGTCAGAGGTGGTATTTGCAGGTTCTCCGAACTACTCAAAATTTCTGCTACTGGGTCTCCAGAACTGGTCAGAACCTGTTCTGCTGCCACCTCTGGAACTGGAGCTAGACTAGTTATAAATACTGAAACACTTTGCAGTGAATTTTTACATAATATACCTTTTTTAAATAGATGGTTGTCCTTGCACACATGAGCAATTACAACATATATGAAAAAGTACAGTTCTTATGACATTGCTAATGTAAATATATTTGCTTTAAAAATGTATTTGCTTTTTATGTAGTGAATTTGATGCATCACAAGAAGACTGCAAGGTGAACCTGGCTAGCCTACGGGAGAAAAAAAATGCAGGTGTGATTGTGAGAGGATGGATGATCAAATGATTAAATGGTCTTTAGGATAAGGAAGGGAAAGAAGAGTTGAGCTTGGAAGGAGGGGCAAAATATGAAAAAGGGGTATGTTCATTGTGAGCAGCATTATCAAAAAGGATCAAAATATGCCTGAACTCTATCATTGATAACCCAATGTATTACTAGAAAACAATTTTTCTTTTGCTTTGCAAAAAATGCACAACTTGGGCCTGCCTTGATATCTCCCTTAGAAGGTAGCTAGTAGCTATGCTGATTGAAAAACTTTCTAGAATCGTCAAATACAATTTGTTGACCTGACTTAAACTTGTCAGAAATCGAATGCAGGACCATTTCACTGTGAGCCTGAAAAGTGATATTCTTTTTCTGCTTGCAGTTTCTGTTGCTTGTGGTGATCTCAGAAAACAAGCAAGCAAAAAGAAAACTATTAATCTGATTTTGCTTTGCGTCTTTGCTTTTCTATTCTGGTTTTCCTTTTTACATTGTGCTGTCTGTCCCTTTAAAGGAATTTATCATCTCTATTCTTCTCCACTCCCTTGTGGGATGCAAGCATTTTTTACAAAGTTATGTCAGCTTCTCTTTTTAAAAATGTAATTGGCAGCTTGTTTCTACATGCTGAGTAGGTGGGAAAAATGGATTGCTGGAGATAAAGCTTCAGGGAATGTAATTCACAAGCAAGAAATTGTCCTTTTCTCTGCAACAGCTTCTCAAATGAAAAACTAAATGATTAGTGTGCCCTTTCCTATTATTCTCTTCTCTGAATAGTAATTGGTGAAAAATAGCAATATATCAAGTGTGTTTTTTAAAAAATCTATTTTAAAAAAAGTATTGTGACAAGTTTAATTTATTTTTTTTGGCTTTGGAACAGTAACAAACAGAAATAGCTTAGAAGCCCTGTAGCGTTTTTGTTAAAGAAAATGGATTTATATTTTTTGTGAAATGTTCAGAATCTTAATAAATGTGTTTGATAAAATACATAAATACAGAAAAGATAATGATTAAGGTTTCCTCTGTCCAGTTGTGTCTGGCTCTAGGGGCCAGTGCTCATCTCTGTTTCTTAGCTGAGGAGCTGGCATTATCTGAAGATGGTCATGTGACTAGCATGACTATACACCAAAGGCACCCTGAACATAGTTACCTTCCCAGTGAAATGGTACCTATTTATCTACTTTCATTTGCATGCTTTATAACTGCTTGGGTGGACAGGAGCTGGAGCAAGTAACGGGAGCTCAACCCATCATGTGATGCTCAAGTCTCAAACCCAGGCTGTCAGCTTTCCAGCTGACAAGCTCAAGGTTTGTTTGTTTTTTAGAATATTTTTTTATTTTATTTTACAACAAATCCATCTTTCATTTATACAGTGTATCGCCTGGGTACATATTTCTTATGCAAATATTTATATTTAGTGTACATTTCTTACTATGATTACATTCATATTAAAAACTACTCAACCTTATATACCTTATCATTATAACAATATTCATTTAACTTCTTACTTTATTTTCCAACCATTTATAAAATAAATCCCATATCATCTAATATTATGCTTCTTCTTGTTCTTTAATTGCCAATGTTAATCTATTCATTTCTGCACATTCCAATATTTTCATAATCACCTCTTCCTCTATCGGAATCTATTCATTTTTCCAATTTTGAGCAAATACAATTCTAGCTGCTGTTAATATATGTATGATTAAATATATTTTTTCTTTACTATAGTTTTTGGGTAAAATCCCCAGTAAAAATATTTCAGGTTTTAAGTCTATGTGTTGTTTTATTATCTTTTCCAACCATATATGTATTTTTGTCCAATATCTTTTAGCTTCTGTACATGTCCACCACATACGATAATATGTTCTTGGTGTCTGGTGACATTTCCAGCAATTAGTTGATTTGTCTTTAAACATTTTTGTCAATCTTTCTGGTGCAAAATACCATCTGTAAAACATCTTATACAGATTTTCTTTATGTGCTGTTGACATTGTTAGTTTATAATTTCTATCCCATAGTTTCTGCCATTTATTTAATTCTATCCCATAGCCAAAGTTTTTCCCCCAAGCTATCATCATCTCCTTCACTTGTTCTTCTTCTAATTTCACTCCTGTAAACAGCTATACAATTTCTTAATCATCTTTTCTTCTGTTCCTGTTAGGATTTTATCTAATTCTGTAAATTCATTATAAAACCCCTTTGCTTTGGCATCTTTTTCATATCTAGAATGTATTTGCATACATGAGTACCAATTCGTATCAATCCCTTGTTCATTTAGTTCTTGTTTTGTTTTGAGTTCACCCCTTTCATTTAGAACATCTTTATATCTAACAATATTTCCTGTTTTAAAAACATTTGGATATGTAAACACCTCCATCGTAGATAGCCTGGCTGGTATCTTCATATAATGTTGTTCCCTTATTTTCTCCCATATTTAGAATAAAACATTTCTTAAGCTCAGTGTCTTTAACTGCTGAGCCATTACATCCCCTTGTTTGGTGTTTATAAACCATTTAAAAATGAGAAACTCTGTTATAGATTCAATATTTGCTTCTAGCAAAAGAGTTACCCTTCATCACTGATTTTATAGCAAAGTATTTGGGGAACACGAATCCAGCTTAAAATCATGGTTTTGGTTAGCAATTTTCTTATTGTTTGGGTGGTACATAAGATAAGGGTGTATGAATGAATTGGAGTCCATATCGGCAGAGCCAGTTTGGTGTGGTGGATAAACCATCAGGCTAGGAACTAGGAGCACCCGAGTATTAATCCAACCTTAGGCACAATGCCGGCTGTATGATCTTGGGCCAGTCACTCTCTCTTAGCCCTAAGAAGCAAGCAACGGTAAACCAGTTTGGAAATCCTGCCAAGCAAACTGCAAGGACTTGTTGAGGCAGTCATCAGAAGTCAACATTGATAGATGAAGAAAAAAAGGAGGGGGGGAGGACATTAGAACTGCAAACAGGTTGTCAAAACAGAGGGACAAAATTTAAGGTGATTGGGCATATTCACACCATCAAAATCCTTCTCTTTTAAAATGTATGTTAGTACTTCATGCATGTGAAAAATAGGCAGAGATTTCAGTTGTGTCTGCTATTTTGATTATTTTGACCTCTTTCTGTAAATGCTGCTGTCCTCAAACATACAGAAATGTGCAATTGTCACACATGATGAAGCATGCATGGGGAGTGCGTTGTATTCAGGTTGCTTGTTTTTTTGTAAATGTGATGAACCTAGGGGTTCTGTGGCTATATTAATATTCTAGCATAGTAACAATTTACAAAAGGGAATGCCTATTAGACTTCCATTCTCTTAAATTTAACATATATGAAACATTTACTCAAAATTGGTTCAACTAACTTTTAACAGAAAAAAATGATGACAGCTTATCTGACTTTCATTTTTTTTTAAATAATTGCAGCTGATACTCAACGAATGCCAGTATTCAGTTTCTAAATGTTTTGTGTTGCAGATTGATCACACTTTCATTTCATACAAATGGATCTTTCTTTACAAATTGATTCATCCAGAGGTGGTATTCAGCTGATTCAGACCGGTTCTGGCATACCAGTAGCAGAAATTTTGAGTAGTTTGGAGAACCGGCAAATACCACCTCTGACTGGCCCTGCCCACCTGCCCCCACCGTTACCTCTCCTATACTCCCTTGTTTTTTTTAGTTCAGCTGATTTGCGTGGCAGAGCGATTTACCGCACCTCAGCTGAACTAAAAAAACAGCTCAGCTTACCAGCATTGACAGAGGTCAGTTTTGAGCCCTGTGTGTGCATAGAACTGGTAGGGGGAAAAAATGGAACCACCACTGGATTCATCAGAACCTTTGGAAATGGTTACATGATGTTATATTCTCATGCCAAATGGTTTAGTCCAATCTAGGAAAAAATAAAGTTACAGGCTATGCAGCATGGGTATTTTCATTGTGCTAAATGAGAAACTAACATAACACATTCAAAAGAAAAACAGTGGACAACTTAAAGAATCACACATAGTTTTTCATCCTCCTGTTTTTGGACCACAGACCTCTCTTAGCTGCACTGTTGAAATACAGTTGGAGATCCTAAATAAAAATGGCATGATTTCCTCCCTCTTTTTTTTTTTTTTTTTTTTTGGTGGAAGATGAAATATTAAGAGGTGTGTAAAGCCTCCAGTAGGCTTACTAAATTTACAAAATACATTTTAAATTTAAAAGACACCAAAACATTGTGTCTATGTAGTTTTCAAGATCTAAAGATTTTATAGGATACAGTGATTTTCCTGCAGATTTTTGCCACGTAGAATATTCAAAGGCTATTCCCATAATCCAGTTACCATTTAGCAATCTAAAATTTAAGTCACAGAAAAAGATGTTTGGCAAGAACTTGAGTGCTGTGTAATTTGATAAGTCTTTTATTGATTTCCCTCCAATATACCAATCTTTTTCTTTATCCATTCAACCAGAGTTGAAAAGTAAGTCCACTTGGCCATAGTTTCCTCCTGAATTGAAAGATGCCAGAACTGGGAATCTTTTAATATCAGGCTTTGGCATGGACCCAAACCTCTTCTGTAATCTTGATTGTATTGATGTTATCAGTGGACTACTGTTGCTGGATTCTGTGCTGGGCGAATTGCCATTTGCAGCTACTGGAAAAAAGAACAATTAATGTAAGCTGATGTAAACATTCTGCATGCCTCACAAATCTATTGTACAATCAGGGCATGACTCTTTCTTATGAAATGCCAAGAATTTGCTGCTAAGAATTCCTTATGGTTGTCCAAAACTCTCTAGGAGGGGGGAAAAGCAAACATTTTAACTATATTAACTACATTTATTTCAAAAGAAAACATTTACAATACAAAGGCTTTTTTGTAGATTAATTTTTACAAAGTAGCAGTCTCAGATGTTTGTGAGCTGTGATGACCTTAAACGCTGATTGTGTAAACTTGTCCCCAGTGAATTTTGTGGAATTTAAAATAGCTGTCAGATGTCACGTGTACCCAGTTCTGGCTATCACTTTTAGACTGAACCCATTTAACATGCTAAACTAAACCTTAATGTGATTTATTTCTTTTTGTCTTATTGTGGCAAGTTATCTATCATAGTTAGATAACTATGAATTATAACTATGAACTATTGTAAACTATGAATTAAAGCAAAGTGTATTCCATAATCCCAGGCAATTCTGATTTATTCAACAAATCATAATTAAACCATAATAGCCCTGAGATATACTAAGATATACTCTTTTTAGTAAACTTTCATGCCATTTACAAAGGAAGGTAGCTTAATCTCTTTATTATGTGCAAATTGAAAACACTGTTTTTTAAAGTACTGCAGCCTTTATTTTATCTAGAGTGACAGTTTTTAGAACCAGATTTCTACTAGGTTGTGCATATTTGCATTTGTACGAGCAGTTGTATATAGAGATAAGTAAGTAGGTAGATAAGGTAATTGCATCACTAGAAATAAATATGCTCTTTTGTTGCTTGAATCCATCGGCTGACAAATGGCATCTTTGTCATAGTTGCAATAGTACTTTTGCCTACAAGAATGTCATCCTTCAAGCTAATTATATATTGCAATGGCAATATATACAGTAGATTCTTCAAAATTATCATTGCGTGGGTCTACTCATGAATTCCAGCAGAAAGATTTAAAATAAATCCAGTATGAATGGACAGGTACCAATTTGACACCCAGTTTGGAAACTCTAGGGCTCTGGGTTTCATGTTGGGGTTACGGATGTACAATTTCCTTATCATGTTTGTGTGGGCGTAAAGTTAATATTCAATCCTGCTTTGGCAGGATCTTCTATGTTATAAAGGAAGGAAGGAAGGAAAGAGGCAAATTCATTGACTTAGCAAATCTATGGATGTAAAAATGTATGGAGAAGGAAGATGAGTTTTCTTCCAGTCTCTGCCTCTTTCCATTTCAATCCACATGCTGAGATGCAATGTGCTTTCTTTTTTTTTTTTCCTTTTGAAGGTTAGGGTGCAAAGAAGTATTCAGATCCTAATTTCCCTTATTCTATATTGATGTATCATTACCAGATTGTGGGGGGGGAAAGATGTCTCAGGGAGCTGCTTAAGCAGCTACTCAAGACATTTTAGAAAGGGGGAAGAAGCAAAAAGATAATACTGCTCAGCTGGGGGTGGAAGGTTTTTGAATACATGCTTTGTCTGTCCTTTCTTTGGCTGGAAACCAAGAACTGTTGTCCCTGTTTCAGTTCAAACTGTCCCCTTTAGCTCTTGATGGCTTTACTGCCCTTGCTGCTGAACCTCAACAGATTGGGCTTATTTACCCATTCACACTCTACTGTGGAACCTCATTAATAGGCTTATTAGCCACGCCATTCATGTGCAGGAGGACAGACAAAAAAGGATTGTGGCCACTTTTTAGAAGAAGTTGAGAATGATGATGATGGTGGTGATTAAAGAAATGCAAAGAGGTTATTCTTTTATTCAGCAATGGCAGAAAAAGTTTTCTGAGATCACTGGAAGTTTAAATATGACAACAGTGTGTATGTGTTTGTGTGTATAACAAATCTGTTTCTGCTTTTCTTCCAATTGAGAGGCTTGTGGTGATCTAACCTGAAAACCAGCTCATTTCAATGAATAGGTGCTATTGATCAACAGAGAAAATTGTTTTTAGATGTCATGGTAGAGAAAGAATATATTTTATCATCTTTTATGGAATATTTCATTTTGGAAAGAGGCAAACAAATTGAACTGAGAAAAGTTACTATTTCTTCTTGCATTTATTTTAAGCTGAGAATGCTTTAACAATGTTTTTAAGGAGTAAGAAAAGAGATGTTTGAAGTTGAAATTGGTATCTTGTTCCTCACAGGTCAATTTCTAAATTAGAAAATGCACTTAACAGGTACAAAGATATTGTTATAAAACTGCAGAAGAGCAATTTCTATGAAAAGGGTTGTAAAGTTTCAAATCATAAACGTGTATTTAATATTTTTTTAAAAAAATATCACAACTGCAAGAATAGAAAACCAAAGACAGAGAATCTTAGCTTTAGTTCAATTATAAGCAAAGTAAGTTTGTTTTAATTATAATAATGTAATTATATTAAAGTATATGCTATCCCTCATAAGTGAACTAAAACAAGAAAGAATAAGTTTTGTTAAGAGTGTTATTTTTTAATATATGATAGAAAATGTACATTTGTACTAACTTTTACAGAAGACAACGTTGAAAAAGCACTATGCAATCTAAAACCATCTCTATCTATTGGACTGGACCGAATATGTGCCTACTTCTTAAAAAAGCTATCCACTGCCATAGCCAAACCTCTAAGCATAACCTTTGAAAAAATCTTTCAGGACCAGCTCCTTGCCAAACCTATGGTTACTAGCCACGGTCATCCTCATCTTCAAAAAGGGAGACCCAGCCTAGTTGAAAATTACAGACCAATCTCTTTATGCTGCATCATCTGTAAAGTCATGGAATCAACTATTAACCAATCCATTATCCTCCACTTAGAAACAAACAACCTACTCTCTAATAAACAATTTGGTTTCAGAAAAAAAAACTATCCTGTAATCTGCAACTCTTACACTGCAAAAACATATGGACTACACAACTCGATCAGGGCAAAGCAATTGACGCAATTTACATAGACTTCTGTAAAACCTTTGATTCAGTGGTACACGACAAACTACTCCTAAAATTAAAATCTTATGATATGTCTGGACACCTGCATAACTGGATAGAAGCATTCCTGTCAAACAGACAACAAATGGTCAAAATTGGGAACATCCTATCAAATTCTGTACCTGTAAACAGTGGTGTCCCCCAAGGCAGCATTCTAGGACCAACTCTCTTCATACTCTACATAAATGACCTCTGTGATCATATTAAGAGCAACTGCGTTCTTTTCGCTGATGATGTAAAGCTATTCAACACCACCGACAATACTGCTACCCTTCAAAAAGACCTCGACTATGGGTCAGAATGATCAAACAAATGGCAACTTCAAATCTCAACAAATAAACGCTCTGTCTTACATATTGGCAAAAAAAAGCAGAAAATAAAATACAAGCTGAATAGTCAAGACCTTGTTGATGACCCAAACTTTGTCAAGGACCTTGGAGTACTCATCTCAAATGATCTAAGTGCTAGAGCCCACTGTAACTACATCGCCAAAAAGGCATTAAGAGTTGTAAACCTGGAGAGGGCAGAGCTGGCGTCGCGATGATACGGCACGCGATCTTGGAGGTCTGAGATCGCTGCTGATATCTTTGCTCCTGGACCTAAACTGTCCCGAAGAGATGGTGAATGCAAAGAGCGCATCTTGTCGATCCCAGGGATACTGCAAAGTCCCTGGTAGATCCAGGAGAAGCTCTTTTTGCCAGCAGCAAAGAGGCAACCATTAAAGCTGCTGAAGTTGGGACAGCTCCGAAATGAAAGAGAACGGAAAGAGAAAGTGTGCCGGTTTGGTGAGAACTTTTTCTTTGACAGAAGCGATTAAGCGGCGATTTTAAACAGGAATATCAAAGTAATACTTTTATTTATTTTTTCTTATTGCTGGATTTTCTACATATGATTTTATATTTTGAAACTGGAATTGGTTTTTTTTCTTCTTCCACTTCTTCTTTCTCTTCTTTTTGATTTTATAATATTTTAGGCTAGAGACTCCCTTTTAGTTATCTTTTTAAATATCTTTTTCCCCTTTTAATTAATTTTCATTATATTTTGTTTGGAAAAGGAGGGGGAAAGTGAAAGCAAAAGAAACTCTGTAACACTGCCAACTAGAGGCTTGGAAATATTTTATTTCTTTTTCTTAACCAGACAAAGCTGAGAAAGAACTGAGACTTCTTTTCAAGGACATTGCCTGTTTGATAAGATAGAGGGAAGAGCATAGGAGAGTATTACTGCAGGTGCTCTTCTGGGTTTCTATCAACAGCTGAAGTCTGGTATTGAAGCTTATAGAAAAATAAAGGTGATAAGATTCTGGAGAAGAGAGTTATAAATCTTAACAAAAGCCTTGGACAATTTAACAAAGTGCAGTGTGCTCTTTTTATCTTTTTGTTTAAGCTGTGCTATTTCTTACTTTAACAAACCCCCTCCTTACTAGTTTACTTTTCGTAATAACTATTTGGATTTTTGGCCTTTTGGAACTTGATTTTTGTCTTTCCTTTTGTCTTTTGAAGTCAAATTTTTATGTTTGCATTTTATTTTAAAGGAAAAGTTCCCGCCTTTTTTTTTTTTTAAAGGGAGTAGTCTCTTTTCTTTTTTCTCTCTCCCTCCCTTGTATTTTTTTTTCTATTTACCTTACATATTGGTGTTTTTTTATTTTTGTGACTTTCTTTTTTTTCTTATGCATCCTTTTATACTTGAGACCTCTTAATTGAATTAAGGTGTTGAAGAACCTGAAGAACTTTTCTTTTCTCCTTTTTAGTTTTTTACCTTTTACTTTTCCGCCTTTTTCAGGATTTAACAATTTTTTCTTTTTTGTGTGTGTTTATGCTCTTTTCTTCCATTTTTGAGTTTTTACTGCTATCTAATCAATCGATTGGATTAAGGTATACAAGAACCTGAAGAAATTATTATTATTATTATTATTATTATTATTATTATTATTATTATTATTATTATTATTATTATTATTATTATTAGGTTTCTTTTTTCCCACTATTTTTATTTGGAATTGCAATTGGTTATTTCACAAGTGGATTAAGGTCTAGAAGAACCTGAAGATTTTGAATTGTCTGAAATGAGTAGGAAACTAACAGCCCCTGGTTCCTCAACTTCTACTTCTTCCTCTTCACCATCTGGAGGACAACGTTCAATACAGACAATGTTACAGCAAGAAAAAGAAAAGAAAAAGTGACCCTGCAGATGATTATGCAAGGAATTCAAAATATACAAATAAGAACAGAGAATATTGAAAAGAGAACAGAGAACACTGAACAAAGAACAGGGAAAACTGATGAAAAAGTGGAGAACATTCAACAAATGATGTTGAAGTATGATGAGAGATTCCAAAAAATTGAAGAAGAAGATAAACAAAGAGATAAGAAGATTGGAGACATTGATAGCAGATTAACTGTGGTTGAACAAGATAAAAGTGGGATGCTGAGATGGGAGATGGACAGATCAGAATTTTATCTCAGATTCTAAAACACAGAGGAAGAAAAGGGACAAAACCTAGCTGAGATAATGATAGAAATTTTGGCTGAAGCTTTGGAAATAACTAAAGAGAAGATGATGGATGGAATAGATAAGGTTTATCGAGTCTTCACAAGATATGCAATGAGAAATAGCTTACCCAGAGAAGTTCACATTATATTTACAAAGAAAGCCATTAAAACGCAAATATTGCAAGTGGCAAGAGAGAAAACATTGAAATATAAAGATAAGGAGATTGTGGTTCTGAAACAAGTACCCAGAAGAGTGAGATAGATGAGAAGAGAATACCGATTTCTGACCAAAATGTTACTTAAAAAAGAGGTGAATTATAGATGGCTGATTCCAGAAGGTTTAATGTTCACATGGCAAGAACAGAGACATAGAATTGACTCAATTGAGAAAACTGAATCATTTTACACAGAATTTTTTGGAGGAAAAGAGGAAGAGGCAGAAAAAGAAATCTCACTAATTGAATTCCAAGAGGACTGCCAAATGGCGATTGAAAAAGAAGAAGGTGCAGTAGGTGGAAAGCTGGAAGCCAAAGAAGAACATGAACTAAGATCTACGAGAGCTGCTAAACCTAACTACAAAATATAACCATGGAAGAGAAAAAACTGATTACAATTAATATAAATGGACTTAACTCAGCTGTTAAAAGAAGGAAAACTTTCCATAAATTAGAGAAATTAAAATTTGATATAATCTGCCTACAAGAAGTACATATCAAAAGCAACATGAACAATTGTTGATACAGCCAAAGTTAGGGAAAATATTTACTTCTTTGACACAATGCAAGAAAAGAGGAGTGGCTTTATACATTAAAGATATTATCCCAGTGAAATTGATCTATACTTATGACGATGGAAGAATACGGAAGATGGCTTGATGTTTTTATGTTTTGTTTGTCTATGTTCATTTTAAAAACCAATAAAAGTTTTTTAAAAAAAGAGTTGTTAACCTAATCCTGCATAGCTTTTTCTCTGGTAATATCACTCTACTAACTAGAGCATACAAAACATTTGCTAGACCAATACTCAAATGCAGCTCATCAGTCTGGAACCCACATTACGTATCTGATATTAGCACAGTTGAGAAAGTCCAGAAATATTTCACAAGAAGAGTTCTCCACTCCTCCTCTACTTGTAGCAGAATACCTTATGCCACCAGACCTGAAATTTTAGACCTAGACAACCTAGAACTACGCCGCTTTCGGTTCGATCTAAGTATAATACATAAAATTATATATTGCAAAGTCCTACCTGTCAATTAATACTTCAGCTTCAACCATAACAATACAAGAGTACACAATAGATACAAACTCAAGGTAAACCACACTAAACTTGATTGCAGGAAATACAACTTTAGCAACAGAGTGGTCAATGTCTGGAATACTCTACCTGACTCTATAGTTTCTTCCCCAAACCCCAAAAACTTTAACCTTAGACTGTCTACTATTGACCTCACCCCTTTCCTAAGAGGTCTGTAGGGGGCGTACATAAGCACACCAATGTGCCTACCGTCCCTGTCCTATTGTTTCTTTTTTTCTTATTCGTATCCATTTCATGTATTCATAATCATGTTTATACTTATACTGTTATCTAATAATCGCTTGACAAAATAAAATAAAATAAAAACTAAGTTTAGTTTATTCTACTTGATCCTTGACCAATATTGACATTTTCATCATTTATATTGCAGTATTTACACAAGACTTTCTATGGGATCTAATGATATTTAGAGTGCATTGCTGGGATTTTAATCAAAGAATAGCTTTTAAACAAGAGTAGAATTTAAATTGGTAGTGACAAGATTATGAGGGCTTTTTAAAAAAAATAATAATATTTCCTTTCATTTCTTTTGAACAAGAAATATTTTCTGAAAAATCAAGCCATCCAAGGTATTTGTAATCTTCCCACTTATGTTCATTTTATTTCCCATTCATTCAACTTTGCTGCTGGACAGTCAAGGTAATAAGCCAGTCAAGGTAATAAGCAATGCCAATGCATTAGAAGCAGCAAGAGAGTCACTAACTTGTATTTTACTATTGTTCTAAAAGATGAACCATTTCAGCAAAGCAAACGATGTAATTATTCCTAATGGAAAACAGCTCCTGTTTGGAACAGCCATGTTTATGTGATTTTGATTTTTCAGCTCATGGGACTGTTAACTGGCAAACATTTCAGATCAGGATGGGAAGAAGTCAAGAGTTAATGGCTGCCATATTACTACCCTGGAATATGAATTGGCTTCATATTATCCCCTGCAGGTTAACTGCTTTTCTTCATTCTTCATGATTATTAATATGAGAATTTCTCATATTCTTATGAGTGTGTACAGGTTCAGATGAGTACATTCTGTTTCCAAATACTAAACATTCATGTGGCAATCTAAGGGGAACGTATATCTTACAGCTCTCCATGCAATCAAAACATGTAAGGGTAAAAAAAAATAAAAAATAGATAAATTTCATAAGGACAGTATTGTTTTCCGCTTTCTTTTAAATTGTCTTCCCTTCCCTTATCCCATTTCTTTTTTGCATCTGTTTTAAATGTTAGCTTGTGTGACTTAGGCATTTTTTAAAAAGATTTACTTTAATGCAAATTGTTCGAGTAATAGGCACAAATTCTGCTTCACTATTTTATTTCCATTTAATTCAAGTTTGTAAAGAAAATATATAAAACAATATTAAGGTCAGCAATGCAATCTGGACTTTAGTAAAAAAAAAAAGGGGGGGGAATAAGTGAAGGTCAAGAACACAGAAAATCACGAGCAGGAAGGGCACCTAATTAGAGCTGGGCCTCTCCATGCCTTTGATTGAATGTATAAATAAGGCTTTTCCTATTTATGCTTACTCAACCTGGAATAGCAGCACATTATTACTGCTTTCTGAAAAATTGCCTGACCATGTTTTCCATGTATGAGGGTCATTATAGCCGAAAAGCAGGCAGAGCAATGTGATAAAACATGTCATCAGTTTAGAGTCTTTGCGCTGCCCCAAAAGATTCAAGTCCAGCCCCACTTGAATTCTATTGACATTTATCTGGCGCAGAGGTGTCAAACTTGTGGCCTGTGGGCTGTATGCGTCATGCACTGGCCACCCTCACCCCCAGTTTAGTGAAGGGGGGAAAAGACCTGATACATCATGTGACAACAATGTGATGCCATGAGTTTGACACCCGTGATCTAGCACCAATTTAGTGCTGACCATTAATTGACCAGATTCTTATGTATCAATCAATTGCTTATGCTGCAGCCTACACAGATAGATCTGATTCTTTGTGCCTGCCAGTCATCTGCAAGGAAGGATCGACATCAAAATGGTGGGTGTAACCAGGCAATCAAAACTACACCCCTTTTTACATATCTGTGAAGTATGTGTCATATATTTAAAAAGCTGGGGCTTTATCACCTACTCACACTCCTCATTTTGATGCCATTGATCTCTCCTTGTGAGGGGCCCTGCAAGGAACTTCGGTGCTTTGCCTATAAATAGAGATAATTCTCAATATTAGCTGAATTTCACATTTTGAAAGAATAACAATCAATTTGTTTCCCCGCCTCATCCCAAAGTTCTAAGGAAAAGCCCAAGCCCAACCTGAACCATTGGTAGCCCCTGAAAAGTCAAATTTCATATTTTATGTTAAGACAGACTAAATGGATCCACTCTTGTTCTAACCCTAGTTCGTCTTCCTCAATCTACTCTTATTTTTTTCCTCTTCTCTAATTAAGAGTTGGATTCTTTTGATTGAGAATTGTTCATTCTACATTTTGAAACAAATGAGTCACACATTTTTGTTGATTTATAGTTCATAAGAATGGGAGGTGAAACTGATTTGAACCCATGATTGTGAAACATGTTTTCTGAACTTGATGCCTTGCATATGTTGATCAGTACTGGTGGAAGGGAGGAATAGTAAGAGCTGAGTGTAGCTGTAGGCGAACGAGAATCTTCTTAGGATTGCACACTAAGAATAGGCCCTCAACAGAATGGGCTCCTCTGTCTGTCGGTAAGATTCATGTCTTGTGGGCTCCTTCGGGAAGCAGGGTAAGGTGTGTTTGTGGTTGCATTTGTGAAATGATAGATCTTTATTTGAGGGAAGGCAATACTTTTGTGAAAGAGGAGATCGTACATCCTGTCTTGAAAAAAGATAACTCCTGCACCTACTGTTTTGAAAAGATCCACTTTGTCTTAGGAAATATTCAGTCAATGTTTGGGCATGGTCATAGGACAGTAATGTTGCTGTGTTGGATGATATTATTCAAGTTTGAATTGGGCACAAGAAGGATGTCCCTGCTGGTTGTCTAGAATCTATCAATGGCTTAAAACAAACATTGTTCACGGTATTCTTCTGAAAGCTTTGGCAGTTGGAGACACTTAGTACACTGTAGTTGACTGAACTGGAAATGTTGTAGATGTCTGGAGCCTATTAAAATCTAGATGGGTGGAAACCCAAATCTAAGAAGATGGCGTTTACTATACATTAGTAAAGTTCATCAGTTTATGTTTTCTCTGGTGGTAGCTCTTGATAAGGTCATCCTCTCCCAAGAGGGAGGCAATTGCAAATGGAGGCAATGGGCAGGAAGTATGTTGCAGACCTTCAGTGGTGAATCTATTGAAGTCTAACTGGACCAGAATGCCCCGATTTCAGTAACTCACATCCTTATCTCCTTGCAACTGAATTACCATAATGCACGCTTAAGTGGGATTGCCTTTGAAGATGATTGAGATGCTACAGCCTGGAACAAACTGCAGTAATAGACCATTCGTTGGGAAGATCCATAGTGTATATGAATATTGTAGTTGCTGTACTGTCTGCCATTAAGCTTCTGCCAATTCAAACAATGAGGGAGGTCAAGGAGGCTTGAACTAGAATTTAAACTTTTTTCTCCTATGGACCTTTCATGCTTGATATGACTATCTGCTCTTGTTCTTTCATTTTTAAAAGCCCTCTCAGTTGAACTTGAGACTCTATAATTAATTATTAGTGCAATATTATATTAAATTTTTTCTCATCCAATGCCACTCGTGGTCCAGAAGGGCCTTCACCATTAAAAGTTGGTACAATTTTTTTAGCTATTTGAAACTGCATGGGTTTTCTATTAATTCACAAATGAAAACAATTATTTTAGCCTTTGTACACTGCCTAAGATGAAGATATAAACACAATCTCTATAATAAATTCTCTATTTATATTTAGCTAAAATCTTTTCAGCACAATCTAGAAATAAATAAATCATCAACATCTGGTAAAATAAAATGTTAATTGTCTTCTTTTTTAAAATAAAAAGCAAATGTGTTTTGTATATTCATAAAATATTGCATTGATTTACATGACATTTGCTCTGATAATAATTTATCAGAGCAAAATTCTTTTTGGCTTTCCATATTAAAAATCTGAATTTCTTTTATACAGCTACTCTTCGGTTTTTAAACAGTGCTATCCACATAAATCCATTGTTGTCCCAATGCCTTCCTTGTACAGTTTTTTTTGAATGTTGTGCATATCTGTTCTGGAGTTCATTGCTGTTTTTCCTAGACAGGATAGAAATGAATAGAAAGTCAATAATGTTGGGCGTGAGATACAGTGAATCAGGCACATAAACAAGAATTACTGAAGAAAATCGGCAATTTCTCCAGAACTTACCCAACCCCAGCTGTTCCTCTTTAGTTTGGGGAAATAAAAATATGAATACCAATCAGGCTTCTACCCCCTATATTGCTGTCAGATGGAGAAGAACAGTCAGAACACTTTGTGTTGCCAGTCCATGTAGCATTTGAACATGCAATGAGCAGATTTACAGTGGTGGGATTCCAATAATTTTACAACCAGTTTGCCCAGGGTCAGGTGGGCTGTCATGGGAGGCGTGGCCCATCCCTATCCTCCAGCATTGCCACACATGCGGGACGAGCCTCCTGCAATGGCCAACCTGATCCTGGGTGAACTGGTTGTTAAATTATTCCCTCCCCCCCATTATCAAAGTGGATCCTGAATATTGCGCTGCAATGGAGAAATAGGAAATGGAGTGGCCAGCATGAGGTGAGGAGGAGGAACAGGGAGAAGAAAGAGGGAAAGTGGCCTCCTCCTTCCTTCGTGCTGGTCACTCCATTGCCTGTTTCTCTATTGCAGTGCAAAGCAGTGCCCAGATCCACTTTGATAGTGGTAGTGGGTAATTTAACAATCGGTTTGCCCGAGCTAGTATGAACTATCTGAATCCCACCACTGGAAGAGAACATTTTTGACTCCTGCAGTTTTGGACATATTTATGTTAACATTACTGATACTGTTGTGCATTCATATTTTATCTCTGCTAATATTTTAGCAATGTGGAGAGAGAAAAAAGAAAACGTTTATTTTCCCTGATTTTTTTTCTTTTTTTTTTTTAAACAAGTTTTATTAATTTTTTTCAAAACACACAAGTCGTCATTATCCATTACATATTTAAACCTTTTTCCATTATAAATTTAACAAGTCAGATAAACTATAATTCTGTTTTAAACCATTTCCATATAAACATACAAAAACCTCTTATCCATTTTCTCTTTCTTTCTCTTTACTCTTATTCCATTTTATTATTATTATTTCATCTATTTCTTTCTGACTTAGTTACCATTATTCTCATTCTATATTTCTGCAAGGTTTCATTAATTCTCCCCCCCCAAAAAAAACATATATACACAACACACAAAACATAAAAAAGATCTTTTTGGAAAGTAACTTGGACCCAGGTATTTCTTTCTTCATGGACTTCAACTGTATTCATACTCATCTTACATATCATTACTTATTTTATTTACCATTCTAAATCTTCTATATTAACTTCTCCCCATATTTCACTCTTTTTAATTCTATCTTAATTAATCATCTTAATTTGAGTCATTATATTTGTATCTTTTGTCCATTCTTTATTGTACCTTTGTCTCATTCCTTATAAAAAAAAAAGAAATTTCTCCTGAAATCACTAATCAGAGTATGATGCCTTTCTATCTCCCGACTAAATTAATCAAATTAATCTTTAGAATACCCAATCCGATTTTGCTTGGTACATTCTAACTGAATAATACATCCAAAATAATTAAATACATAGTTAAACAATAGATCTAAATATTAAAAACAAATACTATAATGAAAATTTTATAATAACATCAATCCCATAATCTTATTAAACTCTTTAATTAAAGCTCAATATTCTAAATCTCCCCTCATATTATATTTTAAAACCAATCATTATTAACATTTCAACATTTTAATCTCTTATCAACTCTTAAGCCATTTAAGTTTTCTATTTCTAATACAATACTACCATATCATCTTATGTACCTTGCAAAATCTCTTTGAAGAAATTATACTTATCCTTTATCCCTAAACAAAATTCCTTTTTTCCCATTTAATTTCAAAACTTTGTAGCTTTTCTCCACCTTTTCCCTTTCTTTCTTCTCCCAACAAACCTTTCTACCCCCCCTTCTTCTAGCCTCTGCCTTACTGGCTTCCCTTCTCTGTCGTATTCCTCTTCCCTTTTGTTTACCATCCTTATATTGATTTTGCACCTTGTTTTTCCCTTTCTTAAATGTTTTTTAAATCTTAAGTCCTTTATTTCTCTTCTCTTCCCTCTTCCTTCCCTCTTGGTCGAGTTCTGAGATTTATTAAAGATGGTTTCCTCTCCTTCTTCTTCTTCTGCTGTCTTCATCTGCTGCAATGTTTGTTGATAGTTAATAAGCGCCATTTCTAAAAAAAGGAAGGCTTCTTTCAAACCAGCTTTACCATTTTTTTTGCTTGCTCATAATCTTTTCTCAGTTCCTCAATAGAAGGAGCCATTATAAATCTTTTCTTTTCTTTTCTCTTACAACAGTCAGAATATTCCAAAGGAAAAATAAGACAATCCCAAAGCTATCAGTCAGTCCAAACCAAGACAGAGTTCCCACTCTCTCCTCCTAGGGTAGTATCAATCGGAGAAAAAGAAAGTCCAAATCTGTTTCTTAAAATCTTATTGCAATATATTTTAGTCTTTCAATCCTTAAGGCATCTCCTCCAACAAAGTCTTAGCATACAAATATTTTTTTTTAGTCCTCTCTTTTCCCACTCATCGCTTAAAGCCAGTTTTCACCTAAAAAAAAATAGATTTCTTAATATTCACTTTTTATTCCGTAGAAAAAGAGGGTAAGCTATCCTTTCAGCACCATTAAACTGCCGCTTTTTTTCCTCTTCTCGAAGGTATCATTCAGAAAGTCATACTTTTCAGGAATTTTGTTAAATATGTCTTAGAGTCCTAGGAGCCAAGAAAAACTTTCTCCTTTCAAGCACTTTCTCCACTTCCTCCTGCGCATTCTTACCCGGCTGCCAGCTTCTTTGTGGCGGCCATTACGGACCGCCGCTGCACCATCCTGGGAAAAGGGGGTTCTGCCGGCCGGGGAGGGGGTCTTCAAAACCCCCAAACCCTTCTCCGGATCCCCCCTACCTTCAGCTGCCCCTGCAGGGCAGCCTAGCTCCGTACCCGTCTGGGTCGGAGCCCCAAAACAGCTAGCGCGGCAGGGATCGCGCAGCTTCGCAAATCCCTGCCGCTCGTGAAGCCAACAAACCGGAAGTCCCCTGATTTTTTTTCTGGTCCCTTTCTCTCGTCTCACTTTGTTGCAGACAGAATCAGACAAAGGAAAACTTAGAAAAGATGGAACATCTCCCCTAATATGTCTTCAGTGACCTTTGTGCTTCCTATTGCCACTTATTAAAAAGGGTTCAGATCAGACTGTCTTCCCAAAACATGGAATTGAGACCCCTTCTATAAGGCTACTAGTTTTGCCTCCAAAATAATTGGAGGCAGTTTCAAGCTACCAGGCAGAAATCACTAAATGCTCTTTCCTTTCCTCTATTAGCCAGCCAGTGTGGATTTTTTTTTCAATCATGGAGAGTGTTTTTTTTTTTTCAAAAGATAATTAGCTCTTATGCAATAAGGGAAACAGATAGTCTTCACAAAACCAGACTATATTTGGAAGAATACAAAGCCATCTTCAACATGATTGGAAACCCTGGGGAAAGTGACAAGATATATATCTGTTTGCTTTTTTATTTTAGAAGAGGGATGAAATTCAGGAGGATTCAAGATGAGTTGGGAGCTAATGGGGAGCTGACAACCTCATCATTCTCTAGAGCAGGGGTTTCAACCTCGATTTCACACATCAGGACTGTCTTTGACCTCAGGGGATCGGGTGGGTGTGGTTGGGGTAGGCATGGCTGGAGTAGGCATGGCCAGCTTGATGTCACTCCTGTAGTTCTCTGCCAGCAAAAATGGAGATCGGAGGAGTCATGTGCAGTCCCACCAGGCTCTGATTTTGGCTGTGATGGCTTACTGCAGTGTCTCCCAGTGAAAACGAAGCTGGTGGGCTGTGCCTGGTCTGTCAAGCTCCATTTTCACTGACAGAGGGCTATAGGAAGCCATTGTGGCTAAAAATGGAGCCTGGCAGAGGCACTGAGGGCTGGTCCTTCCCTGTTTTCAAGGTGGCCCCACAGGCCAGATCTAAGCATATCACAGGACTGTAGGCCTTGAGTTTGACACCCCTGTTCTAGAGGAAAAGTATGAAAATAATCTGTAATGGTATGTGAGAATGACCTTGGGAGACAGAGGAAGATCTGCAGCCTAGGCAAAGATCTAATAACAAAATATGAACCTGAAGGAGAGTAGTGGTGGTGTGTGGGCTAGAGAAAGCATATCAAAAAAGACTTGCCTAGCTTTTTGGAGAATAAAAGTAAGAGGTGGGAGGGGTATTTCAGACTTGCAAGATTTTGTTGATGTAACAATCCGTATAAGAATTTTGTTTCCTCTTGCATATCTATCTTTCCATTAAAAAAACCTGTAGAACTAATGTGGGAGAATAGATAGCTAAGAATTCTACCTGGTGACAGGGTTTAGTTTGCTTTATGTAAATATTTATATAATTTTTATTGATTATGTGATTGATTGTATTATTGATTATTGATGTTATTATGTGCCAACAAATTATTATTGTTCTCTTAGTTGCCACAGAGATTTTCTCCATGACTTTTTGTCTCTAACCCAGTCTTTCAGATCTTCTATCAGGGCACTCATCGCCATTGTAGCTGTGTCCATCCAACTTGCTGCTGGTCATTCTCTTCTTTTCTTCCCTTCCATTTTTTCCAGGATGAAAGCCTTCTCAGAACTAGATCTTAACCTAATGCCTCTATAGTAGGATATTTTTTGCCTGGTCATTTGTGCTTTGAATGAAAACTCGAAGTTGATTTGTTCAATTATCCTGTTTTTCCTCCATGGTATTCTCTTTTCCATCACCGAAATTCAAAGGTGTCCATACTCTCCCTATCCCATTTCTTCAAAGCCTTCAAACATACAAAGCGTCCCAGGGAATATCATGTTTTTCATGGTTCTACTCTTTCTAGGTCATTTATAGAATAAAAATATTTTATCTTGGTTTAGGAATAGAATAGAACAGAACAGAAAAGAATTCTTTATTGGCCAAGTGAGATTGGACACACAAGGAATTTGTCTCGGTGCAAATGCTCTCAGCGTACATAAAAGAAAAGAAAAGATACATTCATCAAGAGTCAAGAATCATAAGATACAACACTTAATAATCATAGGGTACAATCAACAATCAAATCATACTAGGAAACAGTCAATATAAATCGTACGGATACAAGCAACAAAGTTACAGTCCTACAATCACAAGTGGGAGGGGATGGGCGATAAGGAGTGATGAGAAGATTAATAGTAATAGTAGTGCAGACTTTGTAAATAGTTGGACAGTGTTGAGGGAATTATTTGTTTAGCAGAGTGATAGTGTTTGGGGAAAAAACTGTCCTTGTGTCTAGTTGTTCTGGTGTGCAGTGCCCTATAGTGTCGTTTTGAGGGTAGGAGTTGAAACAGTTTGTCCAGGATGTGAGGGATCTGTAGATATTTTCACAGCCCTCTTTTTGAGTTGTTTAGTATACATAATACAGGTAATAATGAAGCTGCCTAAAATGGCAGAAAGCAAGACTGATTTCAATTTTTTTCAGTTCCTATGACAGACTAGTCCTTCATTTATCACTTGTATATGACTGACATATAGAATATTGTCTAATATTTGACTGTTAAAGTTCTTGTCTTGTTCATGGGAAATTAATATCCAGACTGACTACTCTTGCAAACATCCCTTGCTTGTCTTAAACCACCCCCAAAAATGGAAGCAGAATCACTGAAATTTATTTATTTATTTTATTTATTTATTTATTTATTTATTTATTTGATTTGCCAATTGTTTACAAGATAATAAGTATAAATGTATACATAGTTGTGAATACATGAAATGGTTACATATAAGAAAAATAAAAGAATAAGAGAAACAATAGGACAGGGACGGTAGGCACGTTGGTGCGCTTATGCACCAACGTGCAAATTGTCCCAAAGGTGCTTTTTTTTCCCTCTCTCTCTCCAAAAGGCAGCTGGATTTTGTTTTTCCTCAAAGACATTTCACCTCTCATCGAAGAAGCTTCTTTGGTTCTGACTGAATGTCTCATCGAAGAAGCTTCTTCAGTCAGAACCGAAGAAACTTCTTGGATGAGAAGCGAAAGGTCTTCGAGGCAAAACAAAGCCCAATTGCCTTTTTTTTGGGGGGGGGGGGCTGGTTGTCTGAGAATCCCCACTAGACAAATCATCGAAATTATTCCGTGTTATTCCAAGTAGGATAAAATATTGACTGCTTCACTTTCTCCATCTCCCACCACAGAGTTTAGTTAGGCGGTTTAAGAATCGGCAAAAATTTGGGGCGTGTGTCTGCGGGAGTAGAAAAAAAGAAAAAAAAATCTTTTTCTCTTCCAAGGCTGTTTCTGCGGTGCCGCTTGGAGGCGTTTTCACCCCGGCGCGCACGCCTTTAAAGTTGCGGGGAGAAAGCGGGAGGCGAACCCCACTTCTCTCTCCAACCTATATGAAGCGCGTAAGGGGAATTGCTGCCCCGCTCGGTGATTGGCAGAAGAACCGTCCAGGAAACGGCTCGGGTTTCAACTTCGGGGGAGTGACCAAGCGAAGGAGGGGAGGGGAGGCAGAAAAAGGGGTTTGTTGTAGAGTTGATAAAGCTTTGGAGTTTGGCGGCGAGAGGATTCTGAATGGATCCCGAATGATCGGGACTCGAAACATCTCTATTACGTCCTGCTTTTTTTTGGAAAAGAGAGGGAGAGAAAAGTTTTGGGAACTGCCGTCGTCTTTCTCCATCTGGATCCTGGAGTGAAGCGAGGAAAAAAACACACAAAAAAAGTGTTGGATTTTTTTTTTGAGGGGGGGGAATACTCTGAATTTCGTTTCTCTCTCTCGTTACTATTTTAAGTTTAATTCCTTTTTTTCCCCTCGTCTTTTTTTTTTAACTGAACGCTTCTACCCCAACTCCCCCTCCTCCGCCGTCTTTTGGAGAGGGGCGAAGAAAAGAGTGGAAAGGGTTTGAGGCGCGGGGATGGAGGTGGTCGCCGCCGAGTCCCCCCGCCCGGGTTTGTTAGGACTTCGGACCGACGTCTTTGAGCGCCCGAGCGTGGAATAAAGTCGATTTATTGTGAGTTTTATTTTATTTTTTATGTTTTATGTTTATTTTTTTGCAAAGATTGTTTCTGTCTCCCTTTCCTCCTCCGGACAGCCTTGTCTTCGTCTCTCCGCCCGGTACACACGCCCGGGCAAGGGAATCCAGCCGATCGCTTCGTCGGAGCCTTTTCAATCTTAGGTAATTGGACCGGGCTTGGCTTGTAGATGAGAGGCGCACAGCGGCCGAGGAAGGGAGGCGGAGAAAAGAGGAGGGGAGTGCGTGTGTGTGTGTGGGGGGCGAATCGGCTGGCCAAAGACCAGCGTAATCCCCCGCTTTCCAAGCTCGCAAAGAGCACGGACCCCTCCACCTCTTTCTTGCTAAAGCTCCCCGCGCCCCGCTTTCCAACAATTAACTTTGCGCTTGGGAAAAGGGGGGGGGGATTTGCAAACGTGCGGTTGCCGGTCACAGGATTTGCAAGACGGTACATAGTTGTGCTTTTTTCTTCCCGGGGCAGGGAGAGAAGAAGTGGGTGGGTGGGCATCCGGAGCGAGGTCGTTCCAAAGTTTGGCAAGTTTGTGTGGGTGTGTGAGTGTGTTTTAAAGCGAGTTCTATCGCTTAGGTGGATGAAATTGGTTAAACCAGGTACAGCTCTACCTACCCAGGCAGGAGTCCTTGGGTGGGTTGAGCTGGCACCCCCCCCCCCCCCCAGTTATGATCCGTCTGACGTGAATGGAGTGGAGGGGCTGCTTCCTTGGAGGAGCCGCCTGCGGTTTCTGGCAGGTTCCTTCTTCCTCTTCCCCCCGCCTAGTAAACTTACTTCTATCCCTTTTCTAAACGACGCTTGTCACGCGCGAGATTTCACGATGGAGGTGCTTTACGTGGAAGAGTTTCCGAGGAAATTAAAAGAAAAATCGCCAGGCGTATTTTGTTAATTTAAGCCTGTTGTAATAATTAAGGTATTACTACAACAGGTTTTGGGCTTGGAAGAGGGGAACAGTCAACAAGACGGGAATAGGACTCAGGGTCTGGGCTGCGCGCTCTACGCTGCCTCCCCGGTGCCTGTATTAGCAGATATCGACATAGAATCTATCCTGGTTCTCTGGTTTTTCAGGATGGAGGCAAAATTCCTGTCTTTCCGCCTTCTTAGCAGCCTTTGAATCTGAAAAACCCTATTAATGTGAGTTCCTGATTTCTATAATGTTAAAAGTGTTCCCCTCTTCCAAGCCCCAAACCTGTTGTAGCAATACCTTAATTACTACAACAGGCTTAATTAACTTTCTATAACTCTTTCCAACACTGGTTTAACAGAGAACTGTTGGAAGCACAACTAAACATTTTAGCCTATGCCAAGTTCTCCCCTGCCCCCAATTTATGAGTTTGCCTTAAGGGACAGAATCTCAAGTTCTCCCTGGAAGAATATTTTAGTTCCAGCATTGTGTTTTTAAAATGCTGAAGACCCTCCGATGACGGTTCCAGATAATGAAATATGCACGGCATGTTGTAGTTAAAAAAAAACAACAAATATGTTGCCAATTATCATGGTTGAAACAGGATCTGAATTGTAGAGCTCCAATTTGCTTGGCATAATGTTTAAGGGACTTTGATTTGAAGAGAAGGGATTTCAGAGGAAGACGTGGCTGTGGCTTCAGAGGAACAAGTGGCTGCATCAAGTTACATGAGCTCGGCATATGTCATACCTACATGTTTGCAAATTCTTTTACTTATTGCGCCAAAGACAGACCCAGCTGGGAAAAATGATAACACATGGAATCCTTTAGTGAATGCTATACAGCAGTATGTGTATCAAAAAGCAAAGATTTACACGGGCTTAGTAGAAACTTGCTGTAGTACTAATGCAAACCAAACGTAGAAGAATTGATCCTTGAGGATCTTTACTATTTTAGGTCTCTTGCGATTTCAGGGTTTAGAATTTAAGGAGAGAGAGAGAGAGAGAGAGAGAGAGAGGGAAAGGAGGGAGAGGTAGGGAGTGAGAGAAGGAAAGAAAGAGAGAAGGAGGGAAGGGAGAGAGAAGGAGAGAGAGATAGGGAATGAGAGAAAGAGAGAGAAGGAGGGAAGGATAGAGAGAGATAAGGAGGGAGGGAAGAAGAGAAAGAGAAAAGGAGGGAAGGAGAGAGATAGGGAGAGAAGGAGAGAAAGAAGGAGCCTCTCACACCCAATTCAATTGCTGATATTTTAATATATAAAAATGTCCTTTCAAATAATGCCCCCATTGTTTGGTTGGTATGAAGCACCCTTCAACATTTCAAACCTCATTGTCTTTCTTGTACAAATCCCTGTAAATCTTCTACTTGCCTTTACTCATTTTCATTTGAAAAGCCTGTTTGGTTTGAATAGGCTGCAATAAGCAGCCCCAGTACTCTTTTGGAATGTCAATTAAAATGCAGATTTCTTTCTCTGATCCATAGAGGTCTTGGGAGACACCAGGCTGGTCCTGCTGGTGGAGGTGGGAAAGTGACTGAAAAGAATTTGGACAATGCAAAACCATTGAGGCTGCTGGGCTGTTTTCCCAAATAACCTTCCAGAATTAATGTTTAATAGTTGATCACTTTGAAGATTATAAGGCAGAAAGACAGAAGGGGGCCCTGGTCTCCCTTGGGAATCTGCTCCAGTGTGCCATCAATTGATTGCTACCCAGTTAATTGGTTATGGGGGCACTGATACATCAATGCACATATTTTATTGCATACTTAATGCCCAATAGGATAGACAGGCTGGCATATTGATTTAGACAACATACCGGCAACAAATTCCAACCACTCTGGGGACTGATAAACATCACACACATAACAATGGGATGGGATTAAAATGACTACTTTGGCTTCAATTTAATTACTGCCAATCTAGAACAAGTAGTACTTGTTTGCTTGTCTGTGTGTGTGTGTGTGTGTGTGTGTGCGTGTTTAAAGAAAGAAAGAAAAAAATGCAGAGCTTACAGCTTGAAGAAATCCTGTATGTCTCCCAACCCTGGGCTGTTTTTTCCCCTTCATTGCTTGTCACTTTGGAAGGACACTTTGGGCAGGTATGTGAGGAGGTGAAAATTGACTTGATGAGCGGGGTGGCAAGGTGAGCCATCAATCATGGGTGGCTTGACAACTCCGCCCAGTATACGGCTGAGAGGAGAATTGGAGTTCCCTTTCAGAGGGAAAAATAAACACCATGTGAGGCTTTTGCTCAGCCTGAGACTCCAAAAGGGATTATGCTATTGTAGTCAGGAAGCCAGAATTGTGAGGGCCAAAAAAGCATGCTGAGGCTGTATTCCAAACATTGAGATGGGGTCCGTAATGACTCAGAAAAGGCGGTCTCACTATAAGATCATTTCGTAGCAGTGCCAGCAAAGTGGGATGGATAAGTAGTTTGCTTTTGTTTTTTCACCTGTGTGCCTTCTTCAAGATAGGCCCATCTGCTTTAGGAGGTGAGGGTGGAGTTCCATAAATTGGGAGGGAGAATACTAATGTGTGTTAGAAGAAGAGTAATGTAGTTAAAACTGACTTTGGTATGAATTTAAGAAGGCATAATTGCTTCCAGTGCCTGGGAGAGCAAAAAGCTGCTTTCGTTAAGAGAAAAAGAATCATTGAAATTGGGTTCATCAGCCCTTGTCTTAGTTGATACTGGGTCTGCTAAGGGATGTTTTTAGAATCCATAGTTGGAAAGGACTGTTTAGACCAGGGGTGTCCAACCTTGGCAACTTTAAGACTTGTGGACTTCAACTCCCAGAATTCCTCAGCCAGCTTTGCTGGCTGAGGAATTCTGGGAGTTGAAGTCCACAAGTCTTAAAGTTGCCAAGGTTGGACACCCCTGGTTTAGACCAACAAGTCCTCACCCCGTGTTCTGGACAGCAATCCAAATCAAAGTATCCCCAACAGATGGCTCTCCAACCTTGTTTCAACAAATTGCTCTAATTGATAGGAGGTTTCTAGCATTCAAACAGAATCTGCTTATCTATAATTTAAATCCATTCTTCACTGTGTCTGCATGTATGTTAGGGAAAAGGTGTTGTCTTTCTTCTATATTTCCAGGAACTTGAAGAATGCTATTCTATTAGAGTTATTTCTTCCGTTTATACCAGACTCCATTTTTTCTGTTTTGACAAGTATTTAAGGCAGGTACCATATGCAGCCATTAATTACCCTTCCCTCTTCTCAAAGCTAAACATGCCTAATTCCTTCAGTACTTCTCTTTATAGGATATGGGTGCCTTGATTATTGCATTCTTTGTTCCTCATTGCATTCCCTGAATTTGTCCAAGTTCATTTCAAGCCCTTCAGTATGCCCAGAACTGGACAAAGTACTTAAGGTAAGGTCTGACCTATGCAAAGTAAACTCATCCACCTCTCAAGTTCTACAGAACATATAATATAGGACACTCATTTTTGCAACAACTGGCACTCTTGATTTCCACTCAATACCTTGTTTCTTCTTAGCAAGGTGATGCCAAAGATTGCAGGTGCTGGAAATGCTTAGAAGATTTTTACATAGAACTCGACTCTGCATGTCAATTGTTGTCTATAAGCAATATACAACTACAGAGGTTAAATTATTTCCTATATCCTTTTTTGTGGTACAATACGAGTTTCCTAAGTTTCTTTATGCTTAGAGAAACTTTATGACTGGACAGACTGATTCAGTCTCCCCAGGCTAGAAAGAAGACTTGAGTTCTAGTCCCAGCTTAGCCATGAGAGCCAGTTGGGTGACTTTGGGCCAGTCATTCTCTTTCAGCTCAACCACCTCACAGCATAGGAGGCGGAAAGAGTCTTAGGTATGTTCAACATTCTGAGTTATTTATAGCCATAACAAAGGATTGATATAAAATAAATAAATGAATAAATAAATAAGAAAAGTTCATGAAAAAAGAATCTTGTCCTATCTCTGTTTACTCAAGCATATTATTGGAAAAGATAACATGAAGAATGGAATGCTGGTACTGTTTCTGAATTATGATGTTCTACTTGCAGTATTCAGATCTACTTTAGACAATCAAGACTGAATGTTTTCCTTCCTTTGAGAATATAACATACTTTCCCCCCAATCAGGTACCTTTGCAATTAAAACTCTTATCATCTGTAGCCAAAGTAAATAAATGGGGTTTTTAGGCAACACCATTCAATATATTTGTGGACATCAAGTTGGGGAAGAGTTGAAAAACAACAACAACCTGATAATACAATTTTGACCAATGTGTGACAAACCTCAACAAGATTTTGTTTCTATTTCTTTGTTCTTTTTTCTATTCCCGTGTATGTAATTGATGAAAGCCCCATGATACTTGAATGCTTTCCTTTTGTGCCCAGAATTATTTTACAAGTGTGTCTCATTTGTAGTGTAAAAATTATTGAAAGAGAAAAAAGAAGCAAGATGAAAAAGAATTTAGTGAGTGAATGAATGAATGAACCTGAAAACCTGGAGAAAATACTTTAATATTCCTGGTAGCATTATGTGTATGTATATGTATATGTATATATATGGAATGCTGTTAATGAGAAGATGTTAATTGCAATGCAACTGAGAGGAAGATTATCTTGAAAGTCTATGGCCAAATAACTTAATGGCTAAGTAAAGATTTGATGTTGCTTTAGTCCAATATTAATTCTGTTTTCTGAGCCCATTATATGCATCACCTCAAATAATATTTATGATTGTCTTCTTGGTTAGACCAATACAAGTAGTCTTCGACTTACTACATTTTGTTTAGTGACCTCACTGAAAAAGTGACTTATGACCATTTTTCCACTTATGATTGTTGCAGCATCTCCACAGTCACATAATCAAAATTCAGACGCTTGGCAACTGGCTCATATTTATGACAGTTTCAGTGTCCTGGGTCATATGATCCCCCTTTGCAACCATCTGAACTGCAACAATTCACTTAACCACTGTGGCAGGAATGGTCGTAAAATGGGACAAAACTTATTTAACAAATGACTCACTTATCAACAGAAATGTTGGGCTCAATTGTGGTCATAAATGAAGGACTACCTGTATTTTGATTTCTATATGCAGGCAAGGACTGAGGTGTAAAGAAGTATCTAAGTTCAAACACTGAGTTCAAGGACGAAGGGTCACAATCAAGGGATTGAGTTTACCAGCTTTTTTGTCATCTGGTCTTTCTTCCATTCTGCTGGCATGGGAGTAGATTTAAACAGGGGTCTTCAAACTCGACAGCTTTAAGACTTGTGGACTTCAACTCCCAGAATTCCTCCTCCAGTCATGTTAGCTTAGGAATTCTGGGAGTTGAAGTCCACAAGTCTTAAAGCTGTCAAGTTTGAAGACCCTTGGGGTAGAACAATCCCTCTATACTTCTCCAGTCATCCTGACTCGCCATACTTAAATGGAAATAAAGACCTGCTAGGCAGGGACTTCATCCCTTGTATGGTCAGGGCAGCATCTACCTTGTTGAACAAGAATAGTTATAACATCATTGTGGCTAATCCTGAATTCCTGATTTCAGGACTACTCCTTGTATATACAAATGGACATTCCTGCCCACAAATCATGACCTCAAGAAACAGTCTGTCATGTAATAACTTGCTCCAGAGCAGAATCCTCAGATAATTTTGCAGAGAGTAATTGCCTGAAAGGACACTTTATTATATACTTCCAACCAAGTAAGGCCACCGGTCCCTGAACTGAGCATGGAGTTTCTCTATCTTTTATCTTGCAGTGTATGAAGGCATGCACCTTGATAAAGAGAGAATGCTCTAATTGATTCTTGGCCTCCAGCCAATCACAGAAGGGCTGTACAGTGCAAAAATAGAATGCAGTAATTTTGCAAAATGAAACATGATAAGCCTGTGCATGTCGACAATTATATTATTTGCTTAATACAAAATTCTTTTTTTTAAAAAAAAAAGATACTGTATTTTAAGCAACAATCAAAAATTGAAAAATTACTATGTCAGGAAAAAAAAAACCTTAGTAAAATCAGATCTCTTTCAGCTTGACTTTTGATGATTTAATGGATTTTGTTTCCTTTTTTTTGTTTTGGTGCAACAAATCCCTGCAGTTTTCTCGGCAAGTTTTCAGAAGTGGTTTGCCATTGCCTCATACCTAGGGCTGAGAAATAGTGAATGGCTGAAAGTCATCTCGTTGACTTCATGCCTAAAGTGGAATAAGAACAATCTTCTGGTTTCTAGCTAGTGCATAACCACAACATAAAGTAGATTTTTAATGAATATAAGTATAGAGATTTCTTGTTAAATACATAATTGGCTTGCCATTGTCTTATTTATTTACTCAAATAGCCTATAGGCTTGCATTTATTATTGGTCTTCCAGAGAGATGCTAAACAGGTCTAACTGTGGTTTGCCTTTTTACACAGCTAAGGTCTGCTAAGTGTTGCCATCTGGCCATCTGATTGGTTATCTAAAAGCACACAGAACTTTTAACATGTAGTGAAAGTACACATTCCACTTATTTCCCTTATCTAGGGACCATCTTCTAGCCCAGCAATCACTGCTAGTACTTTATATTGCTTGTTTCTGTTTAGTTATTTTCAGTCATGTTGGTATCTTCCAATCAAAAGAGTATGGATTGTGTAAAGTAAAATATGAACATAAAAGAAGCATCCCACTGACCAGTATATCATTTGCTCATTGCTTAAACGTAACAGAAATGGCTAAAAATTAATCGCAACAATAATCACCAAACAATAAACTGAATGCTTTTCCGTGCCTTCTTAAACACTATGGGTGAACACCTTTCCTTACTTTATTATCAAGTGTAACATATTTCCAGATTATTCAGACAGGAGCGTTCAAATTCTCCATAAAGACCTGAAAAAAATGAATAAACTGATAAGAATATAGAAGTGCCACGAGTGATTATGGATGTAATATATTTGTTAATATATTTCATTAATCTAGTAATTTGCAATCACTGAGAATAAAGGTCCTTGGTTCCAAAGATATCTGCATATAGGATATAGGATTGCTTTGTACCTCTAGAGCATATATTTTCAGATACTTTCAGTTAATATTGAAAATTGGAAGCACTAAGTACTATTATGGTGTTTACATTATTTCATAGGAAGATTACCTATATTTCCACTTTACAGAAACCAAGCATAAAAGTAATTTTAGTAGATTACAGTGTTTATAAACTGTATTATTGTAGGATGAAGATGGTTAACTCTTTAAACCAACATCCATAATTTCACCACAGATAGAAAGCTAGCATATCAGTAGAAAAGGCCAGGCTAAAGCGATTTATTAATTAAATTTTTATGTCACCCATCCCACTGATACAATGGTGTATTTGCTACCTATCTGTAGGGGAAGTTTTATTCCCCTTCCCCCAATATTTGTTGAATTTAATATTTCAATAAAATCTGTAAAGTTCTGTAGCATATGTTATTATGATGGCTTAACCTTGGCTCAGTGATTCATTATGGGAGATAGAATTTAAATTCAAATGTCCCAGGTTTGCCCTTGCCTTTATCAATATAATATGGTTTTTGACAATTGTAGCTATCTTTCTTAATTCAAAATTAGGCAGAAGTTTTATTATGTGTAATTTGCTGAAATTTTTGATGGACTGAGGACCTTTGGGAAGAGAAGACTATCTTAGTCAATACTACCATAAATTGATACTTCTTGAATTACTGTATTTATTGCTCTGTTTTGCTCTTGCTACATATATTTCTATCTCATTTCATGACTTCAAACAAAATTAGGACAGTAGTTGCTTAAGCTGATGATGATTAAAGATACATATTGGGATACATATTTATAAGAATGTAATGTTGTCATTTGGTGACGATCTTAGCTCACATTTTCTCCTTTTCTCTTTAGGATAATTGGTAGAAGCTGGGCATAAAAAGACATTTACCAACGCTTAAGTGCTGCTTTCAGCCCATGTTTGTTTAGAAGAGGTCAGATGGGATTAAAGTCCACATGGAGTTATGGAAGACAACCACAGACTGGCACTGAGAAAATGTTCAGTTGGGATTCATATTGCCGTATCTGCCTGGTGATGATCACCATGGCTGGATTTTCCTTGGCTCGGCCATCAGACAGTCTAGTTGGTGAAGAGACTACATCAGAACCTGGAGGTAAGTCTACTTTTCTGTTTTCTTTTGAACATGATCAGGCATAGGACATTCAGATCATACAGAAGTAGCTATATATCTCCAGCTCCCAAGGTGATGTTTTTCAAAGACGATCAGTTATGGAAAAGTTAACTATGAATGAAGCCGAATATATGTGTCCAAGGATAATACTGCAGAGTCCAATCTGAGTTGGTCACCGGGACCAGAGGTTTTGTCTTCCAAGCTTTTAGATTCACACTGGAGCCCATCTTCAGGAAATTTCTCTCTGGCAGAATGGAGGGGCTCCAGTCCAAAAACTTGAAAGACAAAACCTCTGGTTCCAGTGAATGACCCAGATTGGATCCTTCTATTTTTGCTGAAATGTGTCATCATCATTGTTAGTTAATTTTGAGGAAATGAACTGTGACTATATCTATACCTATATATACCTCTTTGAGTTTCACCAGTATGATTAGGGATCCAAGACAGGAGATATACAGAAGAATAATTCAAATGAACGTTAACGGTAGATGTAATGCCCGGGACTAATATTTGTGACAATTCTTCATGCTGGCACTTTCAAACCTGCAGATACTTCTACCTTAAGAAACCTTGATAACTTTTTGGTTAAGGAGATTTGAATTAGTAATAATTATTACTAATTCAAATCTTTAATTATTACTTTTATCTCCTTATCTACTGTTTGTTTTGTCTAACCTAAATAAGTCTTTTTTTAACTGATGATTAATTTTAAATTATGTGATCGATCACATTTATAAATTATTTTCTAAGGAATTCATTCTAAAACAAAGCATTTGTCATGTCTTTCAAAAAGCAAGAAAGATTTCTCAACTGTAATAATCATGCATGTTGGATTCTGTCCAGTATTTTACAATATGCTTAGCTTATATATAATTTTCTAACAATAATATTAAATTTTGCATATTAAAAAATTCTTATTTGGAAGAGAGGGAAGTCCTATTTATTTTGGTTTACCTTTTCTCCAAATTAATGTGTTTAGTTTAATAAAAGGGAACCCATGATTCAAAATGGTTATAAATTCTATTTTACCACTATTGATGCTGAATATTACTAAAGAAGATTTTTTTCCACAGAATATCTTTGCCATTTTCACAATAGTTGAGGATTTCTTTGTTGACTTAGCCTTCTTTTAAACCCCTTATTCTGTTTGTCTAAGGCCCAGAAAATGCAGTGGGAGGAACTTTGTGGTGAGAAAAATTTATACCCCAAGAAAAAGGCATACAAAGATCCTCATGTAGAATGGTTTATAACTATTGAGGTTTTCATTTGAACATTCTGTGGACTACTGTTACTTGTTTCCCTTGGACATAAAATAGCTGCTATGTTGCACAGTCTTCAGCTAAGAACAAAACCAGACTGATGGGGCCACATTTGGCCCATGGAAAATGATCTTTCTGCTGGCTTTCTAGCAAGTTTTTCTTATTCCTTCAAAGCCACAGAAAAAGCCTGTGGTGCACATGCCCACAAAGTTCTGCTGAAATCTAAACAAAATCTCCAGGCTTGGGCCTGCCAAAAAAATATGGATGACTGACAATACTTGATATTGTTGTAATATTTTCTACGAAGAAAGATTTTTATGGCCTTAATAATTCCAAACTCACATTTTGACAATTGTTCTGTTTTCTTGTGTTCCCCAAACTGTAGTATTTATGGAATGTTAAGATGATGTTTTTGATTATAGTGTATTTATTGAATGCACATATGTTTTTATTATTCTGTGTATAATCAATGCTCCTACACCTCCAAATCTTCTGAGCCTCTCAGGGGATCGGTGCATTTTTAATATAGATGTTATCTTGTAGTACAATGAGCTAACACATTTATATTAACTGACCTGTTAAACAATCTTGTCAGGGTAATGTTTATGAAATGTGTCTTTTCCCAGATGTTTTATGCAGAAGGTGAGGCCTCTGCATATCATAACATTTCTTGGCTCTTCCCCCCCCCCCACTTCTTTTTTGCTCAGTTTGTTAGAATACAAGTATGATTGGAGCTTTTTCTCCTCATATATAAAATTAGGCTTCCTTGACATTAAGAATTACATAATTTTCATAGTCGTTTAAGTGCTTTTCTAGAAAAATATATACTATAGTATAGAAATTATGCACTACCCCAATAAAACCAGTGTCTTTTTGTTGACTTTTTATGAGAGTGAAGGTTTACTATGTTTTTATGTCATTTGCCTTGTAGTGGTTTACAAATGTAAGATGATATTATCAGGTGAATCTCATAGTTGCTCGCATGGAGATTATTGCAAATCTCCACATCTTGAGGTAGAGCTGTTTTTCCAATGAAGGTTTGGACTTTTGTATCCAAAGCCTGTGCTTTTCCATTTAGCCACAGCTCTTCCTCAGGGTTGTTTCCTGCTTCCTGCAATCTGGCAGCCTTCAGAATCCTCATTCATTTCTTCACGTTTACTGTTCCTAGCATTTAATACTGCTGTGTATATGTTTCCTTATATATATCAGCTATATATCACAGTGGGAAAAATAGTGAAACTTACATGAATTAATGTAGCAAAAGGTGTGTAGAATTATTCTGATGTCCTTTGGAAAAGGATAAAAATCTATGCCAGACATCTAATTGAGAAGTTTTATGATTGGATTGAAAACAATAATATCCTGTCTGAAGAACAGACTAGAAGATCTACTAGGACCAAGTGATAATCCCACAACTCCTGCTAATTGTAATATACCTTTGGATCCAATTGGATCTTTAGGCAGCTTTTGTGGATTTCAAATCTGCATTTGACTCCATATTGAGAGAATTATTTTGGAACGAATTGCTATCTACCAACATAGATACAGAATTACTTTTACTAATCTTCTTGGTAACAATACAAACCTGAAGGTAACATGTGATCCCCAAGGGTAGCTAACCAACTCAAATTTTAACAGCATGAGGAGTAAAGCAAAGCTGTATCCCTGCTCTATTACTCCTTTCCACTCCTAAACTCTGTTACACATCATCTCAATGAAGGTAATTTTTACCCACCAAAATTAGTTTATAGAGGCTTTTTAGTCCTCCTATATGCTGACAACATGCTTATTATGTCATGAACTGTGACAAAGATGCAAAGAGAATTTGCTTTGCTTAATATTGTGAATTAAAAAAAGAAATACTGATAAATTACCCCCAAATCCTCCAAGTTCTGACCTTTAACAAAGGATCTAATATTTATCATCAGTATAGCAATGGCAATAATATTTAATAGGTCAAATGCTTTAATTACTTGGAGTTACTTTTCATTTTTTGGTATGGAGGGACCTACACTTGGCTCATATTATAAGTTGTTCAGAAGAGTGAAACAGGTGTATTGTTCTTTTATCTCATTAAAGGTGTCCATTATATTTCGGTTGCACTAAAATGTTTTGAGGCAAAAGCTGTGGCACAACTATTATATGGGATTCACTACCATAACCGCACCCAAAAGGGTACTGTCTCAAGTTCTTAAGATCATGCAAGTTCCTAGATGTGTATTTAATTCAGTATTAAAACTAGAGAAAGGAATTACAAGGATAGAAGTCAGGATCCGTATGGTTATTTTTAATTATTGGCTAAGATTATTCCTTAATCCAGCAGCTTGACATTCCTCATTAACAGAAATAGCTTCCAATTTACCTGGAAAATATCCATTACAAATAGAAAAACTGGCAACCTTGGCTTTTCTAATGAAGCAATACACAAGATGGAATATGGCCAAGCCAAAAAAAATTGCTGAAGGAAAAGATTCTTGATACAGCATGGCAACGTTGCTTTAGCACCAAGGCTACATAGGCCTTGGAGACTGACTTTTATCACCAAAGGTACATCCCTATGAAGTCACTATTACCCATCATGTAGCACAGCCTCGTGCTACAAGAGCAAGACAAGACAATATTGATCCACAACGCTATATTTCATTATATGTCTGTGGACATTCTCAGTCATTCAGGTCATGGTTGTCACAAAGGTGCTTTTTCAAAAGGCAACTCGACCTTGTTTTCCTTTGAAGACATTTCAGTTCTCATCCAAGAAGCTTCTTCATGTCTGATTTCTTTTGTTGATTCCTTCAAAACTCTTCCTCCCCTCCTTTCTTCCTCTCTGACTTATTTTTGATTGCCATCTTTAACATACCTTTTGTGCGTGTTTGTGCATACACATACATTACACACACTTTTTATTTATTTAAAACATTTATATACCCACCCATCTTCTAACCAACTCCTAAGTATGTATGTATGCCTACATACGCATATTGATCAAAGACCTTGTTTGTTTGTTTATTTTATTACATTTATTTATTTTATTTATTAAACTTATATGTGCCCATCTCACCTAGAGATGACCAGTGGTGGGATTAAAATGTTTTTGCCACCGGTTCAGTGGGCGTGGCTTGGTGGGTGCGCTTTGTGTGCGTGCACATTTTGCGTGCATGCGCGCACCAAACGTGCACTTTGTGCAAGTGCAGAAGCGTTTGTGCAGGCACAGAGGTATTCTAATTTACCTCCTGCAAGCCTGCACAATCCTGGTCGCTTCAGCAGCTGCCACGCGGCGCTACTCTGTGCCGCGCAAAGCAGCTGCGCTTCAAATTCAGCGGATAAAGGTGAGTATGGAAGCCCAGGTGGGCAGGTGCCAGCAGAGCAGTGGAGAGAACTGGTTTGGTCTCTGCTGCTTATGGCTCCTACCGGCTCTCCAGAACCGAGCAGAACCGGTCGAATACCACCACTGGAGATGACCCATCTAGGCAGTGTACAACCAATAAACCTTAATACAGATGTACCTACCAATCTTTGGGAGGAGAACAGTCTTAAGTATGGTTGGAGAAGCCACTCTTTCTGCATGCACCTGAGCATAAATCAATTATATGTTCTGGCTTCTTTCTGCCACTGTGAGGCCTAGCATCCAGCTAGCCAGTACTCTCTCTAACTCTAGCTCAATCTCTAGTTCCATATCTACAAATACATTTCCAAATGTGTGTGTCCAGGTTTTTTTTTTTTTTTTTGGGGGGGGGAGGCATATAGTTCTTCATATTCTTGATTGTATAGCATTATTTATTCATGAACTGTTCCTATGCATCCTTGCCACCTTTAAAGCAGAATGCATGATATTATAAAATACGACTAACTATTTTAGCAAATAAGAGAACCATTTGTTGGCATCAGAGTAGGATTATACTATTAATGTGATTTCAGGAAAGATTTATCTTCTGTTCAGAGAGTGTGTTTTCAAAGTACATTGCCTCTGGAGTAGATAGTGCCAAATTGAGATCTTACAAACATATGGAGTTACTGAGAAAACATCTGCTTCTTTTCCTGGGGCAGAACTTATATTTGCATATAGAAAACCATTTGAGATTGGGACAATGAAGAATTACTGGAGGAGAAAAAAAGTGAATGTGTGCAATGGGATAATAAGAATGTTTATGTGGCAGATGTGATGGAGTTATTGGGGGAGAGGCAATGATAATGGCATTTTGTAGAAGAGAGCTTGTTTTATTACACACACACACACACACACACACACACACGCATGCACGCACGCACACATATCAAATGAAGCACATACACAGGTGGAGTCAAGCCCCATAGCCCAATGTTTTATTACTTAATACATTATACTGTATGCATGTAGACATATGCATACATGGTTCTATTTTAATATACATAATGCTGCTCTTTTATTATTGCCATTTGGGGTTTTTAATGTAATAACCTGATGAAAAAAATATATTTATATGCTGGGGAAACTGAAAGACCTTTCAGCATTTCTTAAACCATATATTTGTGTAAGATTGCAGTTTCAGACTCAGTATTATTATAAAGCAGCTAATTTATTAAAAGAATTAATGGTGAAATCTGGTGATTAATCCAAGGATGCATGGGTTCATGCCAGAAGAAATAGAATTTTACAGAAGATTGAATTTGAATAGTCACAGTATTGTAATTCTCCTAAGATTATATTGGAATTGCATGCACTTTTATCTAATAAACAGTTATACCCATTTAGCATCATTATATCTTTCTTATTTTTTTACTTACTATTTATTGCATATATTAGAGTTCATTCAACTCCCAAAGCTCTGAAAGTTTTATACTAATCAGTGGTTTGAAACATTGTATAACTACAAGAGAGTCAAAAACAATATGAGCAATAAACAATATCAAAAGCTCTGTGATCAAAACAAACTCAAAAAACCCATATTGTAAAAATATGGGTTAACAATTAATATATAACTGTTAATACAACACATAATTTAGTTAGTGAGTGTTTAAGAGGTTAAATAAACTAACTCATTTTGGAATTGTACTTGAATTGTAAATTCAAAATACAATAAGTGAAATTGAATGTTTAGTATTTGCTATTCTAAACAAACCTATTACAATCACGGAAAAGCTCCTGTGAACTTCACTTATGCCAGGATTTTTAAAATAGAATTTTAACTTAAAGTCAATTAAGAAAAGTGCAAATATACCCAAGATTAAAAGAATTGCAAGCACTCTTTTCAGCTTGAGTTTAAACACATCTCTAGAGTTCTGAGAAAACTTGGGAGATTAGAATATGTGGCTAAATATATATTTTCATTCAGGAATGATTTATAGAATCTAATCAATTCACTAAAATTGCAGATATTGTGGTATATCAAACCCATCACGGCTAAAGATACTCTGGGAGAATTTGAATCACCTTATCCATTCTGTGTTTGCTTGTCTTCTGTCTTTCTTTGTTTGCATAGATTAGACATTGATGGAATCTTGTTTTAAGAGCAGCCCTCGGGCACTGCTAGCATGCACCTGATCAATCATGTTTGCACTCTGGTCCATGTTTGTTGGGAGCATGCCACTGCATTGTGTAGAGTTGAGTGTGTTGCTAGGTGTAGTCCACATACCCTTCATCACAGATTGCTCATTGTTCAAGAGCGTTCTGTGGGTAGCACAAATAATTGCCGAGACTGGTTATATGTAGTTTACAAATTCCCAGTTGTAACTTTTATTTTATTTCCTGTTGATTTGATTAGTATACCAATAATCATATTTTTCTTTTAAATTACATACTTAATCAGTTTAATCTATTTTCCCCCAATAGTCAACTTGCCAGACAACTTTGTGCAGATGATAAAGCAAAATATGTTATGCAAATAACTTGTCAGAATTTTCCCGGATGTTGTAACTAAATGCGTGTTACATTCATATTTTGTGGATTGGAAAATAAGTAGAAATAATTTTATGTCATTAATTCATTTGATACAATGTTACACTATGATGTCTAACAAGTTACTTGTAGCTGAACTGTAGAGGAAGAATGTAGCAAGTACATCATGGTAAGTATTAGGTTTTCTCAGCTCAAGGTGTAGATGGCAAGACCCTAATATTGATTCTTTCCTACTGTAAAATACAAAATATTCTAGTTCTTTAGTTCAACATAAGATATTGTACTAAATATTATTATTGGACAATATTGGGGTGCATTGAAGAGTTGGAGTCAGCAGTTAAAGAGTTGGAAAGCTCAGAAGCCAGGTTCGAGCCCCAACTGCTGCATGATGGTGTAAGCTCCCATTATTTGCCAGTTCCTCTCCACTCCTGCATGCAGTTTGAAAGCATGAAAATGTGAGTAGATAAATAAGTACCACTTTGGTGGGCTGGTAACAGCGTTCTGTACAGTTTGGCATATAGACACGCTATCCACATGACCATGGACATGTCTTCAGACAAGCTGGCTCCCTCAACTAAGAAACGGAGATGAGCACTGCCCTAGAGTTGAACATGAACATGGCTGGACAGGATAAACCTTTACCTTTATTATATTAGTAATTTCTATAACTTTTCCTACTCAGTTCTGAGTTCCAGTATTTTCTAAAACGATTAAAGCAGTTGAACAAGCATTCAGAAGGCTTAGGATCAAATATTTACTCAATTGGGTATCAGTCACTATTCTCAAATCAAGCACTCATAATGTTATTCTGGAAGATAAAAAGTGAAAAGTTCTCCATATATATATATATATATATATGTGTGTGTGTGTGTGTGTGTGTGTGTGTGTGTGTGTGATATGTGGGTGTGTAAATTTAATAAATTAGAAAACAAATAAAATAACAAGTTATTCTCAATAAAATCCAGTCAGAGTTCTACCCCCTCTTCTTACTATTGTAGTTTGTCATCCTGTATATTTTTCTTGTATTTTATACTTTTGATATATACAGACATATTTTAAATAGAAAGTTGGCTAGCATCGCCATTGAACTTAGGCCTAATATTGCTGTCTAGGGATAGAATAGAGGCCAGAGATTCCAGTTCTTTGTTTCTCTTTTGCGGGAAGCATTAGTCTTTCTGAACCCACATTTTAAATTTTATAATTTTTGGTATTAGATGCGATCACTGTTGATCAGATTACAGAGGCTAAATTTTGATTTTTGGCAGGTTTATGATTAGGAAAATTGCCTTTTAGTGTCTTTTTTTTCTTAATGAAATCTTAGCTACAGTTATATGTATGTATGTATATATGTATATACACACACATGTGTATACACACACACATACACACACACACACACACAAAGTATGTATGTGTGTAAACCAGCGCTGTCTGATGACAATTCCATGGTCATGTGGTTGGCATGACTAAACGCCAAAGATGTATGTATGTATAAATTATTTCATCACTATTGTCTAGCAGTGTTATGTGCCTTGTGACTTGGGAAGAGTGTCTTAAATTTGAGCCACATTCTTGCCATTCAGAGAATACTAATGAAGTTAAACCTTAATGATGGCAGGTTTTACTGAGGTCCCAGGTTGAAAGGCAGCTGAGTTGAACTGAATAATTAGTTTGTACATATAGTTGATAAATAGCAAGCTCACTGATGACCTTTTCTCACCCATGTTGTCTGTAAGGAAACCTGCTGAGCTAGTTAATTTGGTCTCTGGCATTTAGCTTCCTTTTCTCTTTACCGCTGATGTTCAGGCTAACTATCCCTTGGTTTTTAAATAATACAAACACTATTTTGAATTCTTTCATTTTGTTAAAATGTCATTTAAAATCCACTCCCCCTGGGACACCTTAAGCACTTAGCTTTAGATTGAGTATTGACTAATTTCAAAGAAGTAATAGGTTTATGTACTCTGAACCAAAGCACCCAAAAGTTAATTGGCCATAATCCAGCATGTCTTGTTTTATTATGAATGCTCTAGAAGTGAATATAGGCAAAGAGTGGATCTGAATTGTTATACTGAAGAACTGAAACCAATTAACCATCGGGCTTTAAAAGTAAATATTTTGAAAGATCTTTTTTTTTCCTGAAGAGATTGAAGATACTAAATTACCGGATTTTGAGGACTCAGTTGTGTACTCCTCAAACCCTGTTACAATGGGAAGCATCTGTCTCTCTTTTTCCATTTTTCACTTCCTTTTTTTAGTTGCTAAGTTTCAATGATGATTACAGGAAATTAATTTCATTGCACCTTAGTATTCTGAAGGAAATGTTAGCTGACCGTCAGGGAGAATTTTGCTAATGGGAAAATTATTGAGTGATAGCTTCTCATTGAAGCTTTTGTGGATGCTACACATTTTTCCAGCATTACTATCAAACCTTTTCTTCATTTAGATCAGGAGTGTCAAACTCTCACAGTGATGTCACATGACCTCCCCCTTCACTAACCTGGGCGTGGGTATGGCCAGCACTTGATGCATCTGGCCTGTGGGCTGTGAGTTTGGCAGCCCTGATTTAGATCCCTTGCTATCTGTAAAATCAATCTTTTTTTAAATAGAACTATCAGTTTTATTTTTCTTGTATTTATGTTTTTTGCTTTTTAAATTATACAATGTCAGACTGTTTCCCCCACCCAATCAATACTGCTTTTAAAATTTGTTTATCATAGGCCAACTAATGAATCTAACGTTGTGAGGCAGCATATAAATATAATTGAAGAACGAATTCTGGATATAATTTCCTTTGATTTTTTTTTGTTTATAATTCAGCGATAGATGAATGTGGGGTATACTGAAGTCCCAGATTTCTATCCAGACATCTCTAGGCATGGTAAAAAATAGAACCTAACTGAAAGCCAATAACATCACCCAGTTCTATATTTCACTTTCTCAGTTTTGGGTGCTTGTAGTGAGATCACTGAATTTGGGACTCCTTTATATTGGGAAATTCCTATTTCTTATATTTAAACTTATGTTTATTTTAATTCTATTGTAAGCTTTTGACAAAATAAATAAATAAATAAAAATAAAATAAATTTTGGGAACTAATGGTAAGGTAAGTGTATTTAACCTAGTAGAAATTTTATTTTTGACTCCTCTCCTTTTCATCTAGTTATCATTGATATGGTAGGTTTGAAAGCATGTGTCTGAAAAATATAGCTTGCAGGGCTTGCTAGTAGAATTGTTAGACCATCCTTCTCATTTTATCCTTTGGTCATTTCAGATAGGTTTCTTAATTCCCAATGTCATTGCACTGGGTAAAGCAGTGGTATAAAACAGGGAGATTTTTTGGTTCTTTTGTTAGGGAAATATATATACTTTGTAATAAGAAAGCATGATTTCTACGTTTCCTAACATGATCTGTGTTTTCTGAAAGACGCAAATAAAAATAAGTAAAAAGTAGCCAACTTGAAGATTATCTGCATGGATGGATATTTAAAATGAATGTTCCTTGGTGCTCTCTGAGCTTAGATGATGTTACCTAGTTTGGGTAATATCAGATGATGTTACCTAGTTTTGGATAATAAACATCAGCAAGAAAACAGCCAAGCTCAGAGAACACCAAGGACCACACATTTCAACCCTGAGCTACACATATTTTCCTTTATTGATATTCAAAATTCTGTTCATAGAGACAACAGATATGTCTAACTGTACAAATGTGCATTTTATTCCATGTGGTCCTTATATCTTATTGACTCATAATTCTTCATTCTTCGCAGCAGTTGGTAATAAACTGTGGTGATACCACAATGATGGCATTTGCATAATGACACCATTATACATATACCCTAATTACATATTTGTGTCATCGGATGCAAGTATATATATTATATTATAGCATTTAAAATATGACATCATTACATGTGTCCTCATTTGCCTCATTGATCCCGTAGGATTGTCATGAGTTTTTATGTTTTCCTATAGATTAATCATGAAAATGTGGTGGCCTATGGTGAAGATGCTAACCTCCCACTCGAAAGGTCGAGAGTTCAATCCTAGATAGCCGCACATATTTCTCTTGTAAGGTGCACACACAAAAAATATCTGCTGTGAACTCCTCATTACGGTCATAAAAAGAGATATTTTTAAAATCAGGAAAATGAATTATTATTTTTTTAAATAAAATTGTTTATTGAAGTTTGGAAATGTGGTGTTAGCTTTCAGTAATGATTTGCAGGTAAATTTAAGCTACAGATACTGAAAATATGCTTTCCACGAAAATTCTAGCAAGACAATGCTTTAAGAGAAGCTGTAGCAAATCCAAAACTTAGCAAGAGAGAATTAAAGTAGTACAATAATGTGTGCATTATTACAATATTTTCTAGACATTGGTTTTCCAAGTTTGCTAAAAACCATTTTAATTTCCTTCCATTTTTAATTTTTCATTTAACTTCAAAAATGTTAAATATTTTATTCGGAAATGCTTTTTGCAAAGAAATTACTTGTGCAATTTATATATTGCTAATAGAATAGAATATCCAGGAAACTGTTGTTTTGAAAATGTTAAAAGATTGTAGGCAATTTTTCTTTCTGATCTTGAAACAATGCCATGATACTATTTCTGTGATTATTGGAAAGCATCCAACTTGTCCCAAAGCCAATTAATTAAAATACTTCCTTGTACTTACATTGATGTATTGAACAACATTTCAGAAAAGTACAATAAAGGCCATGGTTCTGTATTCACATACTTGGGAATAGCAACATTAAACTTAAAGGAACTTCTGTCTGAGTAAATTAGCATTGAGCGTCACTGTTCAAGGATACACACATACGTATAAACACCCACAAATACAGGTTACATTCCTTTAACAGTGTTTACATTTCCTACATTGGATGAGGAGAGTACATCTTTCTCCTGTTCTGGCCACTTTTTACAGAAGCATGGTTGAGATCATTTTAACAAACTGAATCACTGTTTGGTTTGGTGGTAGTACCTCAGAGAGAAAGTCCATACAGAGAGTGGTGAGAACAGTGGAGAAGATTATAGGAAGCTCGCTTCCCATTATTCAGGATATTGCTTATAAACAGGGGTGGGATCTGACCTGTGTAACTACCGGTTCGGTGATTTATGTTTTGCGTGCACCTGACATGTGCTGCGTGCATGTGAGAAACATCATCAGCTTGCTGCCTGGACAGCTGAGCAGCACTGCGCGTGGTTGCGCAGCTTTTTTCCTGCTATTTCAACCGCAGCTGTGCCACGCAAAGCAGCTGAAGTTGAAAAAGCAGGAAATAAAGGTCAGGTAAGAGCCCGGGCGGGTGGACGGGCCAAAACAGCAGCAGATATAGAACCGATTCTATGTCTGCTGCTCTTCAGAGCTACTGGTTCTACACAGCCGGACAGAACTGGTAGAATCCCACCCCTGCTTATAAGTGCTATGTGCTTAGAGCTTGAAGCATTGTTAGATACCCCACATACACACTTCATGGTCTGTTTCTGTTGCTCCGTTCTGAGAGGTGGTTTCGAAGCATTTATAGCGGGACTATTAGATTGTGTAACAGCTTTGTTCCTTATGCCATCCGCCTTGTAAATTTGCAGGATTCTTTTTTTTTTTTTTTGCCATGTATATATATATAATATTCCAACTAGAGTATGATTTTTTTCCTGTGTCATATATGTGTATGTGTGGGTATGTATAATCTTTATTTTTTGAGAGCTGAATGCAATGAAATTGCATTGTAATGTGTGCTGATTAGTGTACATTTAAAGTGAAAATATAGTTCTATTCTACTCTGTATTCTTAATGCAAAGGGACAGGAATGACTTATTTATTATTTCTGTAATAGTTATTAGAACTATAAGATAAATTGGTTATTTTCATATCCACCAATCAAATAAATTAATAATAGACTCAGTTTAGCTAAAACTAGTTTAGCTAAAGTAAAATAGACTCAATAGCGAAAACTATTTTCACCTAATCATAACGAGCCATTTTTGCAGGGCAAGTAGTAACTTGCGAGGCTTTAGATAAATTGAACGAAGGCTGCTTTTAACTACAAATTCCCTAATTTGATACCATTACTAAGGAACAAGCCTGAGCATTTTTAATGTATTTATACTGGAACTAGCTGTAGTGAGTCAGATTACTGGAAAAAATATTTTCATATATGTTAAATAATACCTGTTTTGTAACTACCAGCCTCTGCCCGTCCTCTTTCTTAGGTTATCAGCTTTTGCTCAGAGGGTTCTTCTGCTAACATGGTGTGGAGATGCCCTACTACCTTTTTATAGGACATGTCTTATAATAAATACACTTGTGTTTCATCCACAGTTCACTGTTGAGGCAACCTAGCCCTGCCTTTTGCTGTTCCAGTTTCAAAATAGTGTCTTAGGTTTTCTTCTGATTGGTTTGTTTTGGTGTACAAATGCCTCATTCCCAATCTTCAGTCAGGGTGGCACCTGTCCGGGTCCCATTGGTTGATTAAGGCTACGGGGACATGTCTGTCTCTCTGGTCTTTTGGCCTACAGTCCATTTTGATTTAGGCTGCAGGATAAATTAGAGGCATAGAATCCTTGATCTTAGGATCCGCCAAGTCTCATTTGCTCATTAAGTGAGCTGTTTGTACACCCTGATAGGAAGACCCCTAGTTCTTTTATGAATAATGTGTTCAGAAGTCTTTCCTGTAGACTTGTCTGATAAAAAAGGGGGATACTGCTAATCAATTTAAACTGGGAAAAATGTAGTAAGAGCTTCTCATGTTGATAAAAGTGATATCTATTATCAAAACAGGGAACAGATTCTTCATGAGATGGAGATATCTAGCCCTTTTCATTGAAAGATCAGGTGAAAACAGGCAACTTTTGCCATCTTAAAACTCTTTTGAGTAGAATTGTTGGAATTTCTAAGTTGCCTTATATTCTGATATATAGTAGATACATTGTTAAACAGGTTGTCCCATGATTTAACTCTGGGGAAAAAAGTCTTACATACTGATGGTTCTGTCCCAAATTCATATATGAAACATTTTCTTCAGCATTTATTGAACTGATTTAGCAGTTAAACTGCTAGTTTAGGTTAAACTGACTGGATTCTACCTCAAGTTGAGGTGACAGAAAGATGAGCAAACCTGTCTAATAGTTTTCTAGTAGACAGATCAATAGATTAGAGGACAGATGATGATGAGTGGAAGGGAGATGTCTCAAAACTCTATGCACATTTCTTCCCTCTTCCCTCTCCATTCTTTTGTCCAACTACAGGTAGTCCTCAAATTACAACAGTTCACTTAGTGACCATTCGAAGTTACAACGGCACTGAAAAAAGTGAGTTATGACCGTTTTTCACACTTATGACTGTTGCAGCATCCCCATAGTCATGTGATCAAAATTCAGATGCTTGGCAATTGACTCATATTTATGACCATTGCTGTGTCCCAAGGCCATGTGATCAGCTTTTGCGACCTTGTGACAAGCAAAGTCAATGGGAAGCCAGATTCATTCAACAACTGTGTTACTAACTTACCAACAGTAATGATTCACTTAACAACAATGGCAGGAAAAGTCCATAAAATGAGGCAAAATTCATTGAACAAATGTCTCACTTAGCAACAGAAATGTTGGGCTCAATAGTGGTCATAAGTCAAGGAGTACTTTTAATTTGTGTTATTTTTGGAAGTAGGACCACTTCCAGTGTTGAGAAATAGCCCAAATGACAGGTGACCTTTAGAGTATTTTAGAAATGGGTCCTTTCTTGCATTATTGCAGATCCTTTTATATTAGGATTTTAATTGTATTGTTTTATTATTTATGGGATGCAATGTCAAATTCACCATTATCTATGGAAATTAATAGGGCAGGAATCCCAACCCTGGTTTGTGGACTGGTACTCGGCCACGGCATGCCAAAAACCGGGATGCACAAACAAGTGCAGGGAGCATGTGAAACAACACCTCTTCCAGTCCCTCTTTCCATGGAACCGGTCCCATTGCCCAAGAGGTTGGGGGCTGCTGTAGTAGGGGATTCTGGGCAATTTATTCTATCCATTTGCTCAACCACTTTCATAGGCTTATAGTTACAGAATATCATGGAAGGAAGGGGCTGCTCAGAATATTCTTTTTAGCTCTTGGGAGACATGTATATTCATCATTTAAACAAGTAGCAGATGGCAGCAACTGGAAATCCTGCCCAAATTCGGGAAGCTAAGAAAGGCAAGCCTGATTAGCAGTTGAAAAGAAACTTGATTTTATATTCTTTGTATTAAGTGGCTATATAAATGCAATAAACCAACAAACAAATTCTCAGGAAGTCTCAAGACTATACTGTAGCCTGAACTGCACTCTATAAGCATTTTCTTCTCTCTGCTATGTGACTTGCGTGCTGAACACAAAGTTCAACCCTAAGATAGAAATCAGGGTAGTTCAACCTGCATGCAACTTTTTCATACTGTGACTAAGAAAATTGTATGGATATATTTAGGTAGTCACCATAAGTTGAACTCAAGTCAGGGACATCATCATACTACCTCTAGTGTGGAAATGTTCCCTCTGGCAACAAATTCCATAATTTAACGACATTCTGGATAATTAAAACCTTCCTTTTGTTTGTCTGGAATCTCCTGCCAAGAGATTTCATTAGATAATCATGCATTCTGGCATTGGGACGAGAATTTGTCCACATCGTACAGAGTTTCATCTACTTCAGACATTTTTTCTTTGCCAATATATATGGGCCCCTGTGTCTGGGCCTATTTTATTTGTACTCTTGCCCAGATTAGATAGCAAAGCATACAGGCAACCTGTGCAGTCCCATAAAAATGTAGGCTGATATGTTTTGATTGTAGCCTTTCACTCTCTCTGATGTATGATTTGGCTAAGTTGAACTGTGGAGAGAAATCCATAAGGCTGAAATCTCTATTCAAAGTAGTACAGCATGTTTGGTGGATGACATGCCCACCAAATTTTGTTTCTGGTTCAGAAAAGCATTTTTTTCAGGTGTATTTTAACATGAAGCAACATTGTTTGCTTCTTGGTTCACATTTATATATTTTTATTTTTTACTATAAATGAGTACTATAAATGAGAAATCTTGAACACCTGGAATAAATATATCAAACGCATATTCATTTTTTTTAAATAACAGAAGAGTTGGCTTTTTCCCTTATATTTGTATTTTTGGATTTAGATGGTCTCCTATCAGATGCTGGGACTTTTGCTCTTTGTTTTAACTATAGCATAACTAGAACCATAATTAATGAAGTAGCCTTTGTTTGTCTTTTATCTTTTATATACATAGAATATACATTTTATATTTTGTTGATGAGTTTAAAACTTTATATTTCTTTACTTTACTATAATAATAATAAAAAAAACTGGTTAAAAGTATTCTGGACACAAACTTCATGATAGTTTTACAGAGTATCGTCAGCAGAGGTGGAAAAGTTAATCATACAGAAAGTCTCACCTATGTATAATGAGTTTTGAAGTGTCATATTATATATTAATGTTATATGTTACTGAAATAATTAATAATATGCAAAGTAAGATACAAAGAAAGCATGTTATTTTGCTCTCTGTGTTGGTAGCCATACTAGAAGAAGGATGTACTCAGATTATTTATTTTTAATAGCCATCCTAACAGTAAAGCCACAGCAGCCAGAATTCTGATGCATCAAGAATTTTGCTGTCGTGTCTACATCTTTCAAATGTTGTAGTTGCAAGGATATATTTCTTGCCAGTTTTTTTTTTTTTTAAAGAAGCAGCTACTGAGTTTTGCGCTGCAAATCCATGTTTGTCTTCCAAGTTCAGTTGTACTTATGCCCAGGACAGTGTATAGAATTACAGCTTGAAGCTGGATGTTGAACAAAATATGGACCCAAATTGTTTATTTTTTTGAAAATCTGGAAAAGAAAAAAAGAGCATGTTGTTTGCATATCTTACAAAATCCTTTCCTCAAGAACTTTCTTTTACCACTGCTCTTATTTCCAAAACTTCCACAAAATCAAACAGGCTTTTTGTTTACATTTGTATTGTTGCCACCCATCCGTGGAATATAACAAAACAACTGCACATGCAAACTCACAAAGGCTAAGTTAGTGAAGGTAAAGTAAATAAGTACCAGCTTTTCTCCCTGCATATAATAACTGCTTTCTTGTTTAATCGATGTATCCCTTTTTAATTTTTTACAAATTGGGTTGCAGATTGGCTGAGCAGTCTTCTTGCTGGAAGAACAAGACTTATTCTTGAATAATGTTTTGATATTGGCCATGTTGTGTCTCAGCTTGAATTGATAAGCATGAGAAATAAGTTACACAACTTGTCAGGTGAGCTAGTGATGAATTGACTTCCAGGACAATATTGGACATCCCCAGAATGGCACTGATGCAAGAAAGTCTCATGCTATCCATCTAACTTACACTAACTATTTGAAATTTACAATGTTTCAGAGAGCGCCCCCCCCCCCGAACTAACTAAAGGTCCCAATAATATTAAGCAAGCATCCGGCTTACTATGAACTAGTACTGAAGGATTGTTGTGTTGTTGTTGTTTTTCCACTATAAGCCTGAAGACAGGATTTTTTTTCCTTTTAATCTCTCTCTTAAAACTATAATGCAAGTTATAAGGGCATTTATATAAGCTGTGAATTCATTAAATATTGGTTGTTGTATACCACCCAGAGTCATTTCTGATGAAGGGGAGGCTGTATAAATTCAATCAATCAATCAACAAACAAACAAACAAACAAATAAATAAATGAGTCAAGAATGATGGCTTAAAAGAGAAAAAAGAACTATCCTTGAGACAGAACTAAGATATTGGGGCAAAAAGCAGGCTTACAATTTGTTCTTTTAATCCAAATTTTGGAATTTATTCCATAGGGATCATGTATTGTGGGACGGTAGAAGCCCCAATTCATAACTCTGTTCCTAGAGCAGGGAGGAAATAAGCTCAGGGCATATTTGCTGCATTTCCTACATTATTCAAGGGACTGGTAAAGAGGAAGTGATCTCCATTTTTGGTTATCATCTCAGATAATAGGAAATATGAAAACCAGGAGTGCATACAGGTGATTTTGACTCTTTGGAACTGGCTGTTTTCAGTACAAGTAGCCCTCAGTTTATAACAGTTCAGTTAGTGACTGCTTGAAGTTACAATGACACTGAAAAAAAGTGACTTATGGCCATTTTTCACATTTATGATCAGGGCAGCATCCCCATGGTCATGTGATTTACATTCTGATGCTTGACTGCTGGTTCATATTTATGAAGCTTTTGGTGTCCCAGAGTCCTGCGATCCCCTTTTGTGAGCTTCTGAAAAGCGAAGACAATGGGGAAACCAGATTCACTTATCAACCGGGTGATTAATTTGACAACTTCAGTGATTCACTTAACAAACGTGGCAAGAAAAGTCGCAAAATAGGACAAAACTCACTTTACAAATTTCTCACTTAACAACATAAATTTTGGGCTCAACTGTGGTCGTAAGTTGAGGACTATACCTGTATATTTTCAAGAGATGACAGAAACTATTGCTGCATACCAGGATCTGGTATGGACAATATCAGATAAATTATTACAGGTAGGCCTTGAATTATCACTACAACTGAGCCCAAAATTTCTGTGACAAATTTGTTAAGTGAGGTTTGCCCATTTTACCATCTTCCTTGCTACAATTGTTAAGTGAATCTCTGCAGTTGTTCAATTAAGTAACATGGTTGTTAAGTGAATCTAGCTTTCCTATGGGCTTTACTGGTCAGAAGGTTACAAAAGGGGATCGTGTAACCACAGGACATGGCAACCATCATTAATATGAGTCAATTACCAAGCATCAGAATTTTGATCACATGACCATGGCGAATGCTGCAATGGTCATATGTGTGAAAAACAGTCATAACTGTGAAAAGAGGTCATATGTCACTTTTTCAGTGCTGTTATAACTTTGAATGGTCAATAAATGAACTGTTGTAAGTCAAGGACTACCTGTACTGCATATTTATACTGCTGTCGCTGTATTCCTGAGGGGAATAACAAGTGGCTCTGTAGTGGAGAACAAGTGGTTCATTCTAGGTTTGTCTCTGCTGTTTTGCAGTATTTTAACCAGTAATTGAGGGCACAGCAGGTTGGAAAGTCAGTCTCCCCTTTTAGGGGAAAAAGAAAAAAGAAACATATCAAGTTCAAAGCGACTGATCTTCTTAATAAACATAGATCATGAGAAGAGTCTCTGGGAAATCATGCATGTCACATGGATTGAAATGGTCCCTGCCAGGTCTGGCTGGAAGGCCATATGGTTGTTGCTGGAAAGAACAGGCAGCCAGGCACTATATGGCTGAGTTCATTGCTTTAGTGCTAAATTTCATGTAAGTATTAAAAAGTATGTACAAGTTTAGCCAAAGCACCACAGAGGGAGATGGGTTAAATCTGTAGAGTAATATGATTTCCAGGTTTCCTGGATCTCATCAGTATTTAAACCTAGAGGATTTTTCCTGAAAGAAAGGGGCAGGATAATGCTGCACTATCTCACCTGCACTTTTTTTGGTCTGGGCACATGGTCAAAAGCGGTGCTGAGAGAAGTTTTATAGGCAAAGCTTATAAAAAGTGACAGGCTTTAGCTGCTTCTAGGTTGGAATCTGGCAAAACAAACAGTTATGTCACGACTGTTCTTAATATTTTATGTTTCTCATGCTAAAACAATTATTCTTACTATTTCTAAGGTTTAAGCGTAAGGGTTGATGCTTGTATAGCCAATATGACCTCATCATTCAGGCACTGGAAGAAGGAATCAGAAAGCTTTGAAGAAACATAATTTAAAACAAATTTTTAAAAATGAAAATAATACTAAGGAAAAACTTTGAAATTCAAAAGAAAGGAGTGGGTGAGAAAATACTCCAGTGAAGATTGGGAGGCAATGAAATGGAATATCCTTGAGGATAATCTGACTGGATGGAAGACAGAACAAAAACATTTTGCACTATAAATTCTTTTTTTCCCTTCAAACTCTACTGTGCCTTTACGTCATTCTAAGCCCTTTTCTTTAAAAAAACAAAACCATTAGCATTCCCCCTCCATTTATAACAACATTGAGTTTTATAGGTCTTAAAAGTATTCAGTAGAACACAATTCATTTTGGAAAACACATCCCTGGTCATCAAAGTCAAAGCCCCACACAGGTTTTTTTTGATATAATGGGGGTGGGGATTTGATCTCCCTGCTATGACTGTAAATTTTGTCATTCATTGACAGTGACTGTCAAAATACTATTTCATGCATCATCTCCATCTTTCTTGCTACCATTTTGATACACAAATGTGATCTCTTTAAAGTACATATCCCTGGTTTGCTAACTAGGTTCTTAAAGCAGTTAGTTTCTGATTGAAAATCCTTCATTAACATGAAATCTTAGCTGAGATTTAAATATTTCACAGAGTTATGGTTTAAATAAATCTTAGATTTAGTTCATTTACAAAGTTCTGTGAGCTGTTGATTAAATCTAAAGCCAATAAATCTACTGCCCCAAAGGTTATATAAAGTATCATTTGTGTTATGAGTGAGTAGAAGGGGAGGCAAGTGCAGAAATTTCCATTGTGACATTGTGGTATATTCTCCCTTATGTATTCTCAGACAATGTCACAATGCAAATATGAAAGGACAAAGCTTGGTTTGTGATGTTGCAATGGGTATTTCAGAAAGTAAGCTAGGCTTACTTATGTTTAAATATCAGAAAACCTAAACTAATTATAGATTTTGGGCAATTAAAAAAACCCTTTTAATCTTTTTACCAATATAAAGTATACAGCAGAAAGCAATCAATTTGCCATTTGAGATGTTTCCTTCCTTCCTTCCTTCCTTCCTTCCTTCCTTCCTTCCTTCCTTCCTTCCTTCCTTCCTTCCTTCCTTCCTTCCTTCTTCCTGTTTCCTTCTCTTCCTCCTTCTCATTCCCTTTCCTTCCTTCCTTCCTTCCTTCCTTCCTTCCTTCCTTCCTTCCTTCCTTCCTTCCTTCCTTCCTTCCTTCTTCCTGTTTCCTTCTCTTCCTCCTTCTCATTCCCTTTTCCTTCCTTCCTTCCTTCCTTCCTTCCTTCCTTCCTAATCCTATTAAAGCAAAATGTCATAATAGATTAATGGAATCTATAATTGCCTCTCCACATTAGTTAATGCAATATATTAACATTCATTGAGGACTTTTTAGTCAAAAATTTTTGAGCTATTGAATATTGAGAATCATTTTTTAAAACCATATGTGGAAACTATTGCTCTTTGTATAGCAAGATTATTTAGATTAAGTTGCAAAGTATTTAGTAATATCAGCCACCCATCTTATGACTTGAAAGTAAAAGAATTGTATTGCTTTAGTGAGGAGCAGCTAAAAGAAGATATTTTTGCCATAGAAAAATAATCATTGTTTTTTACAGTGCTAATTTACGGAGATTGTGGATCAGGGTTAGCCACTAGTTTTGTGGGCTTGGACATTTATTATGTTCTTCTACATCATCTTTACACCTGCAGACAGTTTACAGCTGTGTTGTTTTATTAGTGATTGGTGGAAAGCGATGACTGGAGCTCAGCCATTCAGATCAGTTATAACATGAAGGAGAATAAAGACGAGTGAATTGGTTCTGCCTATCTCAGTGAACAGCAGTAGTCCTAATCACAAGTTAGGGAGGCATCCAGTGATTTAGAGAAATGATTTCATACATCTCGAACAGAGGAGGTTCCCCATTGTGACCATTTGTTTTCAGTTCATGATGAAGTTAGTGAGCCAACAGACTTATTCCTGCTTTCCCACATTGTATTTTTGGCCAACCGAATATGCTGCTATGTGGGCTGGCTGTGAGCATTAGATAATGTCACAAAATAAATAAATAGAATTAAGTAATACATAAAGAAACATTTACGGTATTTATTAACCAACATTTAGCTGCTGCCTATTCTCAAAAGTCTCATTAAAGCGCTAATGTTGCTGAAACAAGCTAAATCATGCATACAGGACAACTTCAATAATATGGCTCAGAGCTGTGACCACAAACATCTGATAGACGCCACTGTGCCATTGTGTGCATGTGTCATGGTGTCATGATGTAAACAATCCAGATAATGTTATTTGTGCACTTTGCAGAATTTGCATCATTTTTGTGAGGATGTCATGATATGCATGGCATTGCTGGTCACAGCCCTACCTGACCTTCCTATCTCCCCTGCAAACGCACACATGCCTGAGAAATACTGTAGATGAAATCCATAGGTCATGCAAACTACAATATTTAAGAGTTAGAGAAAATGTATCTTGGCTGTAGGCTTGTGCTTCAGAAGAAGTTGTAAGAGATCTTTCCTATTTCCATATCATGCTACAGATCTTGTAATCAATTAGATATACTAAAGAGATCTATAGAAATAAATCTTATAGTCAATTAGACATAGAACCAAGAAAGCTCTTGGTTCTACTTGATGCTGAATGTATCTACATTCAGCATCTTACAGTATCTTTAACTGAATGGCAAAATCTTAAATTTTGAAAGTTCTTTTACTAGGATGCTTGTGTGAGAAAGAGTCGTCCTCTTTTCATCACAGCCTGCCCTTTAATTGTCCTGGCCAACCCTGAGAAGTGTATCCACTTCTCTTTCAAATCTAATTTTATCCCAGACCTTTTAGGATGGCATGTTGCTCTTCTTATCAACTATCAATGATAAAGCACATTTTATCAGTGTTTCTAGCTTGGCTCAATATTATTAAAATGGCAGCTGACAGAAATGATGATGATGATGATTGTTTTAGAATCTGCACATACTGGATCAAATTCCTTCACTGATCATTGTTGGACATTTTGTTTCCCACTTCTGTTGCTTCCCTTCCCTTCTGTGCCTGCCTATATTTCACTTTAGCAGAGCCACCCACCAAATATCAAATATCTCAGCCTGATGTACGTTCTGTACTTCCGGGAGAAACGTTGACATTGCGCTGTCAAGTGAAAGAGGCCACCACCATCACTTGGACTAAAGATGGAAAACGTTTGGTGCCCAATAATCGAACAGTCATTACTGGGGAAACTCTGTGGATTAAAGATACGACACCCAGAGATTCTGGCCTTTATGCTTGCACTGTTAGGATTGCAGACAGTGAAACTTTCTACTTCATTATAAATGTCACAGGTAAGCTTCTTGAGAGACATTTTCCAATGTATTCAAACAGCTTGTCTAAATTAATTAGGTATGGAGATAACAACTTTATTTTTTTCTAGGGTAAAATAAAACAGGCCACATAACATTCTAGTCACTCTTTCATTATCCACCTGATCTAGCTTTTTGGGTGATTTCCTTGATGGCCTTTTCTGTATCCCTTCAATGTGAAAATCAAATAGGCTTTAACATGACAGGGGATTTTCAACTGTCCTCCCCCAAATATTCATCTGATGACAATGATGTTTTTTCTTTTGTACCCAAAAATGGTGGTTGTGGTGTTATGTAATTTTTTTAACTTCTCAAACCAACCTGGCTTAGCGTCAGTTTTGATGAAAGATGGCAGCATGAGGTATTCAAGGAACTAAAATTAAAAAGATATTTCTTCAATATTGGAGTAAATTGAGGAATGTTTCATTGACTGCTGAGTTGCCACTACACAGAAAGTATAAAATTACTGATTACTCTGGGAAATACAGATAGTTCTCAACTTATGACAGTTACTTATTGACCATTGGAAGTTACAAGGGAGTATTCTTCCCCAAAGTGATTTATAACCAGGTTTCAAAGTTCCAAAGTTGCCTTCCTAGTCATATGACTGCATTTTGTTTGGCAACTGGCCTGAATTTATGACTGTTTGCAGCATTCCATCATGACCATGTTTTATGATGGTTTTTGTCAGAAACAGGCATATACTTCTGGTTTCTAGCAGATATTGGTGCATAATAAAAATAGGTTTGCTTAATGACTGCTGTGTTCAATTAATGATGGCCACATTTTCTTAACAATTGCCATGAAAAAGATCATAAAATTGGATTCAATCACATGGTAGCCGACTTACAATTGTAATTGCTAGGTTCGATTATGGCCATAGCTGAAGGATTACCTGCATAAGCAGCTTGTATGTATGTGTTTATTACTTAGCAGCTTGTCTGTTTAAATTGAAACTATGAAATCCTTCAAAAGAGGTACTTAAAATGTGTGTTAGTGTGTACACAGCATCACTTTTTCAGAGCAACCATGACTCATTTCAGAGGCATACTATTTCTGCTGTCTCCTCACGTGTGTTTTCACACCCATCTCTTTCTCTGCATGCAGAAATATCCAGGAGTATATTTTGAAGTCTAAAAAAGTGACACAGCTGCCTTAATGATTCACAGCGAAGCCTTTTATATGCATTCCTTTGTGTTCTGAGTCACTTTTTTTTCAAAAAGGGTTTCTATAGATCTGGAATATAAACTGGAAATTAAAAATAGTGATTAATAGAGCCACCTAAGATGTATACATCTATCTATGCAGAATTATATTCAGTGGGGCTCATCCCAGAAACAGTCCTAAAGTCACATCAAAAGAAAGTTGGATGTTTAAATCAGTTGATGTTCCATTAACAAATAGATATACATAGATATACATACATAGAGTATATGTGTATTATAGTAATAACACAAACTATTTGAATGTATGCTTTTGTGTTTTCAGTAATAATAAAACTATTTTATGTTATTTTATATTCAGTATGTAGTAGAGATCTACTCTTTAAAATATATGAGTTTCTTAAATCCATTTTATTTTGTTTGTATTAAAAAAAGAATAAACAAGGTAATATTTTGTTTAAGATTTTGATTCATGATCTATGTGTATGCAGTCTGTACATGGAGAGGACAATGGTGCATACTTATGGATGTTCTGAAGCACAAACTTAGCTTCACTGACTTACAACCTGCATTATTATGGTTGGTTGCATAGTCAGCCAGATGTTTAGCCTGGATTTGACATTTTGATCTACTTATCCAATCCTTCCCAAGGATGATGATGATAATGTTGATTAAGTAAGACTTGCTTTAGCTATTTTTCACTCGCTCAAGGTTGACTCAGCTTTCCATCCTTTGGAGGTCAGTAAAATGAGGACCCAGATTGTTGGGGGCAATATGCTGCTTCGAGACAGCTGTAAAGCAATATGAAGCAATATATAAGTCTAAGTGTTATTGCTTTTTTCAGAAATATCTCTCACATATATATTGTTCTTAATATCCAGACTGCAGAAAAATACATGCTTGCTTACAGTATCTAGCAGATGAATGATTTTAAAAATAATTTTTAAACTTCAGATGTTCTTTCATCTGGAGATGATGAAGATGACAATGATGCTTCTGAGGATTTTGTGAATGACAGCAACCCAATCAGTAAGTAAATTCAATAGTTAAAGTTTGGAAGATACGTGTTGAAATACTATGTTCTGGCTACCTTTATTCATTCTTGTATCCAAAGTTCCCAACTCGAATTTTGTGAAGATGAGGTTTTGTTTTACAGTAGTTTCCTTACTCTGTGGCTGTAAAATGCATGAGCTTTAATTAGCAACAGTTTATCCCTCTTATTTTAAAAATATTTCTAGTATTTGTGGCATGGATATAAGTTAGCATATTTCTCCCTGTACATTTATTTGAATATCTACCTATTTATTTCTTATAACATGGCAATAACTTATAATAAAAGCAAACATCTTTAAAGGATAAAGTATTATGAACAAAAAGCTATATTTTTCCTAATGACTGTTTGGCCTAATGGCAACAACTTTAACAAGAAAGTTGACAGTCCAGACAGAGAATGATTACCTTATCTGTCAACACAGAACAGTATCAAAACAATTTGAAACTAAACATTGCTATCAGATTGTATTTTTAATAAATCAAAAGAGAAACTATATAATAATCATAAATATAGTGGCTATATTTAATTAAAGGTAAATTTAAATGAATGAATCCAATCTAGTTTTAGTTCAACTTCAGCAACTACTTTTTGGAGAATGGACATGCAATTTCAGTCCAAGATAAAATACGGTCTTTTTCCTGGGGAGGGAAATCATATAGCATTATCCTACATAATATATAACATTTGTTCTGTTACATTAACCTGGGACAGTTTAGTGAGTATGTGTGAGTATAAACATAGATAAAGTATATTTAAAACATAGTGGCACAGTGGTTAGCAGTATTGTAGGCTAACTCTGCCCACACACCAGGAGTTTGAGTTGAACTGGTTGAAGGTTGAATCAGCCTTACATCCTTCCAAGGTTGATAAAATGAGGAGCCAGATTGTGGGGACAATATGCTGACATTTGTAAGCCATTCAAGAGAGGGCTGTAAAGCACTATATAAATCTAACTGCAATCGCTATTTTAGTATACATTTACATATGTGTACTTGTGTGTGCATATGTGTGGATAGATAACTGGATAGATTTATTTTTTATTTTATTTGTTTGTCAAACATGTACAAGATAACAAGTATAGGTATAAACATAAACACGAACAAAGGTGATTTCAAATATCACTTTTGAAAATATTTGTTAGATAGCCATGTGTACAGAATGTCAGTCTCTCATGTCAAACATGTACAAGTTAACAAGTATAGGTATAAACATAAACACGAACAAAGGTGATTTCAAATATCACTTTTGAAAATATTTGTTAGATAGCCATGTGTACAGAATGTCAGTCTGGGTTTGCGTATATGAGCTGTTTCTTACCTATGAGAGAAGAATAGGTGGGTTAAGCCAACCATTATCCTGCATATGATTTTTATAACTTTTCTATTTTGACAAAATGCTTTTTATTAAGAAACATAAAGGCAAATACATGTCTTGGCTATTCAATGCAGCTAATAGGAACATTTGCTGTTCGTTCAAATCCATATCAAATTTGAATTTGAATGTCAAACATAGGTACATTATTGGATTTTATACTGTATATGCTTTGACAGGCATTTTATGTAAGATGCAATAAATCTCACCAGTATTATTAGTAATTTGATCACAGCTAATAGGGACTAGGTTGAGGGTAATTGTGATAGATGATATTATAATGCAATGGTACTAATTATTGAAAATTTGCAATGCATATCAAACGCTTCATGTTTTACCTTGAAAACTCATAATCTTCTTGTGGCTAGAAGAAATCAGTTTTAGTGATGGTCATTTTTCCAAAAGTTATCTAATGCTACCCAAGTCATTTACTTACCTACACTAGACAAATACATTTACTATAGTTATGAAAGAAGTCTAGAAATCATGATGCCAATATGTTTCAAGGCTAACTAGAACTTGGGAGACAAGAGTACACCATACTTGTTGTCGATAAAATATAGATTGCTAATATTGTACAGTATTGCATAGCAGTTAATAAATCATGTCCATTTCAAGGCCAAAGTGAACCTAGCAGCCGTATGAGTTCCTGTACTTAATGCTGATTCTCTTTAGGAACAATTTATCCTTTATCCAGATTTTGGACTTTCCTCCAACAATGTTATTTGTTTAAACTGTTTTGTGGAACATACTGTTTTCAGGGCCAAAATATGTATTCATTATGGATAGGTATTCTGTAAGATTGTTGCTGGATGAGTGAGGTTGTTTGTTTTGTGTATGTTACAGACTTAACTGATTTATTTTGGTTGCCTAAATTTCTTTGCAGCAATATTGCAATTTAGTTGTAATGTCTATTTTAAGGTTTCTTTCTTTTATACGCCTTTCAAATTAATGAAGTATTTTCTTAAGTTTGCGGTTTTAAGGAGGAACAGCACAGAACAGCACGATGAAATGCTGACTGATTTTTCTAACTAATTAGTTCTAAAGGCTCTACCCTGAAACAAAAGCAATCACGCACAATGTTTAGAGTGCTTAATTTTTTTTTAGATGTTTTCTTTGATTGGTCAGCTTGTTAAAGAGTTTGTAGCTGTGAACACTTCACCAGCTGTGTTTTTATTTTGCTTTGTGGCTGAAGGGAAGATTCCCAATGTGTGTTAGTGGATTCAGAAACAGCTGTAACTGAGGGTTGGAAAGATTTAGTTGTTATGTTCTTCTATGCTAATAAAGGAAGCTGGGGGGGGGGGAAATTGAAAGAAGAATGGTTATGTTTCTGAGCCCCTCTCGTCTTAAGAAATTCCATGTCAATTGATTTATTTCCGGAAGCATCTATTGTAAAATAATTAAATAGATCTGCTGTTAAACACATTTTAGTTTTATTTTTTTCAATAGTGAAACGAATGAATAGAACTAATTATAGTCATGGCATTAATATATAGCTAATCAGATTTCTCTTATCTGGAGGAAAAGACTAAGAATATAGTAATAACAGCCCAGGAAAGATAATGAAAATTAGTAGTAATTATGATTGAGTTAAATTACTATTTGCACAACAATGTGAAATCACAGCTGCCAGTTTAGCTTTAGCTGGTTTTGGCTGCCATTCGCACTGAGTTCTTCTCAAGAGCCTAGGATGTTGTAATGTATTGACTTAGTATACATGTAGATCCAACAAGTGTGTTTTATAAATGGAAAATGGAAATTTTGTCAATGCGTAGATTCTTTGCACTTCCCTCCCACATATATTAAAGTCTCTAATTCTGAGGCTGTTTGCATTTGCAGTCCACCATCAATGTCTTGACATTTAATAATATAACTTTGTCAAAAGTTATAATACTACTTTAGTTTTTTCCTGTTAGATAGGTTTGTTGTTACAATAAATTGCTAGTCCGTATTATTATATAAAAGTAAAAAGTTGTAGTTGTAATGTTATTTTATTCTACTACACAGAAAGGAGTTAGAAGTCAACGCTTTTCTCTCTTTTTTCCCTTTTCCCTTACACTTTCTCTCCTTCTCTTTTCATTTCCATATATTTTAATTTATTTTAATTTTCCTTTGAATTTTATATTCTGATAAACTAATTAAAATTGATGAATGGAAAAATTACAATAATGAAGGGATCTTGAGAGGCTTTGACATCCCAAACATGTTTCCACCATAAGATACATACAAATGCTTTTGGTTCTGATTTGAAAAATAAGTAGTAAGGTAAGACAAGATACGATTCATTTAGGTATCCTACGCCCTTATTACTTGGAATAATGTAACTCCTTTGAAAAGTGTATAATTGCTTTATGTGCACACATATGCAGAGAGAGAGAGGGAGAGAGATCCACTCTTTCAAATAACGATATTGAGCATGGCATTGAAAATAAGTAAGCACAAGGGAAAATTGCTATGTGGGTGGATAAATATTCTGGGATAAGACTTTCCAACTCCTTGGCATGTTAACTTTCCCTGTATTAATTAAATTTGCATATACATTCTTACCCCACCCCACCCAAACGTAATAAAGGGCAGTATAGGACAAAAGTCATTTTTACCAGGCATGAATGTAGTTTTCGGGTACATCCTAGTATTTATCTGAGTTAATTGAATTTATTTTGTAAAAACAGGAACATTAAATGAAGCTCATTAAGTTCATTCCTGAAATTATGTTGACAGAAATCATATATAAAATGGAAAACAAGTTCTTTCCTATCTCTTCCTTTCTTTCATACTGCCTAGATTGCTCAAATTCTTAGTGATATTCTCAGAATTGTTTTTGAAGTATCAAATAACATTCCACGTTGGGTTACTTAGAAAGGCGGGGTAAAACTAAAAAAAAAATCTTATTGCAATTTAGAGCTACCTATAATGATGCAGAATCAGAAAAAGCAATATAAATATACAAAGACCAAAACAAGATATTGAAAATATGGAATTTTAAAGAAGCTTCATCAGGAACCAAAGTGACATGAAAGAAGCTGCTAAGAGAGCATACTTTAATTTGGGGACTACCATGGAGTAAACATTACTTAGTAATTAATTACTACAGTAATTATTTTTCCTAGGATTAAGTTGTGGTGTTTAAGAAGCTTTATAATAGGATATGTTTGTTTCTTCTCTACAGTCCACAAACTCTGGCTCAGAATTAGTTCTGACTAGATTGTGTAGGAAGTGGAAAGACCATCTCTGTACACTGTGAAGTTACAGCTAACCAGGAAGGGGTTGGATTGGGTTGCCTTGTGTTGGTCTGAAAAAAAGGCTCAGATTATTTTTTAAAAATTAAGAACTTTAGTCATACAATTCTTTTTTACTATGGCACTTTTAAAAATACATTATCTGAAGTAACATATTGTATGCATGTGTTTATATAATTCTGTACTATCATGCTTCATTGTGTGTGTACAATTAAAATAATAATGAATAATGTATCAATGTAAAACTATTACAATTGTGTAAGTCCTATATCAAACCATAGAATTGAATAATCATATAACTAATATACATATACATTCTAATGTAAATAATACCTTTTGAACACCTTTCCAAATGTTTTTATTTTCAAGGTCTTTCTAAAATTTAGGCATAATGGTGCCACCCAGATTTCCAGTAGAAACATACTCCAAGAGGGTGGGTGTAGTAACAGAAAAACACTTCTCTATTGCTCTCTCCTGAATCTCTTGGAAATAAGAATTCTACACTATGCTCATTCAGCATGAGTCCACTATATGAGTAGGATCGGTTTAAAATAAACAGTCTCACAGGCAGCTGGGTACCAAGTCATACAGAACTTTGGCAATCAAAACTAGTTAATTAAATAACAGCTTTGCAGAACAATCTACAATGTGGTTATTCAGAAGATGATGGATTCAATAACAATTAAGGCCAATGTTTCAAAAGAAATGTTGTAGATTCTGTTTTAATGTAATATCCTGGTTTTAAGGGAATTTTTGTTTAATTTAAGTTTAAATATGATAGATTTTTAAAAAGTTTCATTCTTGAACTGTGTTTTAAGTGCCCTAAGGCATGAATCATAAGTAATAATTTACCTGACATTGGCTAGATTTTTGTCTAGGTACACACTGAAATTTCTGAGGTATTCAATATCTTATATGAGTTGTCAGAGATAACATAAATTAACAGGGTAAAACATCAGTGTGACTTCTTAAAGTATCATGTGGGGTCTCATTGGAATGTCACCTATTTGGGAAGTTTCTGGCCTGGAATTTACATTCTTATAGAAATTGAGTAATTTTTTTCTCTTTTCTCTCTACTCTTCATTTTTTAAAGCAGAAGGACCTATCTGGACACACACTGACAAAATGGAGAAGCGCTTACATGCTGTTCCAGCAGCTAACACAGTCAAATTCCGTTGTCCAGCTGCAGGAAATCCCCTACCAACCATGAGATGGTTAAAAAATGGGAAAGAATTTAAGCAAGAGCACCGGATTGGTGGATATAAGGTAAGAGGTTTGTTTATGACAGTAGTTTTTAAGACACTTTTCATAGCTATAGAAGAGAATAATGAGAATATGATGGCCAGGAAATTTTTATTGTTTCCTCTTGTGTTGGCTTTGTGTAATTTGCATAATTCACAACTGAACTGGCTCATCATATATATGCAAATCCTAAATTTTTGGTCTGCCTTTAAGTCTGTCTGATGAAGCCTGGCAATTTTGGGTGTTCTCAAGGGGGATTTTCACCTGTTTATGTCTCATGAAATATATGAAGTGAAATATTGATGCATAAAACATTGCAGTTTGATGGAAACTCAAATTCCATACCATGTAACCTGATCAAATGTTATTATTTTATGTTCTGCATACCTATTGATTGATTGATTGTTGTTGTTGGTTGCGAAGTCATGTCCGACACATAACGACCCCATGGACAACATTCCTCCAGGCCTTCCTGTCCTCTACCATCTTCTGGAGTCCATTTAAGCTCATGCCTACTGCTTCAGTGACTCCATCCAGCCACCTCATTCTCTATCGTCTCCTTCTTCTATTGCCCTCAATCTTTCCCAGCATTAGGCTCTTCTCCAGTGAGTCCTTCCTTCTCATTAGGTGGCCAAAGTATTTGAGTTCCAAGTTCAGGATCTGGCCTTCTAAAGAGCAGTCAGGGTTGCCTCTGTGTGTTCCAAAGAAATTATCTATGGTACACCCATTGGTATTTAGCTGTCCTTGAAAGAAGGGCAATATCCAGTGATCACATACATGCTCTGTATTGTCCTAGTACATGGCATCTCCACTTTCGCTCTGTATTGTCCTAGTACATGGCATCTCCACTTTTGGGGGGCATGTTGGAATATAGAGAGCCTATTATGAGTATTTACAAAATGGCTGCTATAATTCTTCTGGCCAATCATAGAACCACATGAGAACCATAGAACCATATGAGCAGCCACACAATGCACTGCAACCACCAATCACTTTACTTTTAATGACTATGTCTGGGATCTCTGTGAAGCTCAGATAAATTTGTTGGAAATTCAGCTTGTCCTTGGAGTAGATAATTTGTTTTGCAGATGGTTATCTGGAAATAGGACAGAGTGTCTGGTAGAAGAAAAGGAATATATTGGCTGATATATTGTCTCTCCTGTGTTATTCACATAGAATCTGTTGTATCTTATGCCAGTGTGTGTGTGCGCGTGCGCATGTCCGTGCATATTGTGTATGTGTATTGATTTCTGATCATGTGTAACCTCCCCCAGAGCTTCTGGGGATTGAGCAGCATGTAAATTTAATAAATACTAATGTTCCTGCTAATATTAATCCTGGTAGCAGGAATAGGAATGACCAATTTTAAAATATAAGAGTTATTGCCAGTCAGTGCAGGCAGTTAGATGGACCATAATTTTGATTCAGTAAATGGCTGAATTTGTTCACTGTATTTCTTTTTGTTGTGCTTGTAATTGAACTCAGATCTCACATTTCATTGTTGACTAGTCTCTCTTGGCTGCTAATGTAGTTACATTTGTAGTTACATTTTGGGGAGTTGTCATTTATGTAATAGATGTTGTGTGCCTTCACCTGGAGTGTTGTTCTTGTTTTCTGTTTACAGATTTTGTAAAGCCAAACTATCAAAATTCTAAATCGATTGTAACTAGTGACTTTCTGTTTTTTAAGAGTTTAGTGATAAAGCAAAAAGGAAATAAAATAGAACTTGGCAGTAGCATTCAAGAAAGTGTTGTTAACAGTTTGTACTTTTGAGTATGGCAACCAGGAATATTTCAATTTGGAGTAGAGCAAAAATGTAGAGTTTGGTGATTATAGCACACAATAAAAGAGCAGGAAAACTATTTTAATGAATTTTATGGTCTGTGAAATAGATGAGGGAAACAAAGTTTTTAAGGGAAAGTAATCACAATTACTTAAAATACTTGCCTGAAATTTTCATACCATCAGATTAGTCGTCTCTCTTTAATTTCTGAGTTACTGATTAGAAAAATTAGCTACACTGTCAAGAAAATGCAGGGTTAAACTGAGGTCAGGATTTTAAAAAAGTATTTAGTGAAATTGCTTTTCTTCCACTGCTTTCATATTGCCTGCATAAAGGGGAAAAAAAAGCAAAGAATGTGCCTAGAAATCTTTTTTAGTTACACAGGCTGTGCATGGGGTCAAGAGGGAGGCAAAGGATGAAAACAGCTTTGTATTATTTCAATGGAAGCCCAAACCTCTTGTATGCATGTTGTGATACTATACATACCTATGACATGATTGAAAATGATTGAAAATGAAACAATTGCTTCCTTGCTAACTAATCAATGCTCAGGAGAACCAACTACCAAATTGACTCAATACTATGCGTCTTGGCTGGCTGATGTTGGCTGTATGTTTGCAGGACAGTTTCATGTGATACCTGCTGAAATTAGTCTGCTGGCTGCTTCTGCAGAGGAACGGAATTGTGAACAGAGCCTGAAACTGATTTGGAAGCTCTTTTTGTTCTTCTGATATTAGAAGAAATGTCTGGTTCCTGTAAATGGCTTGATGGAGTCTTAGGCAATGAACTGTTATTGGAAAGGGTAACGATGAGGCATGCTATATCTTAGAAGAAGCCCTATTTGGGGGTGATAACTGGGTGTGTTCCTGAGCTGAAATTGGGGTTGGAGTTGAGAATTTAGTTGAACCTGTAGGTATGGAAGAGTTGCTAACTTAGTTTATTCGTCTGCCTGGATCTTTTGTGCTTGGAATGATATAGAATTATATGGTTGGAATGGACCTTACAGGTCTTTTAGTCCAACCGTCTATATTGCTATTATGTCTTCCTCATGTTTGTCTTCTCTGTGCTAAAATAAACATACCTAGATCTGAAGAAGCTTCTTGGTTGAGAAGTGAAACATCTTCAAAATAAAACAAGAAAATCCAGTTGCCTCTTGAAAAAGCTCCTTTGGGACAACTATGACCTGGATGACTGAGAATTTCCATAGATATACCTAGTTCCTTTCGTTGTTCATCATGTGATTTAGACTCCATACCTCTTATCATCTTTGCTGTTCTTCTCTGCCCTCTTTCTAGGACCTCACCACCTTTTTTCTATTGTGGTGACAGAACTGGATCCAGAACTCCATTTGCGGCCTCACCAGTATGAGAAAGTGTGGTACTATCACTTCCCTTGATCTTGATACTATCCCTATGATGATGCAACACAGGATTGTGTTGGCTTTTTTGGCAGTTGCACCACACTGCTGATTCACACTTAAGTGGTGGTCCATAAGGACACATAGATGTCTTGAAACTATAAGTTTGTGTGTATCATAGGAGATGTGGATTGTGACAGTGAAGAGAGGAAGGCAGCTAAATCTGGACCACATATAAGTTCTTCATCTATGCTGGGGATAGGGCAACTATGTCAGAAGTTTGAAAGGGGATTGGACAAAGTCTACTGTTTGGTCTGTGGCCAAAACTAGCAAGCAAATAAATAAATAGTCATTCATGACATATGCTCTCTAAGGCAGTGGTCCCCAACCTTTTTTGTACCAGGGACCGGTTTCAAGCAGAAACATTTTTCAAGGACGGGGGGAGAGAATCCGAGTTTGGTAGTTTGCTTGCAGACGTTTCATTACCTGACTAGGTAACATCTGATGTTGTTACCTAGTCGGGTAATAAACGTCTGCCAGCAAACCACCAAGTTCAGGGAGTGCCTCGGCCCTGCCTCCCTCAGCCCCATCCCTCAGGTGTCTACCTCCCTCCCTCCCTCAGGTGTCTGCCTCGTTCCTCTCTCAGTCACTCTATCGCTCCTCCAGCAGCCCAAGAAGCCGGGGGGTGGCTTTTCCTGTCGCCACAGCTTCCCGAGCGCCCGTTCACCCCCACCCGCCCGCCCGCCGCTCGCGTTCAATCCCACAGTGCTCCGTTCTACCTGCCTGCCTGCCTGCCTTCTTGTTTTTGGGAGCAGCTTCGGCTGATAAAAGGCTAATAGTTATTATTCTCAGCCGAAGCTGCTCCCAAACAACCAGACAGGCAGGCAGGCAGAACGAGCACTGTGGGAACAGGCGACGGTGGGGAGGAACGGGGCGCTTCGGGAAGCTGCGTGACAGGAAAAGCACCCCCCGCTTCTTTGAAGCAGTTTCTTCCTGGGCTGGTGGAGGAGCGAGAAAGCGACTGAGAGAGCTGAGCCAGAGAGCAGGACAGGCTTCGGTTGCTTCCTCCCTCCCCTTCTTTCATTTGTGTCCTTGATCCCCAATCCCAGCAGCATTCAACGAAGGCGAAGAAACGCCATTTTTTTTTTTTTTTTCTTTGCGGCCGGTAAAAGAGTGCTCCACGGCCGGTACCGGTCCAAAGTCATTGGGGACCCTGCTCTCTAAGGCATATTTTTACCTGACTTATACCAAGACAAATAATCTAATTTCAGTTTAGCTTGCTTCCTAAGATATACATATCAGCTTTTTGTTCGATTCTGTTGCTCTGGTTGTTCAGTTGCTAAACCACTGGCACCCAACCTTTTGAACACCAGGGACTGGTTCCGTGGAGAGAGATTTTTCTGCAGACCGAAGGGGGAATGGTTTTGTGTGCTGCCTGCATTCCACGGATGGTGCATCACTTGTTTGCACAGTCCGGTTTCTAGCATACGGCAAAACAGTTCTGGTCCATGGACCAGGGGTTCAGGACCCCTGTACTAAACTACTAAGTTACATCATTTAGCCTTTTCCTTGAGTATGGTTTCATTGCTCTTATGCTTTGTCCTTTTAATTTGCCTTGTCCTGAAGCTTGGTTTCTTTTGGTTAACTGCCAAGAAATCTCTACCTTTTTTTCCTGCATTGTCAGGGTATAATTATTTCCTTATCCTTTCACATGCAGATATTAATAAGAGCAGAAGTTGTGAAAATCCATAGATCTGGTAAAGGATTTTTGAAACTCAACTGCTTAAGGATTCTCATTATATGCCAAGTACATAAATATATTGTATCAGTTGATAAACTTACAATAGCTAGTCATTTCAGTTATTTAGTGACTTCCATGGTTTCCATATTAAAGCATAGGCTCCTACAATATATGAAGAAACTCTCAAATTTGCCAGTTGCAAATGTAAAAGAAGATAGGCTTAGCCATCCTTCCCCCCACCCCCCACCATGGCCAGATTTTCTACAGCTTTTCCAAGGTGTGCAAATGTTCCACATGAATGTGAATTAATGAAATAGAAATTTATCTGTTTACATTTGCTTACATCATAAAGTGTGAGAGGGCACCTGGCAACAGCTTCTGTGTTTTCAAAGCATAAATGAATTGTTTACCATTCATTGTTAGCCACTTGTCTTGGAGATAACAGGCTAAATGCAAACAATTAAGGGAGTTAGACTTATTGATCCTTACTTCTAATGAATGTTTCATTTTTAAGAAAGAAAATTGAGCAGATGTTTTTCTTCAAGAAGGGGGATGCAATGATATACAATATATACTGAATGTGCCCCTTGATTGATTCTTATCAGCAAAAGTTGATTACAGTCATATATATATATATTGCTTTCAAATGGATATGAATATTCTTAAACTTTAGAAGATAACATTCTTCTGAATAATGTGGAAACATCATACTATGTTTTAACTATATGCATTTTATTTTTAACTTATAAATTGCCTCAATTCTTAGGAGCTGTATGTTATACAAAATTTAGCTATATATGCTTATATACATTTCCATATGTATAAGCATGTAAAGAATGAACAATATTTTTCTGGGGCATAGTCAACAAAACAAGGAATTATGGAAAGAAAAGGTAATGAGTACTCCATGTTTTATAGGTGTGTGACTTTTCTAGAAATGTATTTATAAACCATATAAACCATGTATTTATAATGCCTATAAAAAGATACAGTGCATCTGAAGTTACAATGATTTATTGATATTACAATCTACTTACTCTTGTGTTTGCTACTTCATTATTTCCCCCTATTCTTCTCTTGCATATTCAGCTTTTTGTTTTGTCAAATAAGCTATAGGAAAACTTTCTTATAATTCCCTTGTTTAGTTTAGTTGTGAAAGTCCCTCTAAAAGGCACCATCCTTTAAAATACGGTGGCCTCATAACGATATCTTTATTTATTTGGTTTTTTGTTTGTTGTTTGTTTGATTACTTTGCTATTTCAGAATGAAAAATATAAATGACTGCTACAGGGAAGTATTAATTTTTCTGCAGAGAGTGACTGCCTGTTCTTTAAACATTTGGAAACTCTTAAGTTTTCCAAGAATACATGCTGAGGTCGTATTTCAAAGGAATTGAACTGTTGCTTTCTTTTTTCCCCCCAAGTTGAAGTGTGCAGTTCTGCCCACACCATCGCATGTCTGTTGGAGAATTTCTAGGCTCCTTCCTCTCCCTCCCCCTCCCCCCAATCTACTTAACAAGATAATATACAGAACTAAAAGTGAACTAATCTTTCTACTTTCTCACCTCCAAGAAAGTAAATTCGGTCTATCAGTTTCTACTGAGGTATTAAAAAGGGTGTTTGTTTCCACAGCTGTGTTTCGATAAGTTACATTACCACAATCCTTTTTGCCTGCTAAACTTTAGCTTGGATAAATAACCTGATAGTTTTCAATATGTAGATAAATATTTGTAAGAGCCACATAGTAATTGATCTTACTTTGTAGAAAGGAATAATATTCCCACAGTCAGCCTTTGCAGAAGATTCTTTTTATGTATACTGCACTGCTTGATTGTAGTTCTAGTAATCTTTCATGTTGTTCCTGGGCAAAAAGTTACTTATTAAATCCAAGACAAAGAGATGAAACGTGATAAAAATGTGTATACAATATATGTGACAAATAGTATAATCCTATATATTGTCACTAAGTCTCCTTAAATTCAGTTGGATTTATTAGTGGAGAGAGGGAGAACCTAACATCATTTTAGCCTATCTACAGTATACCTGTAAGACCCTTTTATTCAAACAGTTCTCTGTGTAAAAAAATATATCTCATTCTGAAGTTTCATCGCTACAATCACACACACAAGCCTGTGCTCACAATAGTACAAAACATCACTTTACCAGGAGTAAAATTTTATCTTTGTTTGCTTTGATCAATCCTCATGACAATGCTATGTAACCTAGTTTGATCTTAATCTTGGTCACGGGTGTCAAACTCACCACGTCACGTTGCCATCACGTGATGTTTTGTAATGTTTTTCCCGTTCGTGGAGCTGGGGTGGGCGTGGCCTGCACGTGAGACATCCGGCCCGCGGGCTGCCAGTTTGACACCCCTGATCTAGGTAGAGAGATAGGAGAAGAATGTGCCAACTCCACAGTTTTCCTGATTCTTACCATGATATAGCATTACAAAAAGTCCTCAATTTACGAACACAATTGAGCCCCAAATTTCTATTAAGTGAGACATTTGTTAAGTGAGTCTTGTCCCATTCTTTCTTGCCACAGTTGTTAAGTGAATCACTGCAGTTGTTAAATTAGTAACATGATTGTTAAGTGAATCTAGCTTCCCCATGGACTTTGCTTGTCAGAAGGTCACAAAAGGAGATCACATAACCCCGGGATATTGCAACCGTCATAAATATGACTCAGTTGCCAAGTGACTGAACTTGGATTACATGATAATGGGGATGCTGCAATGGTCATAAATGTGAAAAACGTCCGTATGTCATGTATTTTAATGCCATTGTAACTTTGAATGGTTGCTCAATGAACTGTTGTAAGTCGAAGACTATCTGTACTTTACCTAATGTCACTTTTTCAAGATTAGGTTTAAATTAGAAATTGAAAACAAGGATTGAAATTAGAACTAGGATTTTTTTTTTTTTTTTTAGAAAGTCTAGTTAAAATTGACCTTGCAAATCTTGTTTGGTCTGTTTTGTGCAACTGTAATATGCACTTTTCTAGGAAAACTGGGCTGACTTTATCCTAATTATTAAGCTCTGGCATATCTTGGAGTCAGATAAAGGCGAATAATAAGGAGGAATGTTGAGAAGTTCCCTGGCAATACGATGCAATATTTGACAAATGAAAAATGTATGTATTCTAGCTAGCTGAACAAGTTGTATTGTCTGAAGTTGTAGTTATTCTAACATAATCTTGCTCAGTATACCAAGATGTACTGAACTCAGGACTTGTCAAAATCAGATAAGGGGATCAGAGTATCCTCCTCTCCCTCCCACCTTTTCCTCTGTTAATTAAAACATTTGTCTATTCTTCCAGTCTGTCAGGCAGAGGGCAAATGTCACAGTGTGATACAATATTGTTGGCTTTGTAAATAGGCTAATTGTCCTGCTGCTCATAGTCTTGTCTCCAGCTGATTCATATACATCTCTCAGCCTTAAAAGATTTCATTCCTCTTTTTATAATATGTATGTATTCTTAATTCTATACACACTATAATTTTTTTATTTAATAGGCATGTATTAGAGTACTACAAAAGAATAATGAAGAGGATGATATTAATGTTAGATCCCAGGAACAGAATATTGAAATGGGTTATATGTAAATATTAAAACAGAATTTAGTTTATAAGACTTCTTAAAACCTCACAGCATTTATGAAGACCCTAACATGACCAGGTTATGTCCAGCTATCTGCCTTATTTTCTCTGTCTTACACACCTATCTGGTGTGCTGCTGGTATTCTTCCTCTGAGGCTTCCTTCCTTTGGTCAAGCTCTTCATTCTTGTCTGAAACATCCGAAACATTTCCTTAACATTTGGTGAAGCAATGTCTAACTATAAAAGGTATTTTTTGGAGCCTATATATTTGAATTTGAAAACAGGTCCCTTGTCTTTTTAAAACACATTGATAAATAAACTTTTGTGATATAAATAATGGATAATTTGGTCCCCCACCTTTTGGATTAAGCTTTCTTAGCTATTGCAATCTGTTCCTTAAATTGGAAGCAATAAGTGAATACATAACAGAGGGAGGGAGGGAGACAGAGACAGATCATTAGTTGCTGCCATGTCATTGAAATAAGTTTTCTCATATAGTGTCCTATGCCTGATCTGTCCCCTTAGGTTTTTTTTCCTTCTTCACAGGTGGATAGTTTGCTATCACTTCCTGACTGCTTCTCTTCCCAACATATGGAGTCCCTAAAAATTCCCTGACCTTAATTAGTTGATTTAGAACCCTCTAGCCAGTTGGTGTTACTACCTGAAACTAACCAGACTTTAATTAGTTTCACAATGAAGGCTTTTGTTATCAGGCACAATAAATTTGGTTGTAAATAAACCCATTGGTCATAAATAATTATTATTCTATTGTATTTGTGAATAGTTGCTAAAGAAGATTGCTAAATGAGGAGTGTCTACAACAGGAGTGTAAAACTGGCGGCCCACGGGCCAGATGCATCACGCACAGGCCACGCCTACCCCGGCTCTGCAAAGTCAAAAAAAAAAAAAAAAGGCTTGATACGTCTCAATATGTCATGTGACGTGATCAAATTTGACACCTGTGATCAGCACATGACACTGAGTCTATTGTTTTCAACAATGTATGAAAATTCTCTTTCTTTCCCTCTCTCTCCCTCTCTATCTCATCAATCATCTATCACATTTTGAGGATTTTTTTTCAGATTGCAGTTTGTACCATCCACATTTAGTATTTATGCTAAGGAGAGATTGAACTCCTAGTCAATGACACCCATATTTTCTATGAGCACCAGACTATTTTGACTTCCACTCTAATATCACAAAGCATTTAATAAACTGAACTTTTAAAAAGAAAGTAGTGCAGAAGGATTAAAAGTAGAATTAATGCTGTTTAATCTTAGTGAAAGGCTGACCTTGTTATAGTTGAGGATTGATTAACTGATTAACAGCTTGGCTCTGTACTAACATTCCTGTCAGTGAAAAAAAAAAGATATATCTTGTTAAGGTTTTATCTTGACAATAAGATGACTAACTTGGAAAATTATAAATGTAATTTCTTTACGGGCATCATACACATTTTGAAGGAAAATGAATATCAGGTACATTAGAGGTAGGTTTAAGTTGTGAATCAAAGTAGAGATAAAGTATCAATCTTACTGAGCACTCTCAGTTTTCTCCCTCAACCAGAAATCCATGTTATGCACAAGGGAAGCAATAACATTATCCTTCCAAACCTTGGAATATTCTCTTGCACAGGCCCCAGCCTGTGTTTTCTTATTTTTATACTAGATACAGCAAAGAAATCAGATTTGTCTTGGGTGTTAGTTATTTAAAAACTAACCTACAGGAGAAAATGCATTTTGGCACTATTCTGTAGTCCCTGAAGTAGGTGTGCAAAATGTGACTAGATATGTTTAGCTGCTGCTGATAAAATATTGTGTTTGGATCACAATTCAGATCTCTCTTTAGTCATATATATTTTGAGTAATCCAACCATAGAAATTTTGGGATGCCTAGGTGAACTTTGTCTATTTTAGTAATATGGACAACAGCTCAAAATTGAATTATTGAAAACAACTGGAGGGCACTAAATTGTAAATTCCATATCAAGGCCAGGGAAAACAAACTTATATAACATTTGAATTATGATTTTTTTTCTGAAGTTATTAATTTTTACTTCCTTATTCTGATGGGACATGTATTATAATTTATGAATGACTTTCTGATTAGTAACTTATTTATGTAGAGCATTTATGTAGCATTCCTGGTCAAACTGTACTTCTTGAAACAGTCTTAAAGATGAAGAGCAAGGCTCTGTTTCATGAGGTCTGTCTATGGCTTCATATTTATATTGGGAGAAGTAGGAAATAATCAGCATTGCAGTCAACAACTCCCTTGATGTGCTCAATTAAAATAGGGAGAAACTTAAGCTACTCAGAAGGAATTTCATATAATCAAACTCTTTTGTTTTAGTTATAAAGACTAAATGTATTATGGAAATAGAACCAGTGAGAATGCTTTAGAAATGCTTCATACATCAAATCAAACATTACTATATTGAAAGAAGATTTATAGATATTGAGCAACAAGCTTTGTGAAAATATTAGATCTGTGAAACTTAAATTAATTTGCATTTGGTTTATACAACATGCAGTGATGTGGGCAAGGATACACATATGCAACCAAAATTATAGAATGAATATTATTAGAAGTTATTATGATATATATATAAAGGTATATCTGTTAATTTTCTTGCAAGCATACATTGAAATGCAAAGAATATTACATTAAAGTATGAAATGAATATACTGTACTAGCTTTCAAAAATTTCTATAAAAATTGCATATCTTACTCTTATTGACTTGCATAAGTGATCAATATAATTTTGGAATTTCCTGGGGTTAAAGCTTCCAAATTCTTAAATATAAAGCTTAATTTTTGGACAAAGTGGTAGAGAGGTTTTAAAAATACTTATGCAAAATAAGATTTTTAACATATATAGTTTGAACAAATGAATCTGGTAACATTGGATAAATGAGGAAAACAATGAAGTTCATGAGTATTCATTAATATGCACTCATATTAATTGTGTCAGGGTTTCTTGCCTGAGCAGGGGATAGATTAGAAGACCGCCAAAGTCCTTCCATCTCTGTTATTCTGTTTTTCTGTTAAGTATCATGATTGTATTCGCTTCTTGTAAATTTTGGCTTTTTGGAGTGTGCATGGAAGCAATAATAATGGTGTCAGATTGCATCAAACCTGCCTCTTAGACTGATTATGCACACTGATTATGAAAGTATAATGTATGGCATCCCAGTATGTAAAAACTACCAATAACTTGAAAACGTAGTTTGAAATAGTTGGCACTCACCTGAAATATTTTCAAGTATACTTATGCCGCTATAGCTTTTGTGGCAGGATATTTGGATTTAGTGCATAGAGTAAGCTTGAGGAGTGTGGTGGTGCAGTGGTTAGACTGCAATATTGCAGGCTAATTCAGCTCACTGTCAGGAGTTCAATCCTGAGCAGCTCAAGGTTGACTCAGCCTTCCATCCTTCTGAAGTTGGTGAAATGAGGACCCAGATTGTTTGGAGCAATATGCTGATTCTGTAACCCGCTTAAAGAGGGATGTAAAGTAATGTGACACAAATCTAAGTCAGACGTATCAAACATACAGCTCGTGGGCCAGATTTGACCCACAATAGGCCCAGAGTTGTCCCACAGTTCCATCCCAGAGACGGCAAGGAATGACCCATTGAGGAATCCACTATGACAGCTAGGCCATGCCTTCTCCCGTCCCCAAGGGCAAACAAAATTCTGATATGGCCCACAATGGGATCAAGTTTGACACCCCTGATCTGCTATTGTTAGTGCTTATTTCTTTTCTTGCTTTTGAAAGCATAGCCTTGCCTATTCCTTCATTATTCTCAGTTGCTGCAGCAGGGAGTTGAGTGTATCAAGTTCTGTCACTAGTGTTTCATCCTATGTATAATGCTGCATGTATCCAATTCACCTACTCCATCCAGATTCACTATACATAGTGAATGCACTACACTGCACAAGAGAATTCCCCTGAAGTGACTTGGCTTAAATTTCATATAGAAAGAAGATATGCATGGTTTATGAGCTCCTTATATCTTATATCTTTCTTACTTGACTGTATGTATACTCTAACTATTTACTTTACATTTGTACAATCTGAGTCATAGAAGGAAAGATAGACATACTGCAGCAACAGTGCTTATTAAAAACCAAACCTTTGATTGCTCACTGACTATTTCCTGGTGCTTAATAAGAAGCTAAAATGTATAAAGTAAACCCAGGATTTTGTTATGAAAACAATCATGAACTTTTATTCAGTGTCTGAGTAAAGGGTCATTATTATATTCATAAGTGTGAAAAAAAGATATGAAAATAAAATAGAACATCTCTTTTCAGAATCTTCAAGCTTCAAAGATTTTATGCTTAGAATTATATTATAACTAAGTTCCAGCGGCATATATGTAAAAGAAGACGGTTTTAAAAATTATATTACAGGAAAAATAGTGGCTAATAGAAATAACTTGGGTTGGAAAAGAAGCAGAAATTTAATATTTGTGTTTGCTCTGAATCTTGACCTTATATTGAAGTCAGTACACACTGGAGGATGATCCATGATTTTTTATGAGCACTTTTGGGAACCCTTTATGCATTGGAGATTACTTGACTGATGGCTGTTTTATTCAAAACAGAAATAACCCCCCAAAACTTGTTCCAGAGAAAATTAGATGTTGAGAAACTGGATTCTGGATCAGTTATTTTCCAGAAATGCAAGATTTTTTATATGCTGCTTTGTTTTCTGTATAGAGGAAGATCTAGTCATAATTATTACAGTAAATGCCAATTTAATGGATTAATTGGTAGGAAGGAATGTGTATTATTGCTGAATGTTGGTTAAGTATGAAATTGTGCCATTTGAATAATAGTACTGTTCCACAATATACATCATTTTTATCAGTAGCATGAATTTGTAACCCTAACCCCAGAGTTGATTAAAAAAAGACTTTTTAATGGCCTTGCAGTAGGCAAGCATAGTCTTCTTCTTAATAAGCAGAAATCGAAAATTGATGTTCTTTAAAATATTTTTCTTTTTTAAAAAATTCTGTTAGGTACGGAATCAGCACTGGAGTCTTATAATGGAGAGTGTTGTCCCATCAGACAAAGGAAATTATACTTGTATTGTTGAGAATATCCATGGATCCATCAATCACACATATCACCTTGATGTTGTTGGTAAGTAATGTACAGTGGCTATAATATATCTTAAAATGGTTTACTTTTGGAATCTAATTTTGTTAATGTGTAGCACAAAATCTATAAAGGCTTTAATTGACTAACAATGCGCTCTCTCTCCCCCCCCCCTCTCTCCCTCCCTCCATCTGTCATTGATTATGTACTTTGATACAGTCATTAAAGCATCAGACTAGAAACTAGGGGACCATGACTTTTAGTCCTGCTTTAGGCACAAAGCCAGTTGAGTAACTTTGAGATAATCACTTTTCCTCAGCTCTAGGAAGGAGGCAATGGCAAATCACTTCTGAAAAACCTTGCCAGAAAAACTGCAGGGACTTGTTCAGGTAGTCTCCAACTAGGTAATTAAGTAGTTAATTGCTTAACAGGTTTACCAAATTCAGTTGCTTGTACTTTCTATAATAAAGGAAATAGAATTTGGGGTTCACAATCCTTTCACCTAAGGAGAATCTGTCCCTTTTTGTTTACATGTGGGTTTTGTCCCCCAGCATTTTATTAAGATTTATCATTTTGGGTAAAAATATTAATTTTATTAAAACACATTTTTTTCTGAAAATTATATAAGCCGAACAAAATATCAATTTAATACAGGAAACACAGCTCTAATTTTTTGTGGGAGATACAACACATTTTAAGAGTAAATTCATAAAAGATTCTTGGATAAGAAACCAGGTTTTGGATTTAGAAGAGTTAACATTTAGTACTACAAAATTATGAGTTTAATATGAAAGAAGTTTTAAATTAGGCTGAAATATATCACATGTTTATTAAAGATGCCCTAGAAGTTGATGTATTATTTCTGGATATATTTATAGTACTAAGAAGGATTAATGTTTTCAAAAAAAAAAAAATTCTTAGTAATTTTGAATTTAGAAAATGTGAAGACAAGACTGGAACATAGTCCCTCATAAGTACTTAGATAGAAGTAAATATAAAAATAGTAATGAGAACACTTTGGAAATAGTAGAATTGTTTAACTCCATCATTTTAATTAACATCATTTTAATTAAAAGCAGCTTACTAATGCCTGGAAAACAAGATATCAATCATTTAAAAGCTATATATATATAATTCTGGGCTAAATTAAAAACCATCTGAAGAATAAGCACTTTTCTGTCATAATTTCAGCACAGTTAATCCACAATAAAACTAATAAATGGACCAGGCCCACGTCTGTCATAGCTCTATAATTCACTGTTCTCACTTTATCATCTTGTAAACTGGAATTCTTATTTCTTAAAATTGTTATTAGCCTTAGCTGAATTAAATATAACATTTTAAAAAGAATTATAATTACCAAATTATTATTATTATATAATTATTTTCTACTTCAAGTGCCTATTTTGGGGGAAAGATGCATTCTTTCATTCAGAGTACTCATGAGCTTTTATGTAAATTGTAAAACAAACTAAGCAATTTCCAACAAATATCAAGACACAGACAGACAGACAGACAAACACACATCATAAGCACCATGCCTCTATGGCTACTGTTGGGTATAGAGAGTCTAGGTGTTGAAAGAAGTCAGGTCTGGATCTCCACTTCTGCCACTTTCTTCCTGGTTCTACTTCTTTTAAATGGAGCCCTGCAACCCACACCCTGCAACTGAAGGTCTTTTTCCTTGTTTTATACTTGTGTTGCATCTTTATGGCCTTCATGTCCTTTCACACATATGAGCACAATTGAGTCACTTGTTTTCCACTCTGTCCCATTTGTAACTTCCCTTTTTCTGTGCTCCAGCGGTGTTTCCCTTTTGTAGTGGCCTCTCCTCTCAGGCTGTGTGCCATCGGTGCAGTTCCTTGTTCTTTCAGGCTGCCTGCATCTTGCAACAACATCTCCATATGGCACCCTGGCCTGATTACTTCAGTGTAGCAGTAGGCACCATGGTCTCTGAATCCTAGCCTACAATAACATTTTAAAATTGATTATTGTGAAACTTTTACTCCAGGAGATATTTAGAAATTACTTTATTATGAGAATCAGAATATTAAACCCCTGGTCATTATTGATTCTATACTTTGTTTATAGTTTTCTGACTTTATTATATCTATTTTTTCTACACATGGGTATAGGAAATAGCAATATAAAACACTATACCTATAAACCTAATGTATACCTTCCTCCTAGACAATCTAGACAGTTCTTTTTCTTCAGTTGCCAGATTTTTCTTCTTAGTTACATAATATTTTAGGCCATTTAGGTCACAAATATTGGCTAAAGTTCCTTCCTCTCTTGATTTTATTCTACATATACTCTGTAAAATGCTAATCTGCCAATCTGCTTTCCTTGGCATACTCCTACTGCGATACCCAAACGGTGGATATAAAACACAATTAGCATTCAACATATATACGGTGGATATTTTACTAATATTTCTCTGCCAGAATGCAAAATTCATTTTAATCAATTTGCTTATTCTGGAGGGAGGACCAGAATAAGTATTCTAAGGAAGTATAGGATTTTGTAGAAATTTCAGTACTCTTTTTTTCCCCTCAGTTTTTTTTAAAAATTAAGATAACTTGATCATTGTTGTTTGAGCACCTGTTTAACAATGTTTATTGAAGGTGCAGTTCCAGTGGCTTCCAGGAATTATGGTAAATGGCATTCCATGTGACTCTGTACTGAACATACCAGCTGTTGAGAAAGCACAGCTAAATTATATTCATTATATGGCCAGGTGTGTTTCCAAAAGCTAGGGGAGAAGGAAACACATGGAATATATACAACTGTTTCCAAAGAATGGTTTTCCTCTTTTGGGGAACACTTTAAGAAGAGTGTAGGTATACATATGAAAGAGATAAAACTATTTCTAAAGATGTTACAGAGTGTCCTGTTTTACTTTTTAAAACTTTTCACTTATTTAGTGTAACTCAGGTAAATATTTATGTGAAGCCCCTTGCCTCTTCTTGGTCTTTGAGGTTTTTCAATGCCTTGCATTCAAGAATATTTGGCCTCTTATTTTTCTTGGCAAAAAAATTTCAGTGAATCGAGTGAATGAGTGGAATGGTAATGAGAGTGATGTCATTTATTGCTATGTCTGTTGCTTTAATATAAAATAATAAAAGTAAACAGTAAAGAGAGGATTTTCCATCATGATCACTGGTCGATGTATGTGAAGCTGGCATCACAAGGTCTGTGTTGTTGCTCTTGTCCCTTTCCCTTCCTTTCTCTATCCAGAAATTGACTTATTTTCATTTGCAAACCTTGTGTGTCTTTTGAAGGCCAGAGCCCAACGCACTTGATAGGGTTGTTGTTGTGGGGAAAATAGGAGAAGAAAGGACTATGAAGTATTTATAGAAATAATAAAGGAGGGATATAAATAAGTAAATAAATAATGTGGGCACAGGAACATAGTTCCTCTCCATCATACAATTTCTATCCTGCAAAACTAGACATGTCTCTTTTTGTTTGGTTTCAATTATATCAATGTTTTTCAATCTTGGCCACTTGAAGACATGTGGGCAACTCCCAGAATTCCCCAGGTTCCATCATCCTGTTCCATCATCAAGTACCAGGAACCAATGTGCATCTGTCTAAGCTCTCCTAGGGTATTACCTAATCCTGAACCTATTTTTTACTTTACTTTATGACAGACCTGTCTTATGAACCATGCTATCTGGTTACATTTATGTATTATATGACATTACCATAACACTCTGAAATGATGTTATGGTTATAAACATTGTAAAAAATCTGGCATTACCTGCTAAACTAACATGGTAAAATCAGAATTTTTTAATCAGATATTTTCAATGTATAGAGTTACATTGAAAGTAGGTTTTTAAGCCACTGAATATAATTTCACAAACCTAACATTCTGTAATGTCTAGATATCTTTCCTTCCCACCATAAACATCCATAGGCCTAGCAATTCTTTTTTAAAAATGGCCTTCCTACTGCTATCCCGCCAGTGTGTATACTGTTAACTAAATCCAGACTGACATAGATTATAAAATTAATTTAATGTTACAAAAATTAACTAAACACATGTGTAGATAGTACTTAGGTAATAGATTCAGGGAAAAGTGTGTAGAGGTTTTTTTGGGTGAATTTTCCATCATACATACTAAACAACCAACAATATAATTATGGGTTGCTGTGTGGTGATTATATATTACTCAAAAATTGGCCTACAGTCAGAAATAAATACACTAGAGGCTGGCCTTGGCCTTGCAAATATTTTATGGATTATGGAATAAAAACCATATTTTGATACATATTGAGGTGTCATTCTTCTTTGTAATCATCTGAAACAGCTTTCTTTTTATCGTCAAAGTTTTAGTTTAATGTAAAGGTCATGCGGCTGATAATTTTACCTTTAGCATAGAACAGCATGCAATATGTGGTTAAAATCATCATTATTATTTGTAATACTATATGCTAAACTTTTCCAGAAAGGGAGATATATCCAACTGGTCATTTGGTGGATTTTGGCATAGCTTTGCAACCAAATAGACAGAGAAATTATAGAATATTATGCCAAAACACAGTAACTAGCATCCATTTCAAATACTGCAACAATTTTACTTTTGGAAATGAACAGACAATTTAATTAATTTGCAAAAATCATATCTTAGCAACCCACTAGTTTAGGGGTTGATGATCTATGTTACATGGTTTAGCTTAAAGCTTATACTGTTGCTACATGGTTTAGCTTAAAGCTTATACTGTTGCTATTGTTTAGTTACACTTTCATCTTCCTTCTACATGCCTTTTTATTTATTTATAATGACTGTCAGATGAGCATCAAATGACATACACACCACATTTATGTTGCTTCTGATACATTTTTTGGTTTTGTTTCTGGTTAAGCTGTTTCTATTAAAAATATTCAACAGCTGAATAGTGCCTCTTTTTTATTTTTATTTTGTTTTATTTTTCAAATGAATTAGCTGCTTTTCAGAACAAACCTCTTTGATATTAAGAATAAAGAACAGTATTCAAATACGGCAGTGTATAATTCTATTTTTTCTTATTGCTTCTTGCTACAGCAAAATCCCTTATGATATCAGAGAATCTGAATTTTTTTCCAGCCATTCTCTTGCCAGATATAGACCAAGGGCTAAGTTGACAGTAGACATTATTATTTTGTAGTAACTTTTGAAAGCTTCACTCTTTCATCTTCTGTGTATACCAATAATTAACATAAAGTTTCATTGGGAGTACATATGAAGATCAGGGTGGAGGACTTTGGGTTCTAGTCTCAGGAAGGGGGCTGTGATGACCCGGGGCATGGCACAAAGGCAACACAGTCACATATGTAAAAAGAGTCCTTTTAATACTTCCAACTTTGCCCCCAACGTCCAGGTTACCTTCGGCTGGGGAAGAACAGTCCTGAGAACAGTCTTTAAGTGGTGGAAATTCAGTCCAAAAACAAAGTACATACAAACTGTAAATAAAAATCCACACAAACCATGCTGCGGCAATTAATATGACAGGGCAGGATAAGGAATTGATAAGCCTCGACAATAACAGATAACTCGCGATTTGCTTCCAACAAGTTGCTGTGCAGTTTTCCTTTTTAAACTCTTGTGTTCCCAGCTGCAGCTAATGAAAGGAATCAGGGTCCTTTCTTCCCCCATAAGCCATGCAAGTCATGTTGATCCCTTCTCTATTCCTCCCTGCATGCTCTAGGATGAAGAAGGGGTGGGCCTGGGTCTTCCTCCGAACTCCCTCTGTCTTGCTCTACCTCTCCCCTGCTCTGCCCAGCTGGACTGTGCCCTTCCCCAGTTTATTCCACAGTCAACGGAGCCATACTCCCAACTCACTGTCAGCTGCTTGGCCTCCCTCTCGGAATCAGATTCTGACAGGGGCATGACGGGGCAGAATCCTTATAGAAGTGTTCAGTGAAGTAAAACTCAACACTACAGGTAGTCCTTGAGTATTGAGTATTCACCATTTATTTAACAATCATTCAAAGTTCCAGTAATGCTGAAAAAAGTGACGTACAACTGATCCTTTCACAACTGCCATAGCTTTCTTAAGGTCACATGTTCAAAATGTTGGTGTTTAACACCTGGCATACAAAGAAATTGATTGCAGCATCCTGAAGTCATGTGATTGCCATTTGTGATTTTTTTTCCAACTTACTTCAACAAGCAAAGTCAATGGGGGAAGCCGGATATTTTTATTTGCTTAATGGCCCTGACAAAAAGGACATAACTCAAATAATGACTGCATGACTTCGCAGTTCCAGTCTTGATTGTGGTTGTAAGTCATGGACTACCTGCACTTTTGTTGCATGTTGCATGCAAAGTTGAAAGTCCTGTAAATATTACTGAGAGCAAAGATATCAACCTAACTGGCATCAGTGTACTTTATGAGTAGGGATTTTATTAACAAATTATACAACTATCCTTCCCTCCACGCCCCATCAAATGTGGTGCATTGTTTGGTACAATAGTGGAGTAGGATCATTTCCTGTTATAAGCTGTTGGGTTGAGCCTTGGGTCTCTACAATTTGTGTGGCAGGTGCTGCTTGAAGTTCTTAATTTTTGTAAAAAAAGAAGGCAAATATTTAAAAAAGCAATCCTTAATATAGATCAACATACAGAATTCTCTGTGGTAAAACTTCATCCACAGAACTGTGTTCCAATTTGCACATTATTTGAGAGGCATAAATCAGCTGAATTTGCCTAGCAATTAAAAATCCAACAAATTTGTGGTAATCTTTTGTTGTGGTTACAGAAATAAGAAGCAAATTTTAGCCAACGCATGCAATGTAATTTAGAAAAAAAATGAGATCTGTGTAGTCCAGAATCTCAGTTCCTTTTTTTGTATAAACTTTTGTATTTACCCAGCTTTACTAGAGTATGTTTCACTTGGAGCTATTCTGGCATTTAAAAACATTTAGAGATGTGTAGGCATTAATTCTTTCTATTCTGGCTATCTCAAGAGTAGAGGTGGATTCTGTTTTAAAAAAAGTCTGGTTCTTGCTAGACAAAACTGTGTTGTTGCCAGTCATCGTTATTTCCAGTTAGAAAAAATATTTTGTTTAGAGCCTGATGTAAAGTGTTGGGCTTGATCCAAAACACCTGGAGGTACCAACTTTGCTTTTGGAGGAAGTCTTGTTTTAAAATTTGTCTTGGTTTGATATATTGGATACATAGAGTATTGCTAACATTTGCTTCTTGTTTACCTTTACCAGTTCATTTCATGTTGCATATATTTGTTGTTCAACTAAAGTTCTGGCACCAGTTTAACTTTCAAGGTGGGACTGCAGTAATGGAAGTTATGACATGCCAAGGTTTACATGTCAGCTTGCTTTGCTATGCACGTCCAAATAATTTGATCCAGTTTCCACTTTAATTTGGCCATTTTGTATCCTGTCAGATGAGCATTGCCACAGATTTTTATAGAGTCATGTAGGCCCCAATGGCCAATCTGTTGCAAATACTGAAGATTTCTATGCAATAGATGTTCCCATTTCATTTTGCAGGCTAAAGAAAGTACTATGTGAAAATGTATACTTAGAATTTGAAAACTTATGTTAATGTGAGTTGATTTAACCTCACCTAACTATGTGACTTACCAAATACTGTCTTTGGAGACAAAAAGGCTGTCCAAAGAATTATTTACCCTGAGATTTTGAGAAATGTCAAATAAGTTAAATATGCATACAACCACTCTGATTTATTTTTTAAAGTAGTACCATAAGAGATGAAACTAAAAGAATCAGCTGGTGAATTTGTTAAAACATATACACATTTTGAAAGAAAAGATTAATAAAAACATGATTTCTAACTAGTGGGAAAAATTCCTTTCTTCAAAAAAATTGGACCATATAAATGTCTTCTTGTTGCTAACCTGCATGACAAACTTTGCTTGATGAATTTTATTGCAGTTAGTACTTTTCCAAAAAGATGTAATGAATTTTCCTCATGATACCATTTCTTCATTGAATAAGACACATGCTACCAGATCTGCTGAATACATATTTGTTTTACTTCATTGTTTTCCCTGCCAACCCCCATTTTATGTACATCACATGAAACTTTGCCTGAATCCACATTTTGTTGGAATGGAAATAATTCAGGAAATTGAGTTTATGAGAATAGTTTGATGTATTTGTTTTAATTAGACATTCTATATAGCTTGGATTAGTCTTTATAAACTCTGTATCATTTATCTCTTGGAAAGATCCTGAAAAATCAGTCAGGAGTAAATTACTTCCCACACTCTTTGGTAACCATAGTTTGTTATAATGACTGGACAAAAATGGGATGTTCAGTTCTTATTCAACTTCGTGGGAAAGCTATGATAACTTGATGGTTGCTTGATTTTGATATTATGGTTCATTTCACCACAGAGTACAGTGGCATGTAAGACAGAAGTTTATATGGATAAATTACTCCAGTCTGCTCTAAAAACGGAACATTTAATATCTCTTACAAACCATTAAATGTTCTGTTTTTAGAACATTTAGGGCCAGTGTTCCAATGTTTTCTTCTGCACGATAGCCCACAGCTCTTTTAATCAGCAAGAATGCAGGATTCTCTTTATGTAAGCAAGCAAGTAATTTTGCCCCTTGCCCCCCTTAGGTGTTGCTAAACATCTACTCTAACATTATTTATCTTTGACTATGTTAGTATTTGAAAGACCACAGGGAGGGACAAGCACTTCTGTTGCTGATTTTTCCAATATTTTTTTTAAAAGCATGGCATACCAATAAGAGCATGGTAAGATATCTGAGGGACCATCTCTTCCCTAAAAGATCTGCCTATCAGATCTGGCAAAGAAGGGATGCTCTGGGTCCTGTGGGCTATGCAACTATAGTTGGCAGGTCACAGAAGATGTTCCTACTCTGCCATGGCATCTGACCTCTGGAATATTCTCCCTTCTAAACTGAAGTTAGCTCCATCTTTGTTAATGTTTTGGAAGTCCCTCAAGACCGGGCTATGTCATCAGGCCCAGAGGTTCCAGGAGCCTGGTGAAACCTTGAGATGCTCCATGGTTATAGTTCACTTCTAAAATTTTGTTTTTGTTGTTAAATATTCATAGAACCTTCTTATGAACATAATGTATTAATGAATAAGAAAGAACAGGAATATGCATACCAGAATGAGGATTCAGTAGAAAACCATCAAGGAAATGGAGAAAAATGTTATATTAAAAATATAGAAGAACAAAGGACACACACCAAATCCATTCCAAGAAGTTTACTCGGAATATATGTGGGGCTGCCTTTGCTGAAAACAAGCCTGGTTGTTCTAGATATAGCATGGGGTTACCAGACATCAGGCAAAAGGAAGACATGGTCTCCTTTTTGTTCTATTGTCCTGTATTCATCAGGCATAACCTTAAAAACAAATAATGTCTGGAGTTTGGAGTGTCTTGAGATTTTTTCTTTGGATTGTTATTACAAGAGTAGTCATTCAAACTTTTGTGTATTATGACAATTGTAAATTGTTTGCTTCTCCCCTCCCCTTGTCTATCAACGTACTCAACTATCTATATTTACATTTTTTATTTCCTATTTCCAGCACTTGGCTTCAATCCAACCATTTCAAATTTGTGATTGTGTGGTCTATTGATCACATAACTTATCATATGTTTCTATGGTGAAAGTTGAAAAATGTGTCAGCATCAATTCTACATCTTTGCTAGCACATGCTCTTCAAAATAAAAGATTTGTTGGAAAATATTTCAGTTGAAAAAAACAATCCTGCTGCTGGAAAAAAGTAATTTTATATACTTGTAGGCCTAGGGGTGTGTGTGTGTGTGTGTGTGTGTGAGAGAGAGAGAGAGAGAGAGCAGTTGTTCTGTTGTAAAGCTTGTCATGGCTTCCAAGAAATTTAAACAGTCAGTGTATCCCGCTTTTCCTCCCATTTGCCCTCCTTTCCAATTGTCCAAGCCCTCCTTTGCCTGTTCAGATATCTTATAAGCCTAGTTTAGCAAAGAAAAAGCAGAGAAACTGGTGAAGAGAAGATAAAAAGGAATCGGAGCAAACTCAGGATAGAACAGGAGATTCCGGTTAGCTGAATATTGAACAGTGGGAAGGAGAAAGGGGAGCCTGCAGCATTGGCTGCTGAACCCTGAGTTTCCAAAACACAAGCTGCTTTTCAACTTAGATGGAAATATTTGTGTGGGGGATGTAGAAATGTAATGTATCCTTTAAATAAAACTGTAATGTTCCTGTTCTGTGGAAATGAGTGAATGGAGCAAGATCATATTAAAGTTAATTTAAAATACCTACCTGGTAGAAGTACACATATTTCAAAAACAATTTGCAAAAATTGCTTTGAACTGCATACAAGTACAACATTTTCCTGTATTTTTTTTTGAAGTTGCTCACTTTTTAAAGATTTCCATGCAAACCTGAAAGATATTTCTTGTGTTAAAATGCCAACACCTTTTTTTTCAGTCTTGCTTAAAAAAAAGAAATGTATTCTGTTTAATGAATGCTAGAGACATATACTCTATTTGCATTTGCGTGGGTCCGAAACATTTCTTCCAAACTGCACATGAATGGAGGCTTAATAATTAGATGCGTACTTCTACTTATTTTTTGAAATGAAACTATTTACTTCCTTTAAATATACTTCTTGGTATTAATTGCCTGGTTCTTTACAGTAAACCCTTCCCCTAATTCTGTTCCTTATTTAGATTTCTATTATTCATTATATTAATTTGGGGCTTTCACAAAATGTTAGTCTAATTTGATCTGACTTGGGTTTTTAAAAGAAATATTGGTTGCAGGATAGAAATGTATCTTTGTTGATCCAAAAATGTAAAAGCAGCTTGGGTTAAAGAGTTACATACAGTCTAGCCTGTTGAGACTTGACTTCTGGCAGAGTGATTTGCTCTTGTTGACTAACTCTTTACAGAAGCAAGAATAAACCTGACATACTTACCTTACTGGAAAGGTGGACATGCTGAGACAGGGGGTTGGGCTGGCAGAGAAAGCAGGCAGGTATCCAGGCATTTATCTATCCATCCACATTGGCGCTTGCCTCTAGGTGTTTGGATAATGGGAGAACGAAGAAATGTTCTTTCTTTCAAAGCCTGACTGTGGACTTCACACCTGGCATAGGCTTTTGACAACGCACATTAAAATGCTGAGAGAGAGAGAGAGAGAGAGAGACAGAGAGAGAGAGAGAGAATGTAGACAAATAATTAGAAGCAGAGGCTGTGGCTTTGCTGCATGTCATAGTTTATCAAAGGCTTGTCTAAACTGAAGGTGGGGAATCCAGGTGTTTTTATTTGTTGGAGGAATAGTGGTTTGACATTTTTAAGATTACACTTTTGGATCACAGGGTCTCTAATTTAGCTCTTACGCTCCAGTTTCTCGTAAATTTTCTCTATTTTTCTAATAACCAATTTCTTCTCTCACCAGTATCTCCTACTTTCCCTTCTTGCCCAAACCCCTAAATCCAGAGTTCATTAAAAATGTATTAATGTATTTTGCACATGTATCCAACTACATAAATATTGAGAGGAGGTTTGGTGCAGTGGTTAAGAAATCAGGCCAGAAAAAGGGAGATGAATGAAGACATCCGGGTGATCTTGGGCCAGTCACTTTTGTCAGCCCCAGGAAGGCAGCAATGGCAAACCACTTATGAAATCTTGCCAAGAAAACTATGAGGACTTGTCCAAGAGCAAAACCTAGGAAATCATGCTAGGGACCCTGCTATATTGGGGCACCCTGCTATTCCTCTCCCGCAGTGCTGCCTGCACGCCTGTCGGTCTCTAATCCATGAATTTGAGACTTCTACTTCTAAATAAAATGCATACTTTTGAGGAACAATAATGTGTCATATAAACACTTCCATGTAGTTACAATTTCCATTCCAGAGTTTCCTCCTGCTTATTCCACACACAAAGTAAAGCAAAAATTCCTTGTTGAGCTTTGCGGGACTTTGTTGGTACAACAACAATGGATCTGTGCAATTTGGGTTGCGCACTGCAACTGAAGCAGAAACTAGCCGAGCTGCAAACTCAGCCAATATTGTGAAATCAGTCAGGTCTGGAACTGCTTTTGAATTGGCGCAGATTCTCATGTGTAGAAATGCCCTTGCTTTTTTCTGCAGAAGGAAAGAGCCTTGTAGCTTTGTTCAGGTTTCTTTTGCTTTCTCAGCCTATCATGTGAGGAGAGCTGAGTGGCCTCTCACATCTGATTGCGCTGATGACTTAAGCAAAGAGATGATCACAGCACAATTGCCTACTGCAGAGTTCTAGCCAACATGGCAGCAACTCTGTACAGAGCTGACAATCAGCTGTAAGGCCAATTTTTTTTTCTTGCTTAATATCACCAACTCATCTTGGAGAGTGAAGTGCTGCTGCTCCCTGCTTGAATGCTGAAGTGAATATGAAACGGTCTGGTACTCATTTATACTTTCCAGTGTATTATTACTTTATGACTTTTTCTTGGAAGCTGAGAACATTTAAAAATGTGTACTTTAGGGATTAAGAACTGTGCAAAGCTTGTGTGCAAAGTTGAGCATATGGGGAGGAGTTGTGAATTTTCCAGGTTTTTGTAAAAATGTTGAGATAGCAAAAGGATATCCTGATACTCTGATATTAGAATTTATTGGCACCACTCTTAAAAAAAAACCTTAATAAAACATAATGGGAATTTGAATTCAGCGTCAACTTGTGGTATCCTGGTGATTAGGCAGGACTGAGATTTCTGTCTGAAAACTTAGGGAAGTTGTTCAGACAATCCCAGTAAACAAGAATTAGTTGGACTTATTATTTAATTTAGTATAATAAATGGTTCTAAATTATTTAATTTAGTATAATAAATGGTTCTTGTAATAACAGAACAGAATAACAGAGTTGGAAGGGACCTTGGAGGTCTTCTATTCCAACCTCCTGATCAAACGGGAGACTTTATACAATTTCAGACAAATGACTATCCAATATCTTCTTAAAAATCTCAAGTGACAGAACACCCACAACTTCTGAAGGCAAGCCATTCCTCTGATTAATTGTATGATTAACTGTCAAGAAATTAATTTCTTAGTTCTAAATTGAATCTCTCCTTGATTAATTACTCTCCATTGCTTCTTCTCCTGTCTTCAGGTGCATTGGAGAGTGGGCTAACCCCCTTTTCTTCATGGCACTGCTCAAATACTTAGCATGTATTCATTTAGTTTGTTTTATATATTTTAATACAGATTAAAGCTCTAGAGAAGAAATGTTCATGTATCAGCCTGGGAATGTAGATAGTCCTTGATTAATGATCATTTGTTCAGTGACCATTCAAAGTAAGACAGTGGTGAATGAGGCGACTTTCAACCAGTTTTCAGAATTGTGGTTGTCACAACATCCCTGCAGTCACATGATCACAATTTGGTTGTTTAGCTACCAGCTTTCATTTATGATAGTTGCAGCCTCCCATGGTCATGGAATAGCTTTTTGCGAACTTCACTGCTGGCTTCCCAGAAGCAAAGTCAAAGGGGAAGCCAGTAGTAGGTGGCAAATAATGATTACATGACAGTATGTCTAATGACCACACAAGATTTCCCTAATGACCACAACTGGAATTGTATGAATGGATATTGTTAAGTTGTCATCGTCATATGACAAAATGCTTTATGACTGTGTTGTGCCAGTCCCAATTATCATAATTGGGACTGGCACAACATAATTAGGACTATCCGTAAATGCCAGCTATATAAAACCAAAAATGTATTTCAGGCTATGATTTCACCTAGTGCTACATCATGGCACAATCTGATTATTTTAACAGACCTGGTATTTTAGCATTATCGATTCTGATGCAGTCGGAAGCTGATTCAGTGATACTATGCAAAGCCTAGGTTTTCTTTGAGTTGAGTTGCCTGATGTTCATGTCTGAACATTCCCAATAGCCGGTCTTCTAAGCAAGCAAGTTGTGATATTTACTTTTTTCTCCTAAGTTTCAGCTTTGTATGGGAGAAATTCGGTCTTTCATTTTACATTCCAGACTAGTTCTGTTTTATCCTTTTTCAAAAACCTGATCTTCAAAAAGCTTAAGTCACACTATTCATTGTTTTGTTTCACATTTTCCTCACCCAAAAGGATGAAGATTTTTGCTCCCTCAGAAGTTCTAAAGCTTTGGTTTTGCCTGTGCCATATTAGGGATCCCATTGGTTAACTTGAAGATTAGTAGGATAGACGTTACAACTTCTTTTTCCCCAGCAAGAAATCCCTTTTTCCTCTAGCTGATAAAATGCATACCATGGCAGTATAACGATAGCTTTGGTATTGGGCTTTTTCTCCGCCACCCGCTTCACAAAGGGCAGATTGGTATTAAGAGCATCAGCCAGATATGACAAGCAAGCACTTTAAAACAAGAACATTCCTGTCATCTTCTGCCAGTTTCTGACTGGCTGGTGATTAATTCTATTTCTTAAATCTCTTTAATGCGCTCACTAATAAGGAATGCATTTTGATGTTTATTTGGTGAACTGCTATTCAGAATATATTGTGGAAATTAGTCTTTGCTTTACCAGCTTATTACAACTCCATCTGAATAATAATGATTGGTGGGAAATCTTGACCTTTGTTTAATGCATCACTTTTGCATACAGAATTTGTCTTTAAAGGAATCTGAGTTGTTAAAAATTTAGTTATACCCTTTCGGTGGGAATATTCTCATGTTTACTTCATACATTCTTGCTGGTTTTTTGATATAGTGCTGGCTTGGTGACATGGTAGATCAATCTTCTCAAATATGGTGCCTTTCTAATATGACCAATTTAGCCTTACTTTTGACCTTGTTTTTGAAAAATTGGAAAGTAAATTTGCAACATACAAGTTGTCTTCAACTTATAACTACAACTGAGACCTGAATTTGAGTCATTGAACAAAGTGGTTAGTAAGAAAGATACCTACATGACTGCTTTGGTCAACAACCACAACCCTGGCTCTTCAAGTTGCAGTTGTTAACTGGCTATGCAGTTGTAAGCAGGCTTAAGTGAAAGAGCTGCCTGCCGAAGGATGACAGGCAGCTCCTCTTCCTGCATAGAAGGGAAGTCCAAGGAAGCATAGATTTTTGTGATCTAAGTTTTCATTCTCTAGTCTACTGAGGAGTTGCCTTTTCCATGCATGGAAGGGAAATTCAATGGTGTGCTGGAAAAAAAGGAGCTCAGATTTACACGACTTAACTTCCATTCTCTAGCCAAGTGCTGGAGTTGTCCTTCTGTCTGTGCTTTTTAAAAGTCCGTCCTAACTTTGAGCAGTTGCTAAACAACTGGATGTAAGTCAAAGATTACCTGTATTTTGCATTTGTGGAAAGCTATTACTAGGCAGATAATAATAGATACACAAGAAAAATACTCATAAAAAGCTCATTTGATTTCTGAAAACCTTAGGTGCTTTAAGCAGTACCAACAAGGTCCTTACTTATCTGCATGACTATGGTGTAATATGGGTTTTCTTCCAAGTTATATTTTCCATATTTAAAAGTATTACACGTTTTACTTCATGTGAAATATGAAACAGAACAAAAAGAAAAAGTCCTAACTTGCACATCTATAGCAATGATGGTCAAAGATAGGAACAGGCATGATTGTGCTTAGAGATATGACTGCAACACACAGTTGTTAAGTACCGGTAAATCTGGCTTCTCCATTGACTTTGCTTGTCAGAAGATTGCAAAAGATAACCACACAACTCTAGGACATATGACAAATGTCATAAATATGAGTCACTTGCCAATTGTCTAAATCGGGGCTGTCAAACTCATGGCCTGCGGTCTGGATATGTGATGGGCTGGCCACGCACACGCCCTGTTTAGCAAAGGGGAAAAAAGTTGTGATACATCATGTGACACCACTGTGATGATGCGAGTTTGACACCCCTGGTCTAAATATTGATCATGTGTCCATTTACTGCTGCAATGGTTGTAAGTATGAAAAACAGTGATAAGTTTTTCAGTGTCATTGTAACCTTGAATGGACACTAAATGTGTGTTGTATTTTGAGGGCTATCTGTAACAATATGCCCATTGAAGACTCATTTGATACCTGCAGAAATCTGACCTATTGATTTTAATTTTAGAAAACGCATGATGAAAACCAAACACCATCTTTTTATCATCAAGTTTATTGTGACAGGATGTTTGGGCCCAGGAAGATCCCACTGGGATGTTAGAGAACATCCAGTTAAGCTACTTTGTCTTCTGATAAATGGATGTTTTGTCATTAGATATGCCCACTTTGGAAGCCATTTTAAAAATAGAAGTCTTGCATTGCATCTATCCTGTATTTGCATCCATCATATGCTCTTAAATTCTAAATGTAATTTTAGGTACAACAAGTTGCCTTTCCCCCTACATCCTTGTAAAATAAGCACCATAGGCAAAGGCAACTTTTAATTCAGTTAATTAATGTAATTGTGACAACATATAGGCTAAGGAACTGAATCCAGTGTCCAAATCACATAGTCTTTTAATAGAACATCATAAAAGGTTGTCTAGATTAGGTTTAGAACTACTTTCACTTCCCACATTCATAATGATCTTAGACTAAAATGGGGAAAAGGAAGCTCTATTTAAAACTCCACTTCTGTATTGCTTTACTAAATTGGAATTATGTTATTATTAAAATCTTTGCAGATACAGCAAGTGCTTCTATAAAATATCTGTTGCACATTTGACTGAAGTACTAGCTCATAAACCTTCTGAACTATAAAACGGTTGTTGTCAATCAGCTCCTTGCAATAATTTTTCATCAGTGTTAAAACAAAGCTATAGTGTTTCACCATCCTTAAAGATTGTATCATAGTGGATTGCAATAAATGTTTTATTAAAAATGCCTACCCCTGATTTAGGTATGTTGCCTTAGTCTGTGCTTCAAAAATGAGAATTGGGACTGTATCAGGAAATAAATGAAAAATTAGTAAGACAGGCTTTAATTTTACATAATAGAAGTCTAAAATATCTCCAATATAAATACTGTATAACTAATGAAACTTTTGGCTTTATTCTGCACAAAAATAGTATAGTATAATAAAATAAAATTTAAATCATATTTCAACCCATATTCTGAGAACCATATCTAAATCAAAATGTTAAAGGTAAAATGCTGTCACAAGTCATGGATATGGGTTCCTTTAAATTCAGTCATTTTAAAATGAATGTGGATTTAGGTTAATGGCTGATGAAAATAAAATAAAATAATTTGGTAGATTTAAAGACAATAATTAAGACCATAGTTAACATAACTGACTGTTTTGCAAAGGTACAGATTCCTGAATGCTGCCAAGAATTGTACAAGTGATGAAACCAATAAATGTATGAATTGAATTGCACAGAAGTTTCTTTAATGACTAAGTAATGCTAACATTGTTGTCCTGGATGAAGTTGAATATTTTTACAATTGATTGTCATACTTAATTTTGTGCTATAACCATTATTTTTTAATAAAGTACATTCTGTTTGGTGATGAATCCATTTGCTAGCTGGAAAGAATGTTGAGTAGTGAGGATATTGGTTGACTATTAACGATTTAGCTACATTTTAGGAAATAACTTAGAGTCTAATGTGCAGCTCTTATTTGCATGGAAAAACCAGATAGAAAAAGTGTTCTTGATGGAATTGCCCAAAAAGGTGGACAGTCAAAGATACAATTAAAAGCCAGATAATCCTTTAAATAGGATGTGGAAATGTGTGGTCCTCATGATATTGTTGAATTCAGGTACCCAATCAACTTGGCCATGTTAATGGAATAAGAACTGAAAGGGCCCCATATTAGCCATCATTCTTATATATGGGCATAAAAAATTTATTGTTACTATTAGACTGCTGGGATTACTGGAAAATTTGTTTTTGTTATCTTCTGTTATAAAGTACAAGAAGTAAGTTATTACTATAAAAATTGACAATCCTTCACTGTGTGGGAACTATATTTTTCTCTAGATAAGTAACATACTAATTCATATATTACTGCAAATCAGAATGTAATTTATTAGCATAGCACTTGAATAAATCAACCAGGCATCTGATGAAGTGAGCTGTCTTTTTTTTAAATAAGTCGTCATGCTTTGGACCATACAATTGTAATTTATTTAACAAATGTATAGTTAAAACAAACCATGATTTAGTGCCATGATTGACTCTATTCACTACACTTAATTTACCCTTTAAATAATGTGGACAGAAAGCTCAACTAATTATCAAAGGTTTGGCAATTGAGTTAATTTGAATTTAAGCTCCTTGTTGAAGAAATCATATGCCATAAGTCATGAAGGAAGGAGCTTTCCTTTTTCTGGGGAAAGGTCATGCTGCAAATTAATAAGTTCTCTATCAGTTCTTGTCCAGTGTTTCTTCCCTTAAAATTGTGAGATAAACCAATGCAAGGAGCCAGCCTTGGCTGTATATTTTAACTCAGTTTCTTCTTGGTTTTGTTAATAAGAAGGACCTACAATGAGATACGTGGCCTCAAATGTTAACAGCTGTGGTCTTTTGCTATTCTGTCTTAAGTAGAGCCAGTCTTTTCACAATATCTTAACTAGGCATACCAGATATCACTGCAGTAACTTTGATCAACTTTGCTGCCATATAGAAAAGGTGTCCAGTTGCTCAAAGTCCAGATATGGTATGTTTAATGTTGACATGATTCTTAAAAGCTATTAACAAAAAGATTGGAACTGCCCCTTGGTCTGCAATCTAGTAAGAATTTAACTCCTATTTTCTTGCCGTAACAAGAAAAATGTGTTTTAAGGAACTGATTATAAGGGAAATAGCATTTTACCTTTAACATTTTGATTTATGATATGGTTCTCAGAATATTGGTTGAAATATGATTTAAATTTTATTTTATTATACTATACTATTTTTTTGTGCATAATAAAGCCAAAAGTTTCATTAGTTATACAGTATTTATATTGGAGATATTTTAGACTTATATTATGTAAAATTAAAGCCTGTTTTACTAATTTTTCATTTATTTCCTGATACAGCCCCAAGCATATTTTATTAGCATGAACGTATTGCTTATACTTGTTTACTACCAAAGAAGCATTTGAAAAATCAACTTTACCTATTCATATTCATATTCATAGGACCCAGACTGTTGGGGCAGTATGTTGACTCTGTAACCGCTATAAAGCACTGTGAAGCAGTATATAAGTATAAATGCAATTGCTATTATTGAGCAAGTTGAATTACTATTTACTATTTTATTTATTTGAATTTATTTTAACATAGTACTGATGTTCATAAATCATTGTTAAATTTCTCTGTGTTAATGATATATATGGATACAAGCATCTTGAGAATTTTGGATTATTGGCAAATATTCACGGCTACCAATTAAACCAACAGTTTTGATCCTATGGCCAATATTAGGATTAGAAAAATGTTCATATGCAGATGTTGTAGTACTCAGGAATCAACTAGTAATACATTAAAGAAATGTAAAATTTGATTCCTAGTCATTTTTCTTACTTAAACAGAGACTGTTGATTCTATCACCATTTTTGTGTATATGTGTTTGTATACACACACACACACACACACACCAGTTCTAATAAACACCACTACATTAATCAATGACTGCTAGATTATATCCGTAGAGTAATTAGTAGTATGGCATTTTAGTTTGTATATTGTATTTTGCTGTTATCCTTGTTCAAAACAAACCAAACAGCCATTTTCTTTATTAGAAGAGATATGCTGCTGCCATATTGTGCATGAAGGCAAAAGAGAAACAATTAAACATGGGTAAGCATCAAGTCTGTAGTGTCTTACATAAAAAAATGTGCTGGACGAAACTAGTCATATAGCACACCAGTGGTATACAGTATAGACTTTTTTTGCACTACAAAGAATGTGTTGCTTATGTGTGAAAACTTTCCAAAACTCTGGGAAACCCAAGGAAGAAAGACACTTATGTGGGGACAAGTTAAGAAACTAACTGTACACATTGAAAGAAAGTGTGAAGTGGATTGCCTGGCATACCTCTACCTTAGATCTACCACAGATCTTTGCTATCTTTTTGAAATGCGTGAAAACATTGTGTATGCATCGACTCACATGCATGAGTATGTGTGTGTATGTGTGTTTTTATGTGTTCATGTTCACAGAGCTCCTGTGTATGCTTAGAGTCCTTGCTTTGACAGGGTCCCTTCTTATGTTGAGAAATTCTTTTGTCTCTCTATTTTTTTCTAATGTATCCTAAATGTTCAATTTACACAGTCCATTCAATCCAATTGAATTGTATGTAGGAGTTGATCAGACTGAGCCTGAGTGAAGGGTCAAACGTGTCACAAGTCTCGAATCCCTTTATGGCCACAGGACATCAATGGCCAGCCATCTAGATTAGTTGATTCTTATCTGCTGCCAATTTGCTTTGATCGTTTGTTGTTCAGAGTTTTACAGACAACTTTAGCATACACTATATTCATTTGATCTTCCTGGACTCCTGATTTTCTGAGCTTGATATTGTATGTGACCAAGAGGTTTTGCTAGGAGCCTATCATTCTATGATGTCCCAGCTTTCATGGCATGTTGAGAATCATCTGAAAAGAAATAACAGCAAACATACTGTTGCTGAGTATGTTGAGATCACCTTTTTAAGAAGCTATCTATAACAAGTATTGATTGGTTTCATGTTGGTCATTACCATTTGTTGTCACATTATCACATTGTCATGTGCATTTAATGCTTGATGATAGCTAAGTAAACCTATATTTGGGAACATTATGAAGAAAACCTGACACTTCTTGTATTGTAGCAGGTGAGCATGAAAGAGTTATTCTTTAGTCAGATTGGAGTTAGTTATTGTTAGGTGAATATTTCGAAGAACTTAACAATTTGCATGCTAAAGATTTGTGTTTACTTTTAGCCATGCACACCCAGTGCTTCATTTATGTAAATATTTTTGTGATTAATACAGTTTAGATTCAAAGAACTCAACATTAAATCAGCTGTAATATTTCAGTTATATTGGTATGTGTAACTAAAAGTTAAGTCTATGTCAAAGTTAACACAAAGGTTGGGGAGGGTATCCTTAAGATACGGGAAGATTCCCACCCCCCCTTCTTTATTTTTCTTCTTTATTTAAGGGCAAGAAGTAAGGTCACTAAAAGAATCAAACCCTGATGTGGGTAAATGAAACATGAGGCCTGCTGACTTTCTAAGAACCCTTTAAATAATATTCTCTAGGGTTTCATTTTTGTACTGTAGACAATTGTAATATTTTTGGGAAGGTGGAATGCTGTTAAAGAAGGGTCAGGCTTGTTGTTTTTCTAACCAAAGAAGGATAAGAGTTATGAAATTGGAGCTTATTTATAAAAGTTGGGAAATTTTATACATTATTTCCACCACTGTAGAAATAGTAATGTATACCTTACACTGCAATTTCCACTCTGTTTTTATATCATCTACTTCTACAGCTGATGAAGCAGAACATTAGAAAGGTAAAACATGAATTATATCTGCAAAATTTGGAAGTATGCCTTTCCATTTCTGGTATTTGTTCAAAGCCAACAGTGGAAGTAGATCTAGGAGCTCTTCTCATGTATCATTTCATGCAGGAGTTGTGTGATTTGACTCCTGTTTTGGACCTACTGGGAGTCCTCATTTAGCAATCGCCAATTTAGTGATCGTTCACAGTCATTGCAATCATGAAAAAAGTAACTTTTTGATCAGTCCTTGCATTTATGATCTTTGCGGGCCTGAAGTAAAATCCTAAGCATAGTCAAGAGTTAGTAGTGACCGCTTTGCTTATTGACCAAATGCCAGTCTCAATTATAGTTGCTAAAGGATTAATTGTTTCCTGACTGGTCTCTGGTTTAATCTCTCACCCTTACATGGTTTTGATTTTATCTATTTCTTTTCACCCCATTGTATTCTATGGATATTATTGAACCTGCTTTGTGTTTAGGACAGCTTGCTGATTAAGAAAGGCAGAAATGTTGCAAATAAGCATGGAATGTTTTGTGCAGCTTCTTTTAATGCTCCTTGTCCTCTCCCTAAACAAATTCAGTCTATCCTGGAAATACCTACTGAAAACCAACAGATACAAAATGCATTAATACATTACATATGAAACAGCAGGATTAGCCCATTTTGTCTTCCATTCCCTGCTCCTGTCTTCTTTCCAATTGTATCTGAGATTTCACACTCATTGCTTATGGGCTTTAGGATTTGCCTTTGAATCCTTGAGGGCAAGAACCGAGCTTAATATTTAATGGGGATTCTTTTAAGAAGTCATGAATTTCATGCCCGGCATGAAATTCTGCTTCCACAGAGTTAAGACCTAAGCACAATTCCACATATAGCTGTGAAATCATTTAAAAACAAGCTTTGCAAGGGGCACAAGTTAAAGAAGACAGCTGCTTTGTACTGCAGTGCCATTGCTGCTGTATCAGCAAATACATTCCCGGGAGGGCATTCGTGATGAGCCCACTATATGAAAGATTTCATTGTTTGGCAGCACTGTTGCTTTCTATTTAAACTCAAGATTCTACTTTTGAGGGACTTCCCCGAAGATTTTATAACATTTGGCATTTGTACACTATTTAAATTTTTCTGTTAAATACGTGTACCGTTAATAAATATTTTCATTTTTACAGACTGCCACAATCAGATTTTTAGAAAAAAAACTAGGACGGGATCTTTTATTGTAAGAATATTACAATTTCAACTTACGAGGTGTACTTCGCAGTCAAAAGTTTTAGGCATAATTGTTTCCATTAAAAAAATCCCTGGTGTGTGTGTGTGTGTGTGTGTGTGTATTTAGAGAATTAAATATATATGGAATCATTTTTCTTCCCAATGAACAAGAGGGTCCTCTCTGAAAGAACATATTTACTATTTGGCAGTTTTGGCATATTGTTTTGACTAGTGGTAGTCCCAACTTTCGACAACAAATGAGTCCCAAATTTTTGTTGCTAAGGAAGGAAGGAAAAGAAAGATAGCTAGATAACAAGAAGAAAGAAAGAAAGAAAGAAAGAAAGAAAGAAAGAAAGAAAGAAAGAAAGAAAGAAAGAAAGAAAGAAAGAAAGAAAGAAAGAAAGAAAGAAAGAAAGAAAAGAAAAGAGAAATCTAGATTCAAAAAAGGAGTTTGGTGTTCTCCCAAAAAAGTGTCTTGGAAAAACACCAACATATATCATATTGTGACACTAGAAGATGGGTGTGAATAATCTATTCCTTTTACCTTAGGTACCAAGTCTTTGTAGCTCCAAACCACAGGATGATGTCATGTGTTTTGAGATTTGCAAAACCATATGCTGGCCTGATAATACCACAAAGAAGTAATAATAAGAATATTTGGGTTTTTTTGGAATAATAGCACTCCTCCATGACTTAGAATACTGTATTGTACAATAAGTTAAGGGCATGTAATGACTTTTGTGCAGCTGCCTTGCGAAAGCAGTCTAACTGAAGAATACCCAAGATTCTTAGAAAAGATTTTTCTAAACTAACATTTTAAATTGTAAAACATGAATTTTTTATTTTTGAGCATTTTGATCCTTGTTAAATTTTGTGTGTCTATGTGTGTGTTTATAAAATATTTTGATGCATTTTGCAGCAGTTCTACAGTGTTAACTCAACTTTGGATGAAAAAGTCAATTTTATGCTTATAATGTTGACATTCTAAATTGTAGTTAATATTGATAGAACATTTTATTTTCAATAATCTAAATATAAATGTAATAAATAAATAAATAAAATAATAGAATGTTAATAATATCCAATTAATATTTATAAGCATCACTATATTGAAGTGATGTATCAAGGTTTATAACTACATCATAACAAGAAATGGAAAAAAGAAAAGATTTCCGTAACCTGATGTCTTTTAGTTCTGAAACTGAAACATGCAGAATTCTGCAATGCAGAATTATCCCAGATTGACTAAAACTAGCATGGACTATACAGATAATTTTGTTTTATTGTGATAGATTTGAAATGATCCTATACTTGTCTATTCTGTACTCAGCAGGATCCTTGATTACCATTAATTCATCATATTTACCTTAAAACTATTAACATATTGACATTAGTCTTCCTTCCTTCCTTCCTTCCTTCCTTCCTTCCTTCCTTCCTTCCTTCCTTCCTTCCTTCCATCCATCCATTCCATCCATCCTTCCATCCATCCTTCCATCCATCTATCATTTTATATGTTGTATTGATGCATTTATCAATGTCTGCATTGATTTCAAATGTAGAACTTTAGATAAGTTAAATACTACTTAATGCATATTAAAATCTTTCATTTTTATTTAATAAGTGGTAAATATATTATCATTGGTAAAGGGCATTAAAGCAAGTCTCAGTCACTAAAAATTTTGTAATTGATGAATTTTGCTATACATTTTTGCTCTACATTATCCTTTAAGGTAGTTGTGGGATTCAAAAGTTTTTACTACTTGTTCTGTGGGAGTGGCTTGGTGAGTGTGGTGTGGCTTGGTGGGCATGACATAGGAAGGATACTATAAAATCTCCATTCCGATCCCACTCCAGGGGAAGGTTACTGCAAAATCCCATATCTTCCCCACCCCACTAACCTGCTTTCCAGCTCCGTTCTCCTGTGCAGATAACAAAGAAGACCCAGCTGATCAGCTGGGACTCAGGAGGCAGAAATATATGTGGGGGGTGGGGGCAGTCAGAGGTGGTATTTGCCGGTTCTCCGAACTATTCAAAATTTCCATTACTGGTTCTCCAGAAGTGATCAGAACCTGCTGAATACCACCTCTGCTTTAAGGATAATGTTTCGATAGTAGTCTAACTGTAATTTTTGAATACCCTGTTGAATACCCGCTTTTGCTCTATTTGGTTGTGATATGAAGTCAGTCAAAAGTTGTATCATGTTCACTAACACTTATCTTGGCAACATTGATTAATTCTACATCTTTGTATGCTTGTTTCTTTCTTTTGTATCTCCCCTCCACTCATCCCATTCTTGATAGAGCGATCACCACACAGGCCTATCCTGCAAGCTGGTCTACCAGCCAATACCTCTGCAGTTGTTGGGAGTGATGCTGAGTTTGTCTGCAAAGTCTACAGTGATGCCCAGCCTCATATCCAATGGATAAAACATGTAGAAAAGAATGGAAGTAAATATGGACCAGATGGACTACCACATTTGGAAGTTTTAAAGGTAAGTTTATTATTATCTTTATTGTACATGTTTGAGACAATTATTTTACAAACGTTATCATGAAATGGAACCAAGGGATCAAATTCATTTGAATGAACTAGAACCTTTTCATTTTGCTGGTGTGAAAATAAGCTGGTGCCCACAGAGTTATCGTTCGACGTAATCTGGTGATTTACAATACTCTTGACAGAAATAAAACCAAACATTTGTTTGGCAATTTATCCTCTACACCAGTGGTCCCCAACCTTTTTTGTACCAGGGACCAGTTTCAAGCAGAAACACTTTTTCAAGGACCGGGGGGGGGAGAGATTCTATTTTCCATTCCCAAAACTTTATGTTTACCCTACAACTAGCATTAAAGACACCTGACTGCAGTCTTTCTAGTTCTAGGTCTTGCCCAGCTGTGTAGCTACAAAATTTCATGCAGATGTTTCTCTTATCTCTGTTTGGTGAAAACAGGAATTGAATGAGGAGCATTTAGTCAGTGTGTTTTCCCTAGGAAGCTCCTGTAGTCCTTGTTTAGGGATCATTCAGAGCTACGATGGACCTCTAACATCCAGCCCAGGAAGAAACTGCTTCAAAGAAGCCGGGGGGTGGTGGCTTTTCCTGTCGCCGCAGCTCCTCCGAAGCGCCCGTTCACCCCCACCCCACCCGCCCGCACGCGGTTCAATCCAGTGCTCCGTTCTGCATGCCTGCCTGCCTGCCTTCATTTCTGGTTGTTTCGGAGAAGCTTCGGCTGATAAAAAGAGGCGAATAGTTATTATTCTCAGCCGAAGCTGCTCCGAAACAAACGAAGGCAGGCAGAACGGAGCACTGGATTGAACCGCGGGCGGGCGGGGTGGGGGTGAACGGGCGCTTCGGAGGAGCTGCGCCGACAGGAAAAGCCACCCCCGGCTTCTTTGAAGCAGTTTCTTCCTGGGCTGGTGGAGGAGCGAGAGAGCGACTGAGAGAGGAACGAGGCGGGAGGAAACCGAAGCCGCTGAGCCAGAGAGCAGGACAGGCTTTGGTTGCTTCCTCCCTCCCCTTCTTTCATTTGTGTCCTTGATCCCTGATCCCAGCAGCATTCACCGAAGGCGAAGAAAGCCACCATTTATTTTTATTTTTATTTTCTTTGTGGCCCGGTACAGAGTGCTCCACGGACCGGTACCGGTCCGTGGCCCAGTGGTTGGGGACCCCTGCTCTACACAACACTGTTTTTCAACCTCAACAACTTTAAGATGTATGGACAGGCATACTGGTTAGGAAATTCTGGGAACTGAAGTCCATACAACTTAAAGTTGCCAAGATTGAAAAACACTGATCTAGAAATCCTTTTGTTTACTAGCAAAATGATTTATTTTTCAGATCTCATTATTTATTAAGAGAATTGCCATATCCTTTTCTTGGTATGATTATTTTTTTTGCAAAGAATATTCAAAATAAATAAATAAAACTATACTTTGCCTTTAATATTCAAGCCGAAGGGCCTTCTGAAATGGTCATATTTGTTGCCAAAGAATGTTGGCAGTGCTGGTTTTACCGAATGTCAGAGATGCTGAAATGTCAATTTTTCACCACCCAGTTGTGAAACTTCTACTGGGCAATGAACTTTGAAGTTGGCAGCCACTGATTTCCTTACAAAATATTGTTCTGCTATGAAATAATAAGATCCTGGAATCTAAGGAGTTGGCACCACTCAATAGTTGGTCTACTCAGGAGTTTTTCCATTCCATTCTTGTTTTTTAAAAAAATAAAATAAGTATAATATTTATCTACTCATATGCTAATTGAAGACATCTTCAGTATTTTGGTGGCGGGACCATGATGGTGTCTACATTTGGGGTAGCAGTTACATTGTTCTCCTGTGTTATTGGTCTGTTCTAGCATTCGGGGATAAATAGTTCCAATGCTGAAGTGCTGAAACTGTACAATGTGACAGAGGAGGATGCTGGAGAATATATTTGTAAGGTCTCCAATTATATAGGGGAGGCCAACCAGTCTGCCTGGCTTATGGTTCAGTTGGATAAAGGTAAAAAATGTCTGTTAAAGAAAGCTGGATGTAGAAGCTGGAAAAAGTGGTGCTTTGGGATTCTGCAGGCAGCTTCTAGGATAACTTCTATGACCTTGGTGCATTTATAATCCTGTCTTGAAGATGCAACTGGTTTTACTCCAGTAGCCATGGAAAAATTCCCACAAACAGTATACATGTATTTTTAATTGTGTCTGCTTCTGAACCCTTTTGTATTTTTCTTTGAAGCGTTTGAATATTTTTGTCCATATATATTTTTCTCAGCTTGCTCTGAAGTATTCTAACCTTTCACTTTCCCTTAGTTTCATTCTTTCACTGTGCGTCTAGCACACCTCCTATATTTACAGGGACCGTATGTCCTTTATTTTAAAGGGACAGAACTTTGTTTCAGGAAGCTGTCCCTCAGATTTCTTTAATTTAATTATTTATTTTCTTGGTTTTGCTCTTGAATTTTTCTTTGTAAAGCAACATTATAAACACAAACCTTTTTTATCCTCACAAATCTCTTTCATATTTCCCATTTTTTTTCAGATTTGTCCTTTATCTTTTCCAAGAATATATGGTGACTATAACTATAGTATTGGTCACAATTAGTATTTGGGATAAACTTAAAGACTAAAGAGTAATCATGTGGGTAGCATACAACAGACTTTTTCTCCATGGTATCAGGTCAGATCTTAATTCCTGTAGATTCAGTTCTGTGTAAACTATTTTCCTGGAAATCTAGTGGTGACTATAATCTTTATTATCACACTTCAATACTTGAGCTGTATATTATCATGTGGCTCTTCTTAATAAAGTGACATACTTGGTAGCTATGTAAAAGCATCTTTTTCTGGTGGTCAATGGACATTAATCCTCCATTGTTAATTCCATTGTTCATGCCATATGTACAATATAACAGTAAAGCTACTGTGTTGACTGTTTTAGAACATTGTTTATTTTGAGATACTTTATTTTGCTCTTTAAATAATCCTATTGTTTACCTTGAAACATTGAACAATAGAGTAGATTTAGTATGAAAAATGGCATTGTATTTCACTGTACTTGGTGTCCGTATCAGTAAGATCATTTTAGTGACCACTGATTTGTACATGTTTACTATAATAATGGACATAGTGTAGGCACACCAAACAGTCTTAGATTGGCTTCTCATGATTATTTGAGACATTGTTGCTCTGTTCTGTTATCTACTAGCATAACATTTAATGATTTTGCCTGAGAAATTTTTTTAAAATAACTATTTGGCCTCTATCAAAAGTATAATGAACATACTTCCTTTTGATACTATTATCTCTTAATTTTCAACTCTTCTGTCTATGTTTCTGATATTCCTCTTTAATTTGAAGGAGAATCTTTTTTAAAAAAGTATTTTTCTTTTGTGCATTTTATGTTTCTGTGTCATTTTTAAAAGCTCAAAATGGTTTGTGGTCAAATTTTTCCATGTTTCTTTGATTGCATGCATACTTAGGTGGTGACTGTAGGTTTGGTGAAGGGTATCCATGATTTATTCCTCTCTAAGGTGTGCTGGGATCTGTTGGTAATTGCCTTTTGGTTGAGGATTTGTGGATGGGATCTCCCCACGGCAGTGAAATTTTGCTTCTTTGGAAGTGCCAAGTTCCCGTGGTCCCATTTCCCATCCACAACAATTTCCTAAAATGTCTAGCTTTTCTCTTGCCTCCATTTTTTTCCTAGGCTGCCGGTGTTAACACCACGGACAAAGAAATTGAGGTTCTCTATATACGGAATGTAACTTTTGAGGATGCTGGGGAATATACATGCTTGGCGGGTAATTCTATTGGGATATCCTTTCATTCTGCATGGTTGACCGTCCTGCCAGGTATATACTGCTATCTTCCCATGGTTTTCTTTCTTTTCCTGCTTCATGGTTGATTGCTACTAAATAACACGGCTTCTGTCTCAACAAGGGCTTTTCAAAAACAATTCCTTTCCAAAAACAATTAAAATAAAATAAAATTCAATGACTCCAAAATTATGGACTGGGGTGCTTTTGGAATTTATTTCAATAATGCTAACTATTTTACTCCACTTCCCATTAAAAAAAGGACGAATACTTTATGGACAATCATAAACGTTTCTAGTTTATGGTTCTTTGCGAAGTTTAGATTTTAAAAGCAAGTCAGAGGGGAAATTTGAAGGACCACTTTTGAAAAGCAGTTAATGCCAATGAATTGGGATATGTATCCATGAGAATTTGATGTACTGGAGAGCGAACACAGAAGCGGTGTTTTTATAACTTTATAATCGATTTGGTGTGCTGTTGAAATGCTGCATCCTCTAAGCAAATGGGCTACTACAGGTAGTCCTCAATTTAAGATCACAATAGAGGCCCAAAATTTATGTTGTTAAGTGAAAAAATTGTTAAGTGAATTTGTTCCATTGATTTTTCTTGCCATATTTGTTATGTGAATCATTGCAGTTGTTAAATTAGTAGCGTGATTGTTAAGGGAATCTTATTGCAATTGAATACCATTGGCTTTACTTGTTCAGAAGGTCGTAAAATGACTCCTGAACACTGAAACCATCATAAATATGAGTCAATTGTCAAGCATCTAAATGTAAATGACATAACTATTGGGGTGCTGCAGTGGTCATAAGTGTGAAAAATGGTCATAAGTCACTCTTTTCAGTGCCGTTGTAACTTTGAACAGTCACTAAATGAACTGTTTTAAGTCGAGGACTATCTGTAATTTGCTTGTTTGAAAAATGTGTCTTGTCTTGCTTGCAATGATGTTGCTTCTGTTTTGAACAGAAGTGCACAGTAATTTGCTTTTCTAGCTGAAAATGTCCATTAGAAAATAATGGACATTTAGATGAATAAAAACTGCTTGCTTTGTAACCCTTTAACCTATTTCCTTATTTTGTTATTATTACAGAACCATATATTAAATTGTTGAAACTTGTAGTTTATAATTTGCTGCTCTGTGTGTTTGTGTGCGTTTTTGTTTAAAGTTTTATATAAAGATATCTGCATGCATGCATTGCTAAAGCATATAGTTTACACTTGTACTGTACATAGCTGTAATTTTTTCTCAAGATTTCCAGGTTTTTTATCTCCTCTTAATGTAAGAAAAGCCCACATTGCTATATTTTTAACTTATTACCTTTTGAAGCTCCAAGCTGCATCCATTACTAAACAGGTGGTTATGATTTAAAGTGGCTGTTGCTTCTGTTTGCCAGATTACTTCCCTATTTGCAACTGCTCAAGCACAACTTGATCAATTTATATGAAGGAACATTAACATAAGATGATATGGAAGATTAGCTTCTAATATGCATTGCTTTTATACTGACCAGTTGTACTTGCAGTTACTACTGTTTTACCAAAAAAGAGATTAGGTACATATAACATAAACTGATGTATCCCAATAGTGTTTTTTTCACAGATGCAAATAAAAAGTGGGGGAAAAAATATCCAAAAATTTATAAACTCAAAAGTCACTGCATTCTCAGGAATTTATTTATTTTTAATCTTGCATAATTTATTTTAATCACATAGATATCAGCAAATCATTATTCTATCCAAAACAATTGGATATAAAATTGGTTATCCCTTGGAAGTGTAGCCAGTGATAGCTGGGAATATTGAAAGTTGCTATTAAACACATCACAAATATACCTGTTTGGAAAAGTTTGATCTGCAAAATAAACATTGGTAAATGGTAACTATAAACTAGAATTGTAATTGTCCAGTAATATGAGCACAATCTCCCCTTGATAAACTTACTTATATACTTGCCTACCTAGATATGTATATTTATGCTGAATCTATATATCTATGCACAATTCAAAGATTGTGAGCTAATTGGAGACAAGTGCTGAAATCATTTTTTGAAATTGTCAATCATTACAAATTTAAAAGCTTTATATTTGCTGCATTTGTTACTTGGGCAAATATATCCAACTATGTTCACGGTATACTCTTATCATTATTCAGATGGGACAATAGATCGTACTTGTAAAAATTATAGAAAACAGAAGCTTCGGGAATAAAAGATATGTTTTTTAAAAAATAATTATTAAAATAATAATTTGTTCAGCTGGTTCTGTTGGCCTTATATTAGATTTTATGAGTTGCTCTGCCAAAATGTTTGAATATAATACTGTATTTTAGGTGCTCTTAACATTCTCTTAAATGCCATTAAAGCGAATAACTTTATTGGATTTTCATGGCAATGCTTTAATAGCTATAGTTTTCAAAGGATCTAAAAATTGTATGCTCTGTTCCTTCTGACATTAAAAGCTATGATCCTATGTTTATCTCTTAGGGATTTATATCACCTTGTTAACTGGACTTACTCCCATGTGAGATGCATAGGAAGATAAAATTGATGAATGTTTGGTATTGAACACAATTTGGCAGTATTCCTGAATGAGAAAAACTTAATTCAAAATACTTGATATACAGTTCCTGCCAACTTTCAATAGAAGTACAGAAGTCCAAGCTAGTTGATGCCTAATCTTTGTTATGCTTTGTTCTCTCACAAGCCTTCCTTTTCCACTAGCTTTCAGTCCTTGTTTGGCTTTCATTGTGTGTTCAGGTGGCCCACAGAGTTAACTACAATGTTCCTTAAAATTATTTTACTGAACCTGTCATTTGCTGCAGGCCAAATACTGGGAGATGGGGATAAATGTTGATTCATCTGGAATGAATTATGTGCTTGCTTGCCTTTAATAGAGTAAGAAGAAAAGGTGATCACACACATAATTCCAATAATATGTAGTCTTAATTTCAAAGATAAATAGGCTGGCTAATAACCCCGACAGTGATCATATTCACAAGTTATCTTGAAACGGTCATTTAATAAAGAAAAATCAGCTTCAGTCACATTGTAAAATATTAGATGTCCTAAGCCCTGAAATGTTAAAATGTCCTCTCCTTTAAGTTGGGTCCACACTGTGGAAATATTAGGCATTTGGTGTCCTATAAACTTGGTGCAGTAGTACAGGTAGTTCTCGACTTACAACTGCAATTGAGCGCAAAATTTCTGTTGTTAAGTGAGACATTTGTTAAGTGTGTTTTGCCACATTTTATGACCTTTCTTGCCTCAGTTGTTAAGCAAATCACTTCGACTGTTAAGTTAGTAACCCGGTTGTTAAATGAATCTGACTTCCCCATTGATTTTGCTTCTCAGAAGGCCACAAAGATGATCACATGACCTTAGGACATAGCAATGGTCATTAAATATGAACCAGTTGCCAAGCATCTGAATGTTGATCATGTGACCATGGGGATGTTGCAAAGGTTGTAGTTCTGAAAAACGGTCATCAACCACTTTTTCCAGGGCTGTTGTAACATTGAACGGTCACTAAATGAATCATTGTAAGTCGAGGACAACCTGTACTTGAGGTCCATCTATGTAAATGCTCATTTTCTCTTCAGCTTGACCTTTTGCTGCCTCCTAATTTGTTATCCCACCTGTTCCCCCTTCACACTTGCACTGTAGCTTCAGTCACAAACAGACCCTATCCAACATACCCAGACTACGTGGAGATATCCATCTACTGCTCAGGAGTTTTCATCATTGTCTGTATGGTGGTGGTCGTCGTTGTGTGCCGCATGAGATCTACAACCAAGAAATCAGACTTCAGCAGTCAACCCGCAGTGCACAAACTGACAAAGCGCATTCCTTTGCGCAGACAGGTAACAGAAAGTAGATAAAGAGCTATGAAAACCTATTTCCCTTCCCTTAAGCCAGCAGATTGTTTGGCGTCAAAAGAATTCCAATTCTGGAAGTATTTATTGGCTAAAAATCCAGTAGTTCTATAAATTCAAAGTTTCTGGGGAAGTCACAGCAAAGTCTGATTCCAAACATTTAAATCATGTTTAAATCACAAAAATGTAGTCGTGATTTAGGATAATAGGTCATTTCTTTGCATAAGCTCTGAGACAGGGTTCATCCAGGATATAAACATAAAGGAAAGTTGTTTTGCTTAAAACTTTGAACCAAGGAATTTACATTGAGGAAGTGAATAATTTTCAGAAACCCATTTTGAGTCCATAAATTCAATTAAGAGAACTGATTTTCAGTGTTGTAAGTTATTTAATGTCAGGACAGAAATGAGTGATGTTGAGAAAGAGAGATTAAGTTTCTAGGGGAAAAAGAAATATTTACTGAACTACAGTAAATAGAAAAGATTTAGCTCAGGAGGAGAAGAAAATCAGCATAAATTTAGATTTTTTTATTTTTTATTTTGGATACAAATTCCAGAGGAACAGAACAAAGAGAGGGGGAAGAGTCTTCATCTGAACAGGAATAATTATGCTTTGCTAAAGCATCTCGATATAGTAGTATGTCCCACATGATGGAATGTGGTTTCTGCTTCCTGAAAATGTTTTTGTTCCTTATGTCTGAGTTATACTATAGAGAGATAAAGAGATTTGCAAATGTGAAATTGTGTCTTTGTGTGTGTGTGTTTTGTGTGTGTGTGTGTTTGTGCGCTGATAAAGAAGAATCTTTAAAAGAAATAGAAATTTATGATGTGTGTGTTGATATAGATTCTAATGCTATTTTATGCTGTTACTATAAATGGCATTTTTGAAGTGCCAGATCATGTCATGTTTGTGATATTAAATTACATTTCCCATACGATATTTAGGGATATCCATCATTTATGATTTTACATGTAGCATTAACTCATCAGTGGAAATCAGTTTATCAAAATCTTTATTAACTATTATGATTAAATCACTTCTCATTTACATGATCATCATCTTGCCATTGAAACTAATATGAAATAAAAAATTAACATAATATTTTAAATATTTTAATTGAATGTGTTATTTCTTTATATGCATGAATCCTACTTTTAAATGTTAAAGTTTCAATAGAAGGATTATGGCACCTTTTAAATAACCAGACCTTCTTGTATTCACCCATTGTTTCAACTGTTTTGAAGCTCATAGAATTTGGTATTCAGTGCATTTTGACTCACAAATTTGTCCTGGTACTCACCTGTTGTGGTTCGCCGTCAGCTGGTGCAGACGGCAGCAGAATAGGACAGTGGGGAAGAATGGGGACCAATCAGGGAGTCTGGAGAGGACTCGGATGAGGGTCCTGTGTCCAATCCAGAGATGGGGCCAGGACCATCTGGGAGTGGGCTACTGCTTCCGGAGCCTTCAGAGTTTGGCAGCAGCAAGATGGAGGACCCAGGGGACCCTGTTCCCAGTGCGCGTGTGCGCAGAGCTGCTAGAAGGCAAGAGCAGTTGAAGCAAAAGGGGCGACTCGGGAATGATTGCCCCTCACATAAGGTATAAAGCTCAGGCAAAGATGACGAAACCTTTGCAGGAAGCAAAGTAGTTTATTCGGTTCAGATTCATTCTTGAAGATCTTTGTTCTTTTATTGGCTTTTTTTCTAGTTCATTTGATACTTCTGTTCATTTGATACTTCTGTTATTGGCAGCGCTTCACAGAAAAGAAAGGTGGGTGCTTATCTTGGGGGACTGTTTGAGATTAATTCCAGCTGGGAATGAAAACAATTCCCAGCGTTGCAATAAAATAAGTCTTGTTTTTAAAATAAGTGTGTGCGTAATTACGGTTTAGGAAGCCTTGGTCAGAACATCATCATTTGTTTGGTACTCAATACAGAAGCCACAACTTGTCAGTGTTGGCTGCCTTGTGACTCATTACATTATTTCTTATGGAAATAATGTAATGGAACCAATAAATGATGAGTAATGAGGTACCACTTTATGAGGTACCACTACCTCCTGGAACCAATAAATGATGAGTAATGAGGTACCACTTTATCTTTACTCATATTTGTGTATATAAGCAAACACATGAAAAATTGAATGTCTTGCTTTCAGTTAAACAAAACTTTCCTTTTCAGCCTTCTTAAAGATAGTAATCTGAATCCTGGATACAAGGAAATCATTGGAATGGACTCAATGGACTCAAACAAAAACATCTAGATGACCTAACCTAGATAACGGAGAAAATATTATATTATAGTTAGGCCATGGTTCACCAGAAGCTTAATCCTTCTCAACACCAGTTATCCCAAACTATTGATTTGCTTTTTCATCTTTTTTACCTTTTCTTTTGCAACACAATGCTTTGCTTTTATCATATCTCACACATTTGTACATGGAAGACAACACAGCAGATCTAATAAACATTTAAAATTGTGTTGCAGCTTTACCAAAATAATTGGTGGCTAATTTCCCACGTCCTTGTTTTTTATTTATGCAAGAAAATATTTTTTAAAAATTTAAATGTTTTTCTGTAGTAGCCTGAACAACTGTTCTGTCATTTCACTGAGGGTAGCACTGGTCTTGTTTTGGTCAAATTAATGTGAGCATAACTTTTTGGCAAGTTTGGATTCATATTAAAATAATCTCCCCTTTGTTTTCTTATTTGATTATCCCTGTTGTTTAGTAACAGCATATTTTACATCAAGCTGTCTTCTATCATTTCTCACATGACCCTAGGCTAAATTTGTTTTAACTTTACTACCAGTTTCCATCACAATCTGCTTTTTCTCTCACCCTCCCCTCCATGATTCCACAATAATTAGAAATGATGAGCAATTATAAATATTTCAACATCTAAGACATCTAACTAAATAGCAGCCTTGGAAGAGCTATTTATTCCCCCTCCCTCCTTCTTCCCAAAAAAGAAAGAATGGTGGACAAAACCATCTCACAAAGCACAGCATTTGCCACTGGCAAGCAGGGATACATAACACATGCATGATGAGCTAATCAAATAAATGTGTGATTAACATACTTAAATATGTGTGGATAGGGGAACAATTAGTTATTGATTCTAAAGCACAAAGCATCAGGTGAGGTTTCCCTGATGTCTCTTGAGACTGTCCTGTCTTGCCCCAGGTCTTCTTTATTTATGTGTATATTTGTTTGTTTTTATTTGAATTCTATGGCCAGTCACCTCAACAGGTTGACTCTGGGCAGATATACCAATCATTTTTCTTCTAGGCAGATGGCACTATTCAAAATAAAGTACTGAACTCTTATCTTTTTCATATATCTTTGAATTTCTATGGAATCTCTGTGGGCCCCAGAGAGATTCTTGTCAAGCAGGATCAAACTAGAAACCACTGCTGTATTTAACAGCATGTTCTAGTTTCACTTAGTATCGTGTCAGCTGGAATAAGGAAACTGAGACACCAGAAGAGGTATTTGGGGGACATGGGTTCCTACAGGTTATCTTTGCTCTGTTCTTTTAATAATTACATATAATAAACATATATATATATATGTTTTCTTAAGTTTTCGCGGGAATTTATATGTATGGTATTCAGCTTTGTTCAGGTATTTTCCCATGTCATTATAGTTGTGCTTTTAAAGTTGTAGCAACATTTCAGCAGAATCTCATCTGCTATCATCAGGCTATATATATTTTCTCATAGATTTTCATGGGTAGAGGTATGCAGGTCTTGGCGTGTTTGGGTCTTTTCCCGTGTACGATTGAGAGTATCTTGGCAATGTTTTGATGAGGTCCCACTCACCATCTTCAGGCTGATGCTTTCAGCTTCGGTTTCAAACTATATTACATGTTTATAAAATAAATACTGTTAGTTAAACAGCTCGTAAATGAACACTAAATTTTGGGAATAAAAAAATCTGTTCATCTAACAGTCATATCAGATCAGAAATATAAAACATTCAGTGAAGCTTTATATTCCAGAATAATTCTCAAATTATATTGTAAAAAAAATGATTCCCCCCCCCCCCCATATTTTGAATGGCAGCTTTGCAGGGTCATAATCCAATAATGCTTAAGAAAACTCTTTTTTCTTTCTTTGGCTTTGGTTGAATGTTTCATATTGAATAATGGAGGCAGGGATGGTCTGAACTTTTCCCCCCACTTATTTTTGTGTGCATGAGAGTAAGAATGAATAAGTATGCATCTGCATATAATCACAAATATAAATAGATGATCCAACTGAAGTTACATCGTGATAGAGGCACTAGGCTATAAAGTGGGAAACCATGAATTCTAGTCCGCTTAGCTGGGTGACTTGGCCCAATCACTCTATCTCAGCTCAACCTATCCCACAGGGTTGTTGTTGTGGGCACAATAGGAGGAGAAAGGTGTGTTGGATATGTTTGCAGTCTTAAGTGATTTGTAAAAATAAAATAATCCTAAATAAATAAATACAAAATTAATTATTTACATCTGATAATATGGAAATGGATTAATTTATCCATGTCACATTCATAAAGTGTAACTCTCTTGTAAATTATTGACAAATCTCTTGTTCAAATTTAGTAAGTGTGAACAAATTTTTAAAATGGTATGAATGGATAGAAAAGTTAGTCTGCTGAACTTTTATTTTCTCTTTTAAAAAAGAAGAAGGAGTACCAGGAAGAGGGGAGGAGGAGGATAATCACAGCATCTTTTAAAAATACATTTTGGGACAATAAGGAAGAAGGATTGTTACAAATATAGTTAGTAAATAATATGAACATCCATTCAGAATTCAGTAAGGGAAGTCCGGATCTATGATTAATTTAATAGGAAGTTAATTAAAAGTAGTATTTTAACAGTAAGATTCCCACCAGGACATTACAATTGGGTGGAGTGCATCTACTCCTTTTCAGAAACCAACTAGTACTTGTGAGCTGGCTGTCCTCCTTTTTAGTGCCAGTTTGCAACAGTTGGGCCCAGATTACATCTCCTTTTTGCATCTTGTATTCAAATAACAGGTCTCTGCAGAATCAAGCTCTTCGATGAACTCCAATACACCATTGGTGAGAATTACTACCCGTCTTTCTTCCAATGCTGATGCTCCCATGTTGGCTGGAGTTTCTGAATATGAACTACCAGAAGATCCAAAATGGGAGTTCCCAAGAGATAAGTAAGTCATTATGAAAGAAAATGATCTTTCACTCTTTCAGTTCTAGCATCCTTCATTCAGAATAATTTTATTTCCTAATGCTATAGTACAGCAGGCCAATAAACTGGTCACAGTATACAGCAGTGGTAGTCAACCTGGTCCCTACCGCCCACTAGTGGGCGTTCCAGCTTTCATGGTGGGCGGTAGGGGTTTTGTCTCCTACTTTATAAATCACCATTACTGTGGAATCAGTGGGCGTTAGAGAAAATTTTGCTACTAACAGAGATACAAAAGTGGGCGGTAGGTATAAAAAGGTTGACAACCCCTGGTATAGAGGGTGTCAGCTTTGGAAGCCATATTTTACTTAGAATCTTCCACACTGCCACATTTTAGTGCCTGGGAATTTGGGAGGAGGGGTTTTAGAAAGAGATGGAAGTTTAGATATAACATTCTTCAGAGTCAAGGACAAGCCTGCACCTGGGAAAGGAGTGGTTGGAGGGATGTCTCCAGTTGGGACAGATGATGATTGGACCATATGATGGACTGATGGGTGCAGGGGATGGATCTTTGAATTTCTATTGGGAAGGAAAAACCCAGGACTCTCAGATTCAGGTTTTCCCAGATGTACCAATATGACTACTCCAATAAAATGGAACTTTTGAGAAAATGCCTGTCGGAGTTTATTGGTTTGGAGTTTGTTAATTGGAACACTGACACAGGGATTTCCCCCCTTTTTCTGTTGTATATTATAAATGAAGAAACTGCAGTCCTGACCTCAAACCAAACCCTGGTTGGCCCTCATTCTTAACCAAAGTTAAACCTTTTGGATTTACGTAATCCAGTTTTTATAATCCACCTTATTTTTTAAAAAACTTCAAACTTGTTTTTAAAATTTATCCCTGAATAGTTTGCTTTTTTGTATTTCATGTATATTTATGGAAACACTCGTAATTAGGTGAATGAAAGCTAGTGCCATACATTTCACTTGCCACCTGCAAGATTCTAGTCAATAGTGGGGGTTGTATGCATAACTCTGTCAGCCTTTCCCTGAGGGGAAACATTAATGCGGAAAATCTTAAAGCATTAAACACTTAAAACAGCATTCAGCATAAATACGGGTGGACCAGATTTGTAATGAAAGAAGCTCTTTAAACTGAGGTTTATTAGATAGGGGGGCTGTAGGCGCACAAAGACAACATTGTTTAAACTCATATAAGAAGTACAAGAACACATAAATTAGTCATTTTCCAATGCAAATGTTTGCTTTCTGCCAAGATCTTAAATTCAATTTTAGTTTCAGAACAAGCACAGCATGATCTCAGCTAAGCATACAACCCTTTAGTCTTTGTCTATTGTCGAAGTAGCAAACATTTCCTAACAGATATATTAAAGTGTTCATTAATATTAACATGATTAAATTAAAAGCTTTTTCAGTTAAAACTTTCTTTTTAAAGAACGTTTACCTTAACTGTGGTTTTATGCCATGGACATTTAATTTTATATGAAAGGAAACATTGTGCATTCACACTGATTGGAAAACATACCAACAGTTGGTATTATTGTCTGTTCCATAAGAATATATAAAAAAATATTTCAAGCTTTGAATAGTCATTTGATCTATTGACATTCCATAACCCATAGTTATATTCCTGAGTTTGGGACAAAACGTTCTGTGCTTTAAGGTACGGAATCACAGTGACATTTTTCAGCATTCAAGCAAGCTATAAAATCCTGTTTTGGTACTTCCAAGTGTATGAGAAAGTGTTGCCAATAAGTATTAATTACACACAGAATCAGTACTTCAAAAGCTGAATGGAGGAACGTGCCCAAACGTCTGGATGTATTTTAATACCCTTGTTAGTTCTTTGTAAAAAATGTCCAAGTCAAAATGATTTGCTGAAAGGTTCTTTTATGTTTCACTCTTGTATTTCACCGATTTCAACTGTTCATCAGATGCTTTATGCTAATCCTTGATTTACATCCCAGGTTGACGCTAGGGAAGCCTCTTGGGGAAGGATGCTTTGGTCAAGTTGTCATGGCAGAAGCAATGGGCATCGACAAAGACCGGCCAAAAGAAGCAGTTACTGTTGCAGTGAAAATGTTGAAAGGTAAAGAATCAAGTGACAAGTTCTGCAAATCATGTTTCTTTCATCGTCTCTGAAGCCCAAAATTCATTTAATTCACTGTAGACTTCAGCAGTTTTCCTAATAAATCAGTGTATTTGGCAACATATTTAATTTTAGTAGTGGCTATTTACAAAGAGAGCCTATTGGTGTAGTAATCAAGACACCTGGCTGGAAAGCAGGAAACAGTGAGTTCTACTCTCTTTCAGCCTTAAGAAGAAAGCAATGGCAAACCGCTTCTGGAAAATGCTGCCAAGAAAATCTTAAAAGACTAATTCAAAGGCACACACACACACACACACACACACACACACACACACACACAAATCACAAACAAAACAAAAACATTCATGGCTAATTAATCCCATTGCTGTATGCTGTCATTGGTTTATTGAACATTAAGTTTATTAATCCATAGCAAAATGCATTTTTGACATTATCCAACACTTTTTGAAACAAACAAACAAAAAGAACAAAAGTTTATAAAGAAAGCACATAAAAGTGTGGTGATGAGAGATCCTCAGATTTCGTCTTAATATATGTGAAGCTTTACTGATGAATGACACTCCTCTACAAACATGGATGATAGGCCCATACTTTCTCAGATACAAGTTTTCTAAAACAGTGTGTGTGTGTGTGTGTGTGTGTGTGTGTGTGTGATATGCTTATACAAAGCTTTAAACACTGAAGATAATAAAATGGATTTATTGCTAATGATATCTGGTATGTTTCTTGTATAACACCAAGATTACAATCCCATCCACAGTTTCTCTGATCTCAGTTGAGTTTACTTCTAATTAGATATATAAAATAAGATATACAGTAAAGGAGATCCTTTCAAAGCCAAGGCAACTTTACAATAAGTTACTATGGTTTAATAGAATCCATTCTTATGGCTCATAGAAATGCATTTAAATCTTACTCTGTTATTATGCATTTATGACTATACAGATACACAATCAGCTATTTGTAATCTAAATGTATGTCTGGTTACTCTTATAATATGAAAGAAGATTGCTTGGATTTCCCTCCTGGATCTTTGGAGCAAAAACAAATCAAAGGAGAAAGAATACCTACTAGAACATAGTTTAATTTCCTTGGAAAGAAAACAAGCTACTTTTAGCTCATCTAAGAGGTTGGCCAGTATAAATCACTGCAGAACTGCCATTTTATTAGCTGGATGATCCGTTCAATATATCAGTTAATGGAAAAGTGAGTTGAGTTCATGCATTGTTTAAAACTGCATGGCACTTGTTCTGTCTTGCATAGATGACGCCACAGAGAAAGATTTGTCTGACCTGGTGTCTGAGATGGAGATGATGAAGATGATTGGGAAACACAAAAATATCATCAATCTTCTGGGGGCATGCACTCAGGATGGTGAGTGTCATTTGGATCTTGCAATCTAAAAGTGCTGAAACAATATCATTTGATTGTGCAACATGCAACTTTTTTTATTTTCATTCCGCATAGGCTAAATGAAAATGTCAGTCCAAAGGCCAGTAGAGAGACTCCAATGAATAGCATACTTATACTTTACTTGAAAAGTAAAACAAAACTCAGAAATAGTGTGCTTGGACATAGATGTCGCTTTTCACATCATTAATTCTGCTGCATAACTGTATTACAGTATTAGGGATATTATTACATCTCTCCACCCTTCTTTTGCTGCCTTTGCAATTTAATTCCCTCCAATTCAGAAGTTGGAAAGATTATTAACTGCTCTCACTCCATTGATGGATTTTCCTATTCTAGTTTTCTAGAGTCTGTGGGAAAGTTGCAGGAGAGCAAGCACAGTACTTATGTGGTATTCTGAACTGTACAACTAGTATGGATAGTTTGCATAAAGACTCTGTTTTAAGAGAGAGAGGGGGGAAGAGGAAGAGAGATACACAGGGGAATAATTTTGCTTTGCTTTGCTTTTCGATTCATTTTCCAATATCTTAACCTCTACTTTCCATGAGAAGAAAATGCAAGGATTACATTTCCCCCCAATTTTTCAATAACACTTGAATCCTAATGATAAATGTATATCTTTCACTATGTATATCATGATCTAGATCAGGGGTGTCAAACTGGTGGCCTGCAGGCTGGATGTGTCACGGGCAGGCCATACCCACCCCAGTTCTGCGAAGGGGGGAAATGTCACAATACGTCACGTGATGGCAACGTGACACCGTGAGTTTGAACCCCGTGATCTAGATGATATAATAGTGAAGCACAAAAAAATATTTTTTTAATAGAACTGGTTTGCCTTTTTTGTGTATGTTGGGGTGGTTGTATTATAAATATTTTGAATTGATATTCTGAGTATGAATCACAACAATATCTCCTCATGCTGTACATTTGCTTATTCTAAAGGACCTCTATATGTGCTTGTCGAATATGCTTCCAAAGGGAATTTGCGAGAATATTTGCGAGCCCGGCGTCCACCAGGAATGGAATATTCATTTGATATTAACAGGGTTCCTGAAGAACAGATGACATTCAAAGACTTAGTCTCGTGTACATACCAGTTGGCAAGAGGAATGGAATATTTAGCATCACAAAAGGTAAGCCAGTGCTGTTTTTTTTTAAAAAAAGTTTTTCCGTTGCAGTTTGGTACTGTCACGTAAGGATGTTATTTTCCAGCCTGAAAGAGCACTCTTTTACATTTAAAGAACAAGATCAGCATATGATACAAAAGAGTCCCAGCCCTTTCTTATACAAAACTTATATGTAACAAAAGAACTGATTATATTTATGCGGTTGCGATAGGTCTGTGAGAACATAATCACAGTATATAATCACAATAAATCTCCAAAATGAGAATGAAAGACTGATCATGCTGGTACTTCATACATTAAGATGTCTGTGTATTTGTTCATTCTATTACTTTTGGACATTTAGCAATCCAATACTATTTTAAAAACATGCCCATATCCATACCCCTCGCCTCAAATATGTCAGAAGTGGTTTGCCATTGCCTGCTTCCTTGGGCTGAGACAGAGTCATTGGCCCAAAGATAGCTTTCACACAGTCTCCTGGTTTCTAGCATGCTCTCCAGGAGTGGGATCCAACCAGTGTAACTACCAGTTCGGTGATTTTATGTTTCAATTTATTTTTAGAACTTGCTAGAAGCTTATAACTATTGTAATAAATATTATATAAAGATTAATTTCCATTTTGAGGCATTAGATTATCCACGTTTGAAAATTAAAGACTATACTATAAATGAATTAAGATATGACTATGAATTTGAAAATATCCGGAAATGTAAGAAATATAGTGATAATAAAGCTGTTTGCTTCTAAATTCTGGAGACATGCTTAGAAAGGGGTTGTGTCCCATTATTATAAGTAACAATAATTGAAACAGCAGGGCTAACATTTATCTTCTGCTGTCCAAGCACTTTGTTTAATTGTTTCAGTAATTCTTATCTTTATGCAATTGATTGATGTATGTATGGATTGATTATATACCATCAAGTTGCTTTTGGATTCTTAGTGACCACATAAATAGATTTTCTCCAAGATGACCTGTTCCTAATCTGTCCTTTCAAGTCTCCCAACCATAACTGTGTCCATCCATCTTGTTGCTGGTCATCCTTTCCTTCCTTTCCTCCCACCTTTTCCAGCATTGGAGCTTTTCCCCGAGAGCATATTGTGTCTGAATTAGGATAATTTGAGCTTAGTCCCTTGTACCTTGAGTGAGAATTCTGGGTTCTTTGTTTGATGATCCTTCAGCTTGTTTTAGCTGCCCACGATATTCTCAACATTTTTATAGGTGTTAATCTATGTCAGGGGTGTCAAACTCAAGGCCCATGGGCCAGATCAGGTCCACAGGTTGCTTAGATCTGGCCCGCAGGGTTGCCCTGGAAACAGCGAAGGACCAGCCCCTGGTATCTCTGCCAATGAAAACAGTGCTTGGAAGGGCCACACACAGCTCTTGCTAGCTCCATTTTCACTGGCAAAGGGTTACAGGAGGCCGTTGCAGCCTAAAATGGAGCTTGTGAAGCCCGTTTTCACTGGCAGAGTGCTTGGGCCACCATAGGCGCCCCTGACACAAGTGATGTCGAGCTGGCCATGCCCACTCTGGCCATGCCCACCCCGGCCCCATGAGGTCAGACATAACCCTGATGTGGCCCTCAATGAAATCGAGTTTGACACCCCTGGCTTAGAAGTAGTTTCTTCTCTTACAGTACAGATTTCTTGAATTTCTTAGTATAGCATGTATCAATCCAGCAAAATTTTCTTCCCCCAGGAAGAGTTTGGTCGCTTTTTTTTTAATGCTCACATTACAACAACAGAAACTAATTATGTTATATCTCCATGTACAATAGTACTGCGTTTCAGTGGCAGAAGATAAAATCAACAGGTTTTAAGTAGCCAAAGAATTTAGACTGACTTTTAAGAAAACTGCTTTCAGAACATTTGACGTATATGATTGGAATACTTTTAAGGATATAAATATTTTACTGGGAAGCTTTGAAATGATTAAAATACCTCCTGGAAGATATTGTTTAAGTATAAAAGAAACTTTGCCTCAATCTGAGAGTTAGATCGGATAAGTTTATAAACCTCTTTTTTAAACTGCTTATTTTAGTGACAGTATAATTTTGCAATTGAATTTCAACTCACAACAGCTTTATTGGCATAAGAGTGTGTTTCAGTTTCAAACAATTACTGGGAGTAGATATTGGACCATTACATTATTCCTTACACCTGGCCACATGGCCATACATTTTTGCTTCTTGGTTCTGAATTCAGCTCTTGCCATTATATTCTAAAGATGCTTTATTAGGATTCATTTGTTCTATGCTCAACAATAAGCCCTGGAGATGAATAGAACAAATGAATAGTTTATCGTGGTTTGGAAACCTGAAAATGCAAAGCATAATGTATAAAAATAGTAGGTCAGCTTAATTTTAAAAGGCCAAGAACTGCAAGCTACGTAACACAGAGAAATCTGGATTCATGGCAAAATTAAGACTGAATTCATTTTTTATATCCTGTTAATACTGATTTTTTTTTTTAAAAAAAAAATCAGGCTCCCTATATTTTAAATGGTTAACATTTGATTCTTTGCTTATTCTGTATTTTAAAAACTCTTAATTTCCGTTCCAGTTACATAAGATATATTGTAGCTCTACATGTAGTAGAGAAAAATAAATTAAGTCAAGAGTGGCTTTTCTTCACCCAAATAGCTAGGCTAGTTTCAAATATTATAAACTTCATTTTGTATTTATTTAAATTGAACATTTTGACATACATTAAAAAGAATCACAGCATACATAATTGTGTAGTTCTGTTAACCTGCAAACTAACAGACGAGCAGAGTAGTAATCTGTAGGTTCCATTTGCTTTGCAATCAAGTGTCAAAGATCTGGAAGACGTTTGGAACAAGATTGTCAAAATCTTAAATTAATTTTTGTAAATATAAAATTTAGATAATCACAAGTAAAAAAAAGGTTGAATAAAAATAGATAAATGTAAACCTAGTTTCTAAATGATTTCTTGAATGTAGAACCCAGGAATAAACATCAGTATATCTTCTATTTCCCCATATTTAATTTTATTTTTCTAGCAATCTCTTAAAACAGAGTTTCCTAAAGATCTTTCTCTTTTCCCAGTGTATTACTGATGTTTATTTGTTTGCTCCATCAAGACAATCCTTATTGTTTGTGGATGGGTTGGGCAAAAAGCAAATATAAGTATATATAAATTAATGTGTCCTCAATCTTTTGAATCATGTGGAATATCTTGTATTTTAATTACCTGAAATGGTTTTTTTACATTGGTGTAAATGTCTCATGTAAGTATCTGTTTCAAACAATGACATTTAAAAAAAACAACTGAGAATCATGTTACAGATGGGTTTCTCATTTCTTCGTATCTCATTTTATTGTATTCTTTTGCAGTGCATCCATCGAGATTTAGCAGCGAGGAATGTTTTGGTTACTGAAAATAATGTCATGAAGATAGCTGACTTTGGGTTAGCTAGAGACATCAACAATATAGATTATTATAAAAAGACTACTAATGTAAGTGAATGGCAGTCTTATCACTTGATCCACTATCTTTTTCCAGTGCATTTAAGTAAGGCAAATGCATTCTTAATGGGCTTTTTGTACAGCAGCCTAACTTTTAATCAAAGAATGAAAATAATAGGCAAGTGTGTAAAGATTCCTAACTCCTTTTTACTAGGAAGGGAAGGTTATCTGCTTACATAGCCTGAAAGAGTACATGTTACACGATGCTTTATAAGGGATAAATTTTAGTCGCTCTTTTTTTATAGTATCTGTTAAAACTGTAGAACATTATTTCACTCTCAGTTTGTGGGTCTGTTTGAGATAGAGAGAATTGTGGACTTATACACACATACTTTGTGGAGGTCATTCAGTGGATGATTTTGTGGGACACATTCTTTATGTAACATTTGATTTTAGTACTGTAAATATTTCTGATTAGCCATGTTTCAGTTGGGCTTCCTGGAATCTTGGTATTGTTCTAGTCATTCTCCTGGTTAAAGTATACAACGTCTTCATTTATATCGAATTCATACAGACAGTTTTCATACTGTCAACCTCTTTAGCTTTATGAATACGATAAGCTGTCCTTATCACAGACAGCTGCTTATATGAGCCTTTTTTAAAGATATATTTGATTAAAGCTACATTCCTAAAGCCATCGAGGTTGACGGTATGAAAACTGTCTGTATGAATAATATTAGAAAATTACTGTATTTTTCTAGAGAAATCTCTGAATGAATACTCCGAATCATTTACATTTTCCCTGTGGGTGGTTATCCATCTATGGACTGTCTTCAGCTCTAGGACTGCTGTGAATGAGTGACATTGGCTAGATCTGGAGTCATTTGGGTTTTTTATAATTTCAATAATTAAATAAGAGAAGATTCTGTCAGTGAAAAAACATTTGCAAATGCCTGCAGTCCATTTTACTTATTTCTGGATATATGGTCAAATAAAATCCTTCTGGATTGTATGAATTCTTTGGAAAGTTTAGAATATTATACAAGAGATAATAAAAGATAATGAGCTTTTATCTTCTCTTCTTTTCAATCCTGGGTGTTTTAGTGTTGAATTCCAGGTCCATAGAAATTAACAATCATAAGATAAAGATGTGCAGTGCTCAGATCCAAAGCTGGCAAAACTATTTTGGACCCAGCACAAGCACTTTCTCTGTACCTGTCCTCAGCTTCTTAAAGGAGTTGTCCTGTTTCCTGATATCCTGTTATCACTTCCATGACACCTCCTGAGCACAGAAGAGTATATTCCTGAGCCCACCCATCTCTACAAGGAAAGATGCAGATATTTTGTAGTTGCTGTTGAATCTGAAGCTCTATTGTCTGTTTCAGATGTGAATTCTTTACAACTCTGTTCACAAAACTATGAATGAGTCACAAGATTTAGTAAAGAGAGACTTTATTTTTGCATACAAAGTTGCATACAAAGTTGCTTTGGCATCTCCCTTCTTTTTGGTGTAGTTTAAATGAATCTTTGCCAACCTGCTGACATTCACCATGTGCGGCACTATTTGTTAATTCATTTGTTAATCTTTTTTTTCTTATTAAATGCCCAGGGTCGACTGCCTGTAAAGTGGATGGCACCAGAAGCACTATTTGATAGAGTTTACACACATCAAAGTGATGTGTAAGTAATTTTATCTTATATCTTATCTTATCTTCTTTTATCTTCTTCAAATGAATTTACAGCTTCCTCCAATGAAATGGAATTACATATAATAAAACACACATTAAACTGATTTAATTATATCTCATATAACTTTTCCTTTCAACTTTCAGACTATCATGGGAAATTAATTACTATAGCACAAGTTGGACATATTTATACTATACTTGGGGAAATTTAGTAAGGTTTTTTTCCCTGTCTTTAATGAATAAGAAAAGGCTTTAACGCATTAGACTGAAAAGCCAAAGAAAACAATGAATATTTTCAATTTCATTCCTGATGTGTGGACTCTTTCTTTCAGCAATATTATTCTAAGTAGGTTTCTCCTTCCTGGCTTTTCTGAAACTCTTGATTGCTGTTTCATTTCCCAAGTATTTTTTTTAAAAAAAATGGTCTTAGACATTGCTCTGTTACTAATTTGGTTAGCTTCAGAGCATATGAATGATCTGACTTCTTCTCAGAAGTACAGGTTTCTTCCACTAAACCACTTTTTAGTGCACACTGCCCAGGCATTGTTTTAAATTGTTTGACTTGCAGTATATTCTCAACTAAGTAATTTTGGGCGTCCTATATCTTGAATTGTGCAGTACAAGATGACATTTGTCAGAAAACAATATTTTTATATATTTCTCTAAGGATTGCCAAAAGAACTATGGGATGAGGCCATAGCCTAAGCATCTGATCCATATAACTAATTATTCTTTTTCATCCTGGTCATTTTTTCATATTATTATTATTAAGCTTATATCCCAGATTTCTCTTTATAGAAACTTTCATGACAGTTTAAAATAATAAAAACAATTTCCTAAATACTGGAAGAGGGAAAGATGAATGGAGAGAAAGGTGAACATATGGAGGAGTGTTCCATAATATTAGAATTCTACTGGAGACAGCCTTCTCGCATGCTCCAGACAGCTGAGCTTCTGGCAACGGCAGCATCTTCAAAAATTGATCTCCTGATCATTGAAGTAAACTGGCAAATTCATAACAAAAAGTGCAGATAATCAGATCCCCAAGCTATTTAAATTCACTATCAATGTCTTAGATTTTATCTAAGAGATAATTGGCAGGATTTTTTAATGTAAACATAATGTGATCTTTGTCCTTGCACTGGATAACACTCTGTCTCTGGAATTTGTTACCAGTTGCAACTATACTTTTCAGGGATAGCCACATGTAAAATACACTGCAATAGTTGAGTTGGATTGTAGCAAGATATGGTTAGCCAATGCTCTGGCCCAACCAGCTCAGAAAGAGCTTTAGTTAGCATATTAGCTTTACTTAGGTAAACACATTCCTCATCACAGCTGACACCTGAAATCCAGGACAGAAATCCAGGAGCATTTTCAATCTGCAAACCTGTTCTTTTTTAATCTAATTTCAGCTTGTTCTGTCTCATCCATTCTCATCCATTACATTTAGATAATGTTCATGGATACCAATTGTATTATTCAATAGGAGAAATAGATTTGGGTGTCATCAACATGTGAAATAAATAGTGCACTCAAGACCACCCAGTTGATAATACAATCCCATCAAGAATGTCAGCTAATCCATACTCCAGACGAAATCCCAACCAAAATGGAACCTGATTATCAATTTTATTCAAATGCATCCACCTCGAGCTGGAAGACCACCCCTTTCTCAACAATCCTCAAAGAATGGAGTACATGAGTCTGAGTTATACTGTAGTTATAGAGGTTCCAGGTCAACAAAAAACTGTTCTGGGTTTCATTTAGGCAGGAGAACTTCTCCCATTCTGGTTGGACCATGATAAAAACTTCTGCACAGTTTAATATTTTGAACCAATCTCAACAAAACCATTCCTTTGTTGTTGTTTTTTAAATTGTAACTCTTTAATTTTCAACTGTAAATAATTTTGTAGGGTTTAGGCACATCTATTGCATAGGCTGGATTACGTATTACATTATTTTAGGAACACTATACATTCTACATTTTAATTGTGTTTCTAAATTTGGTTATGTTCAGGCTATACTGCATGTTTGATTACATGTGGAGATTTAATTATAGGGTAAAATTCTGCACTGGTCTGATTCACACACACTTTATTACATGGGTGTCAAATTTGCCACATCACGTTGTCATGTGACATTTCATGAAGTTTTTCCCCTTTGCGGAGCTGGGGTGGGCGTGGCCTGCATGTGACACCTCTGGCCTGCGGGCCACCAGTTTTATTCCCTTTTTTAATTTTTTCAGGTGGTCATTTGGTGTCCTAATGTGGGAGATCTTCACTTTAGGTGGGTCACCATACCCAGGAATTCCAGTGGAAGAGCTTTTCAAATTGCTTAAAGAAGGACACAGAATGGACAAACCTGCCAATTGCACCAATGAACTGTAAGAGCTCTTTGGACATATATACATAGAATGGATTAACATGCATTTGTGATTTCATTCACTTTTTGTCCTTTTATTCCTTAAGTAAATGCGTCATGAAAACAGTGTCTGGAATACCAGGACACAATTCACATTCTCTCCTGCAATTACTCAAATGGATTAAAAACGTAACTAGCAATAGTTGATAGGAAGTATTAATAACTATTTCATCATGACTATAAAAATATTTGTTTATAATTCTCAAATGGGGATTGTCATCCAAACAGCATCCAGTTGTGCACTTCACTATTAATGCAGGAAATATAAGTAGTCTTCAACTTATGACCAGAAGTTAACCCAACAGCACTGTTTTTAAGTGAGACATTTCTTAAGTGAGTTTCCCCCCCCCCCCTTTTTTTTTCAAACTTTCTTGCCACAGTTGTTAAGTGGATCATTGCTGTTGTTAGTAACATGGTTGTTAAGTGAATCTGGTTTCTCAATTGGCTTTGCTTATCATAAAGTCGCAAAAGGGGGTCACCTCACCCCTGGACACTGCAATCATCATAAATATGAAGCAGTATATAAGTCTAAGAAAACCGCTTAGAGAGGGCTGTAAAGCCCTATGAAGTGATATATAAGTCTAAATGCTATTGCTATTTTTCACACTTACAATCATTGCAGCATTCTATGGTCATGTGATCAATATTCAGGACACTTGATGACTAACTCATAAGTGATTCACTTAACAACTGTGGCAAGAAAGGTCTCAAAATGGGGCAACACTCACTTAACAAATGCCTCGCTTAGGAACAGAAATCTTGGGCTCCATTATGGTTGTAAACCGAGGACTAACTGTCATGGAGTAGGTTTATGTTGCTTTCTTTTGTTGCTTTTTTCTCTGGCTCCACTTTTTTGATAGAGCAAAACCTTAATTTAACACATTTGGAAGAAGTCTGTCCTTTATTTCCAAGATCCTCCAAGATCTTAAATTTGAAAACATCACCCAGAGTGATACCATTTGTGCTATTTTAAGTCATTTGTATAAAAGATGTCTTTACAGAAATGAGATAAAACATTAATGGGAATGTTATCTGTTGCATCTGAAGTCCGTTGCATTAACACCCACTAAATTGAGATTGCTCTGTACATGAAAGCAAAGTCTTTTTAGGAAGGAAAAAACAATCAGAAATCATTATCTAGCTTGAATTAGGCAAGAGTTTATTTTGTTTAAATAAATAATTGTTCAGGACCAGAAAAGCATTTGAAAAGCATTTAAAGCTTTTACCTAACTCACATGGATATAACCCCCTCAGATTGCTTTCCTTGAACCTCTGCAGTCCTAGCATATGGTTCGCAGATTTCTCATATAATCAGCAATAAGCTTTCTATCTTCTACTTATGTTGGAATTATAGTACAATCTGGACAGATTTCCAGACAATTAGAATAGCCTTTTCTCTTTAGTGCAGCATTAGGATTACCTCCAGTGGAATGCCATTAATGGGATATTCAATGCCCATTTAATTTAATTTTCATTTATCTAGAGGGTGGAAATAATGATCACACACGAGGAGCAGAGAGCAAAGTTAGACGATTTACTGTTCCGTTCCCCCGTACTAATACACAATTCGGGGTTTGGAATTGATGGGATCAGTGTTGATAACCTCACTTCTTTTTATAATTTCTTTTTAAAATATAAACATTAAACAGGAGAGTATGAATTAGAAAGACTTGTTCAGTAAGGCTCACCTCTTTCAAGTCTAATGATTTTTTTGCATAATATTTATTTTAGGCAAAGGAAGATTTTGACAGCCAGGGAGGGATCCAATTCCCAATAGCTCCAGCTTCTGTAGCCAAGCAACAGATATAATGGAACTTGTAATTCAACAACAATTGGAGATCCATCTTTTTTTCCCTATACAAATCATTGCTCTAGAGCAGGGGTCCCCAACCGCCGGTCCTCGGACCGGTACCGGTCCGCGGAACAAGTCTTACTGGGCTGCTGGTTGCTGGGCCGCCATCTTTTGATAAAAAGTGCTTCCGGTGAGCTTTCCGGGCAGAAAGCTCACCGGAAGCACTTTTTCATCAAAAAGATGGCGGCATAGCGCTTGCTCGGTGAGCTTTCCGGTAGAAAGCCATTTCTACCGAAAAAAGCTCACCGAAAGCTGCGCCCGCCATCTTTTGACGAAAAAGTGCTTCCGGTGAGGTCACCGGAAGCACTTTTTCGCAAAAAGATGGCGGCGCCCAGTTGATGCCGGTGCCGGGCACGCGGCGCCAGCTGATGCCGGTACCAGGCCGCGGCATAAAAAAGGTTGGGGATCACTGTTCTAGAGTCTAATAATAACACCAGTAAGGACAAACATAAATAGGGAATGAGAGCCAGTATAACTTACCTGGAACTGAGCACAAATGGGTTTTCTCCATCTATTCTCCATCAGATTAAATTCTCCATCAAATCTGTGAGTTAGGAATTTAGGGGAATACATTTTTAAAATTCTGCACTGGTTTCTGAAGGACAGGATGCTCTCATAGTTGTTAAATGAGCATTGGAAAGAAGAGTTTCCTGCTGTTCTTTTACCTTGTTTTTAATGTAAGCGGAAAAATCATGGCATCAAATTACAAAAACATCACATTCACCCTTAAAAGTGGTCCACAAATATATTTTCTTCTGATAGAATTTCTAATTGCAAATTCAACTAATTGTCTAAAAATGATATTTAAACATACTGAATTATGTTGCCTAGTTATAAATTCATCTCCAATCCTCTGGACCACAAACATGTTTTCTTAAAGAGCAAAATATTTAAAGACATGTAAAATGTGAATACATCCTGACTTCTTGCTGAACAGCAGTGAGATATTATGAATTTGCCATAGTGACATTAATTAACTTCATAAAATGCTGGTTTCCACAGCTACATGATGATGAGAGATTGTTGGCATGCAGTGCCTTCACAGAGACCTACTTTTAAACAGCTTGTGGAAGATTTAGATCGTATCCTCACACTTACAACTAATGAGGTGAGTAAAATAGTTGCTCCTTAAACATTAAGTAAAGAATGACAATATGAGTTGTTGAGGTAATCTTCGGGGGTCCCCAAACTTGGCAACTTTAAGACTTGTGGACTTCAGCTCCCAGAATTCCTGAGCTAGCAGTCATAAAAGGGGCATGGTTCTCCATCCCTGAGTAGAATAAAGTAACCTACAAGGTGTAAGATAAGATAATTGGCCAAGACATATATTTGGGGATGGAATGATGGACCTTTAAAGGCTTATTTGTAACTTCTTCCCAAGTTTACTATTTTAATTTGTTTCTTATACAAATGGGAAACAGCAGGGTTGTATAAATGGCAGACAGAATGGATTCATTTAAATTGCAAATACATTCTCTTTCAAGGTCCCAATAAAATTAATTGAGCTGTCTCTTATATCACTCAAATAATGCATTGATGATGAGTTAAAGGAACCCTTTTATCTTTTACTGTGCTTTCTAAACTTTGCAGAGTCAAATAGACACATTGAAGAATCCTTGCCTAATGATAATGATAATAAAACTTGACTCTAGCGTCTAGATGGTTATGCTGCAATAATCTGGATCTTCTAATTTTGGAATACTATCAACATTGACTGATGTGTATAATCTAGAAAGCATGTCAATGTCTATTTGCTAATCTTAGCCCTAACCCTAAACCTCTTTCCCAGACAAGTATATGTACACACATGCACATGGACATACAAACAAATAATCTAGAATCAAACCTAATCTTATTAGTTCTGCTCTACTTCTTTAGTTTTGCTAACACAGGATGATACACTAGAAATTTAGTATTTGTACATAATATACCTAGGAGTCTGAATATTGTACCAGAATTTTAAATGGGAAAAAAATAGGGAGGGATATGTTATGGCTAAGATATACAAGTTCTGAAACTTACATTTAATTTGAAGTATGGTTTTTTTCCAAGAGTTTTTGGAAGCTATTTGAAAGTAGAATACATTTGGATAATAACAAGGGAAAGATATTCTGGAATGTGACAGTAAAAATTACATCTTCGAGCCTATGCCAATGGCTACCTCAAGTGTTGAAACTGAGTAAGAGTTATTGCATAAATTAGCTCTAGCCCTGTATTGACCGCATAAATCCGTTGAATCTGCTGAAATCACATGCATGCAATCTTCTTCTAATAGCTTCCTCCTCCTTCCATTTGTGCCAAAGGTGTCCTGCTCCATCTTATTTCTCAAAGCCGTCATTCCAATTTATATGAGAAAATTATGACTTCTTTGAAGTCAATGAGAGCTTTGCCATTGATGGCAAGAGGCGCCACAGTTTAACCATGCTGCATGTTCTGATGAGATGCATCTTGTCTCTGGATAACATAGAGATAACAGACACCAGACATGAAAAAAAAAAATGCTTATAAGATACGGAAGTAATCAAAAGTTCAGTACAATTTCTTTTTTGCTATGAGTTTTGGTCTTATTTATTTTACAGTGAATTTATCATTACCGTCTTAACTATTTTGACTTTTCTAATGGTGGATAGGAAAAGTGCTTGAAAACCTAGCTTTATACAATTGTTTTTTTCTCATCCCAGAACCAAAATATGTTTTAGCAAATGAAACGATTGCATTTAAATGAAAACAGCTGTTCTGCAGAAGTTGAAAGAGAAGAAGCAATTCAAGGAGAAAAATAACTTTATTCTCCTGCCAGAACTGTTATTTCTAGAAATGTTTTAATCTAGCTTTCAGTTTGGTTGATCCAATGGCTGGTTTTGCTTTCATAGAAATGCAGTGGGCACTATTCTTGCAGTAAGATGTTCCTTTGCATCCTTTTTTTTAAATGGCTTTTTCGAGGAACGCTCAATTCTTTGCGTGATTTTGGCTGATTTCATTGATGCTTGCTTAAAAGAATGGCTCAGTTGATTGGGTCTCACAATTATTCATGTAGCAAAAACAAAACACACAAAAAAGTACATTGTACTGCAGCTCATTTACCCTCATTGAAATGTCAAGGTATTATAAAACAGTCAGTTTAATTGAATGAAATGATCTTTCTTTCTGTAAATCATTTCCATGTGTTGGACAAAAATAGTTCTCTGTAGGGTGAAAATTTGTTTTATTTTTTTTATCATGGCAAAAGGTTTTGTTTGATGTGGTTAGTGTATGTGTTTCAAATAGCATGGTTGAAGTTGATGTTGGAACATATACAGTACATATGCCTCAGAAGTCCTTTTGCTGTTGTTTTGGTTTTCCTTTTTCATATCTCCCTGAAAATACTTGGCTTTATGAGGAGTTGCTATTTTATTTTTATCCCATTCTTCCAATGGTAATTGAGAATGGAACCTTTCTCCTTCGCCGTTCTCTTACCTCCATACTGTTCCTGTGAGACCAGTGTATTGTTTATTTATAAATGCATTTAATAAAAGCTTATTAAGACCAAAGCCCACCTAAGCAATTCCCTGTTACATTTTTTAAAAAATCAACATAAAATTAAAACCCTCTAATATAGTATCTATGTAAGAACAGCTTAAAAAGCTGTTTAAACTCACTTAAAAGTTAATGAGGGTGACAGTTTACAGCACATTTTGTAGGATGGATTTCTGCAAAGAAGGATCTCCTTCTTTTCTTCTTCCCAACTAATTTGAACTTAATGGTGAATACTTTTGCAAAGCTCATGTAGCCGTCTTTTTGGGCTTAAGCAGCTTTATGTAGGTTTAGGTAGTCTCTACCAGCCTAAGCCTTGAGATAATAAGCAGGTCATCCAGTAATTTTCATAAAGGGGATGTACATTGTAAAGAAGAGACACTTGTGACTAGTATCATGTGAAAGGTCTCCACTTGCTTGTTTTTACTTTGCATGTGTCTATTAAACTGTATGAAGCATGGTACCATCTTCAGGCAATACAGATTGACTTGCTTGTTTATTTTTCATTTCAGGAATACCTAGACCTTAGTGGACCACTGGAACAGTATTCACCTAGCTATCCAGATACCAGGAGTTCCTGTTCTTCAGGGGACGATTCTGTTTTTTCTTCCGATCCCATGTCTTATGAACCTTGCCTCCCTAAGTACCAACATATAAATGGAAGTATCAAAACATGAAAAGAACTTCTGCTGTTCCACAAAGGAATGAAACCAGAACGTCTATCTACCATGTGAGAAAGAGTCTCTTGCTTTAGACACACAAGATTTTCTTGTACATAAGAAATATAAGGACCAAAGAAAAACCAAAATTGGGAAAAAGTGGCCCAATTATTGGAGAAAAAAAAAGCAATAGCTTGGGACGTCACCCAATATTATGAAGAGAAGAATTTTCATGGGTCATTTGTGGAAACCCATTAGCAAGTTAGCTCTTTGGCCCTGAAGCCAAAACAGCCTTTCTAAAGTCAAAGGACAAGTTGGACTTGAGGCAAACTTCAGACCAGCCTTCTTTGTTTATTTTGTAATATTTTGAGAAAATATATGTTGACACACACTTACAGAGCACAAATGCAATATATAAGTGCTGGATGTATGTAAATATAATCAAATATGTACAAATATATATTATATATTTACAATGAACTATTTTTTGTATTGATTTAAAAATGCATCTCCCACTTCAAGGAAATGAATCTTTTTTTTTTTTTTTTAAGAAACAGCTATTTGTAACTACTTTTCTTGCATATTCTTTCCAATCCTTCTCCACACCACCTCCTCCTCCTCCCTGCTCCATCCTCTTTCCTTCAAATCCAAAGGTGAAAAAATATTTTACTTTCAGGGAAAATGGTATATCATTAATTTATTAATTAATTGGTAATGTACAAAACAATTAATCTTTTATAGGGTTGTGTTATGTTGTAATTTAAATGGCATTTCTATGCAGACAGCACAAAGAACTAGTAGATATATTGCTCAAAAGTTACTAGTTGTCAATTTTTTAAAAGAGAGAAATATTTACAGTATATAACTAATTCTGGAAATTGAAGTTCTGATTAACTTGGGTTTCAAATGTTGAATGAGAGTCTCTTGCTTTAACTAAAACCAAAACTCTCAAAAATAAAAATGTGTCCTTTATCAACAAAGTATCTTTTTCTTTCTTGAGTTCCTGCATTGTTACCTTTCAAGATTGTGACTCCTACACATCATAACTCCTAAAGAACAAGGCAGAAACATAACCATTTAGAAAAGCATTCTTCACAAGTTTTCCCAATTTATATCTAGGTAATTGTTTAATGGGATGAACACATACAGGCACCGAACAAAATTTAGAAATACTTAAAATAAGAATGTATTCTAACTTGTCTAAAATGTGCTACAATTTTAAAGTGTCCTCAAGTCATGCATTTGACTAGAAACTACTGGTAGTCCTTGACTTACGACCACAATTGAGCCCAAAATTTCTGTTGTCAAGTGAGACATTTGTTAAATGAAATTTACCCTGTTTTATGACCTTTCTTGCCACAGTTGTTAAGTGAATCACTGCAGTTGTTAAGTAGTAACATGATGAATCTGGTTCTGACTTTGGTTGTCAGAAAGTCGCAAAAGGGCATCCCGGGGACTCTGTAACCTCATAAATATGAGTCAGTTGCCAAGCATTAGAATTTGGTCACATGACTGGGGATGCTGCAACAGTCATAAGTGTGAAAAATTGTCATCAGTCACTTTTTCTGTGCTGTTGTAACTTCGAATGAACTGTTGTAAGTCGAGGACTACCTGCACTAAATATCTAACACTGGTTTCTGGCTGTTTTGATGTAGCACTGTTTTTTTAAAATCTATATATATAAAAGCAAAAGACAACTCACGCAGCCTTACAAAATCTCCAGAACCGTAAAGCCTACAAACTCGAAATTTGGCATGTGTTGGCTTCTAGGTGCTCGCTAAGAAAGGATTTTTCGAAATGACCATTAGATCATTAGTATTTCTTAATACAGTAATTAACATGCTCTGATGCTAAGGAGTTCTACTCTCCCTTCCCCACCTGAAAAAGAACTCTGTTCCAACTGCCAGTTGCCTGGAGGAAAGGAAAGGAGGAAGGGAAGAAGGAAAGCCTGGGCTCCTGCATACCCGATCACATAGTTTCATTGCAAAGCACGGGCATCCAGCTAGTATCTTCATATTAAAGTAACAAAATTGAGAAAGTTGCAAATGGCAATTTTGGAACTTCATTGGAATATCTTTCTGGACGGTTATTTTATATCTATTTATTACAAATCATTACAAATAATTCCACTTATCCAGTCTTAAACATTGGTGTCTAGCCAGAAATATTAGATTCCTGTAACATGCTTTTCAGAATTAAAACATTATGTTTTCACACTTGAGACAATTTTAGATGGGTATAACCGTGTAATATGAATGAAATTCAAACTGACTTGTTTAACAAAGGAGGGACAGGGATATATAAAAGGTTATTTCCTTTTGCATTAACAATTAGAAGTTTTCCACAGGCATTAATGTTAACATTACAAAATATATTTCATTCACTTTAGGTTTTTTTTAACTTATATTTTAAACAGTGATTTCAAATTTGGATTATTTTATGGGATGCACAAATAAACTCCAAACTATGTTAGATTGCATCAGCAAGTCCATTTATGGTGGTTGGTGGATGTCTGCATTGGGTACCACAATCTTTTCTTATATTTTAAAGTTCTTTAATTGCAACACACGTGGTTGGTGCTTTCTAACCAACAGTGCCAATACAATGCAACCCTACAGTGTCTGCAGAATGGACATTATATATTTTTATGATTTGATTTAGATTCATAGAACATCAGCATGTGTGTTGATATTTCCTGAACATCTTTCTCCACTTCCAGATTCTTCCATAACACAAATATATATCAAAATCTTTCCCCAAGATACCCACCATTAGAATATTCTTTTATGTTTTGGATATATTTTCATTATTGTACAGTATTAGGAAACAAACAACAAGCAGAAAATTAAGTAAGCTAGGTAGAATTCACTGGAGGTCTCTATATAGTTTAACTATCATTAAGAAATGCTAATTATGAGTGGTCTATAACTATGATTAGGAAATAATAGCTATGAGTAAGATTTAATGTGCCCATTCTCTAGTGGCTTGCTATACAGTAGCTAAATTTGGCATTCTTGTAATGTTTCTAAGTCTTGCGCAGTATATTTACTAACTACCATAACAATCTTAAAAGTTCCACCACACTTACAATTTCTATAAATTATTCTTTTTTTTAGATTACCTCACAGAAATGTATGCTTTAAAAAAATGGGGGGAAAGGGAACCCGCTTTTCCCAGAATACATCTACTCCCTGATTAGTTATTATAAATTGGCTATAATATTTTATTACCCATGGTTACTGGGTAATTGATTAGAATGTTAAAAACCTGGACACAATAGGCAGAGTGCTGGCTGTTGGCAAGCTATTTTGGGTGACTTTTGCATAATAAGGAAATGAATTGGTTATGGAAATTAATGTAATGAAAATGTTAGTGGTAAATTATGGAATTGGCAAAAATCAAGCTTTATTTGGCATAGTATATCAAAATAATACAATGCCATCTTAAGTGCTATATGTGATGTGATATTTCATACCATGTTACTCCAGAAATAACTATTATTATTTTATATTGATGGATTTATGAAAGAGCTGGAAGGTTTTTTTTTTTTTTTTTTTTTACAGATGCCCCTACTTTTGGAAAGTGTGGTGGCATTAAAAGAAAAAGAAAAATCTTACAGAAAGACTTTAAGCTGCCAAGAACCACTTTTATATTTTGGAGAAGCCAGTGACCGAGATGGACTATTTTGTCTAGACATTTATTTCTGGCATAGTTTAATATTTTATATCTATATTCGGTAGAATATAGTACGTCTTCCACACACTTTGTTGCCACAGAGATGTATAAACTGGAAAGTAAATATTACATTTGGGAATGTAAGCTCAATGCCAGCCCGTGAAATGACCACACGGGTGTTGGAGTAAATATACTTAAGACTGTCAAATGATTTAGCATTATCTTGTCCTGAGAACAGATTTGGTTTGAGAGATGTACTTTTAAAGCACAACTTGTCCAGGTAGATTGCTACCCCCACAAAAACATCCACTAATTTATAACTACAAAGCCACAATTAACAAGAAAAAAGCAATGGTTAGAGAACACTCAGCACTATTTCTGGATTTAAGAGAGAGAGAGAGAGAGGAAGAAAAGTAACACAATGGAACAAAGAGCAATGATTGACACAGTTCAATTGTTTTTCTTCTTTTAAAAGAGTTTTCTGATATTGGTAATAGAACAATTATCTCAAGAGTTGCATCCTTGAATTCCTGTAGCTGAACAGTCTATTTTCAGCATCAATATGGGTGAAGACTGACTGTGTGGTGCAGTGGTTATGGTACTAGACTGGGAGGTTGCTCCAATAGGAGTGACTTTAAGACCTCCCTCTCCTCCCTCTCTCTCCAACCTATCTTACAAAACATTTGAGGCAGACTGGAAGACAAGTTTGGTCAAGTGGTTAAGGTACTGAGCTAGAAAGCAAGAGACCATGAGTTGAAGCCCCACTTCAGCCATGAAAGGCAGCTGAGAGACTTTGGGCCAGACATTCTCTTTCAGCCCAACCAACTTCACAAGGTTGCTGTTGGGATAATAGAAGAAAGGTATGTTGGATATGTTAGTTATCTTTGAGTTATTTGTGAAAAATAATAAAGCAACAATATAAAAATAAATAATAAATTGGCCACTTTGACATATTAGAAAAAAGCCACTATAAGTGGCTAAAAAAAGTCCCCACCATTTCTTTCCTATTTTTTTTAATTGCTTCATAGGCTGAGGTATGTTCTGTCAATGGTGTGTACAATTAATATGCACAGTATTAACTCTTTAATGTGTTTAATTATACATAAACTATCTGGACTGACAATATTTAGCTTTGATGGCAACACTTCAAAAAGTGACATCCTTGAAAACAGAAATAATAGCTTATGTACATTGTTTGTTTGTACAGCTTATTTCTCTACTCAGTGACGGGCCAACTCATTCACAAAATTGATGTCCAAATTCACCTCCACCTACTTAAAAAACACAGAATATCTCCAAAGCAGGATTTGGCCAGATCTGCTACATACCTGGCATAAATGAGCTGTAACTAAGAAGAAAGTAAGAGAAGGTAGTTGATGGTTGGTTTGATAAGTTTTAAATGTGGAGCCCTTAGAAAGCTATATAAAGCAATAGAGAAATTTAATATGACTGAACTATTACTGTTACCATAGTTCTTGGATAAAAAGAAAGAAAGAAGAGAAGGTGGTGATACTGCAAAAAGTGCAAAAGGAAAAGTTATTTATTTTTAAAGGAACTTTGGGATATTCTTTTAAGTTAGAGCTTGTTTCAATTATGGCCCAAGATTCCAGAAATGCCTTAGGCAAAAAATTATCTTTTTTCCCCATGATGGTTTGAAAGCATTAAAAATATATATTTCATTTATTTAAAAAGAAATCAGAACTGGTGTTCAAGGAAAGCATATTTCACTGACTCATTATGGAGCCCCTTATTTGTGACCTTCTCAACTGGCTTTTAACAAGCAAAGTCAATGGGAGAAGCTAGATTTGCTGAATGACTATGTGATAATGATTCATTTAACAACCATGGCAAAAAAAGTCATAAAATCAGGCGGAACTCATTTAACAACTGCCTTAGAAAAGGAAATTATGGTCACAATTATGGTTGTAAGTTTATGACTACATATATTGATTACTTCCTAGCTTGCAAGTTTTCTGTCCATTGATGGAATTTCAGACGATCAGAAATTTCAGTAGCAATGAAACCATTTTAAAACCAATAACTAAAATAAAAAACCCATTTCATAAACTTGTTTAAACAAATGGTCAGCCAGGACATGTTCCACAAAATTCCAGCAGCAAAATGAGATCCAGAAATAACTTTCTTGTAACTAACAACAAGATACTTTACTAAAAAAGCTTGATTTTAATTTACTTCTAAATAATTGTAAGGCAGTACTCAAATATCTCCACAATAAACAAGAAATGGCTCAAAGAATAATCAGATTTCTCTCAAACTATTGTGGGTTTAGAAAAGTATGAAGGGGCTTAACTCTGAAGGATAAATTTCAGTACTTGAGAAGGAAATAAAAATGATACAGTTAAGCCAAATGTAGAAAAGCATATACTTTTTTCTGTCAGCAACCCCATTGAAAACAGGCAAGCCATCTTATTCTTTATGAAAGGTAGCATCACACTATGTGTGGCAATATCATTCAGCTTCTAGATGGTGGGGACCATATTCTCTTCAAGTGTAATGGATGTAGTAGTCAGGGAAAAGTTTTGTCAGAGATGACGATATGCCCATTTGTTTGGAATCTATGAAGGAATAAATAAGAATGTCAGTTCACAAATCTGGAACATTTTACCCCCTAAATTCTTTGGCTTTTCCGTCCAATATATTATGTTTGGTACTTTAAAGTTTTTTTATGGTTCTGTTTTTGCACTGTAAGTGTTTAAATTGAGTTTTAAATCTTACAGTAACTTTCTGGTGCAGGTAGAAGTCTATTAAATAAATTCAATAAACAACATGAAAGCAGACAGTCTTCCACTTTATTCTCCACATGCTTGCTTCTTCCAAGAAGCTTTTCATCTCTGACTGGATGGTGGGAAATGGAATGATTCATACTCCTTATATAAATCCTTCCATTCCCACCATTTAGTCAGAGCTGAAGAAGCTTCTTGGATGAGAATAAAAATGACTTCAAAGAAAAACCAGAAAGTCCAGTTGCATTTTGAGAAAGGCACCTTTGGGACAACCATGACCTGGATGACTGAGAAACTCCATAGACATAGCTAAACACTGTTGCTTGGTACATTGAAGAAGCTTCTTCAACGAAGATGAGAAGCAAAATGTCTTCTTGGATGAGAAGCAAAATGTATTCAAAGAAAAAACAAAAAGTCCAGTTGCCTCTTGAAAAAATAACCTTTGGAACGTCTTAAGAAAATGATTTTTAGAATTGGTGAACGAAGAAGCAAACTTTGCATTTAAGGCATTGGAACTACCGTGTTTCTCACATAATAAGGCCGGGCCTTATTTTTTTTTGAGCCCCGAAAAAACGGCTAGGCCGTCTTTTCGGGGGTAACTTAATTTCCTCCCTTTCATCCTCATCTAGAGCGCCCCGCGGGCAGCCTCGCCACCAGCTGCTCCTAAGGGGCGATCATGGTGAAGCGCAGAGAGCTCCCTACTCCCACCAAACACCTTTGCTGCAGACCCAAGACCTTTGGCACCTGCCTCTGTTGCTTTCCCTTCTGCCCATTCCGCTGCCGTTTGGAGTGCCGTTGGAGCTGCTGCCGCCGTTTGGAGCTGCCTCTGCCGTTTGGAGCTGCCTCTGCCGTTTGGAGCCGCCACCGCCGTTGAAGCTGCCGCTTCCGCGTTTGGAGCACTACCGCTGTTTGAAGCACCACCGCCACTCCAAACACGGAGCGGCAGCTCCAACGTGACGGCGCACTCCAACGCGGCGGCGGCTCCAAACGGCAGAGGCAGCTCCAAACACGGAAGCGGAGCCACCGCCGCCATTTGGAGCTGCCGCCGCTGTTTGGAGTACCATTGGAGCTGCCTCTGCCGTTTGGAGCTGCCTCTGCCGTTTGGAGCTGCTGCCGCCGTTTGGAGCCACCGCCGCCGTTTGAAGCTGCCGCTTCCGCGTTTGGAGCACTATCGCTGTTTGGAGCACCACCGCCACTCCAAACACGGCGGCAGCTCCAAACACGGAAGCAGCAGCTCCAAACGTGACGGCGGCACTCCAAACGGCGCCGGCAGCTCCAAACGGCAGAGGCAGCTCCAAACACGGAAGCGGAGCCACCGCCGCCGTTTGGAGCTGCCGCCGTCACGTTTGGAGCTGCTGCTTCCGTGTTTGGAGCTGCTGCCGTGTTTGGAGTGGCGGTGGTGCTCCAAACAGCGGTAGTGCTCCAAACGCGGAAGCGGCAGCTTCAAACGGCAGAGGCAGCTCCAAACGGCAGAGGCAGCTCCAATGGTACTCCAAACAGCGGCGGCAGCTCCAAACGGCGGCGGTGGCTCCGCTTCCGTGTTTGGAGCTGCCTCTGCCGTTGGAGCCGCCGGCGCCGTTTGGAGTGCCGCCGTCATGTTTGGAGCTGCTGCTTCCGTGTTTGGAGCTGCCGCCGTGTTTGGAGTGGCGGTGGTGCTCCAAACAGCGGTAGTGCTCCAAACGCGGAAGCGGCAGCTTCAAACGGCGGCGGCGGCTCCAAACGGCGGCAGCAGCTCCAAACGGCAGAGGCAGCTCCAAACGGCGGCGGCGGCTCCAAATGGCAGAGGCAGCTCCAAATGGCGCCGGTGGCTCCAAACGGCAGAGGCAGCTCCAAACGGCAGAGGCAGCTCCAAGGGCACTCCAAATGGCGGTGGTAGCTCCAACGGCACTCCAAATGGCAAGTCCCCCCACCCTTCCCCCTATTTTGCATGTTTTAAACTAGGCCTAAATTTGGGGGGAGGGGCTTAATTTGATTTTATGCCTAGAAAACATGCTGGGTCTTCCTATTGGTGGAGGCCGTATTGTTGGAGAAACACGGTATTTGCCTAGTTCCTTGGATGCTAACTTCTGTTAAGTCTCAATAGCTAGAAATATAGTTTATACCGCACAGTCTGAATTGTTTAACTTTCTAGTGGATGGCAGGGATAACCTGTAACTTTTATTTTTGTAGAAAATAATATGGGGGAATATCATAGAAGAAAAAATAAGTCAGGTGATCAGCAAGTTGATGATGCTACATTAAAATTTGAATTATGCTAGTTGCTGATTATGAACAAGAATTCTGTTCAAGAGCAACAGGTGCTGTAGATATATTCTGTACAAATAATTTCCTTTGCAAAATATTTTGGCCCCTTGAAGCATAGCAATTTTCAAAGACCAATTTCTCTCTCTGACCCAGATAGGTGAAACTGCTATCTAATTGCCTGAAAAGATTTCTCTGGCTGACCCAGATGTGGGCAATAAAACTGAAGAAAACTCTACCAATTTTTCCACTATATGAATACCAGCTGTTGTTCTTTTGAACTTCATAACCATAACATACTAGTGTATGCCAAGGCACACTCAGACCTGGTGAGCAAGCTTCTAGACACAATCGTACAAGGAATTGTTCAAAGCAGATTAGTGAAAGGAAGGCTGCTGTCAACAGGCAAATGGGTTTGGCATGCTGCAAAGCAAAGTATTTTGTGACTAGGCACGTCTCCCACATGGCAGCTATTCTACCTTGTGCCCTTAAAATTCTAAATGTGCTTTCATCTCCAATGGTGTGTGTGTGTGTGTGTGTGTGTGTGTGTGTGTGTTTGTGTTTGTGTTTGTGTATAGATACACGTTGGTCATGATATGCAAGAAAAATCTATAATATTTACTAAATAATCGAACTTGAATCACTCATGAATGGCATTAGATGCCAGTGTATTGACATGGCAATATTAGACTAAGATGCTGTGTGAAAGTTTTATCCACCATTTTGAATTGTATAAACATATACAGTGGCATAACATTTGTCCTTAAAGGCAAGTGCATTACCCAGATAATTGCTGCTACCCCTTAAAATGGCTAGATTTATCTTATTTGCAGTTCATTATAAGACGGGGTGAGTCCCAGAAGTAGAAAACAGTTTATTAGTCTCAAATATTGTTGTTATTCCAATATGAAAGAAAATGAGGCTAGGGATGCTCATAAAGCCATAATTGTCAATATGTTAGATTTGGCCATTCCTGAGTATGCATAGTTTGTGAGTGGTAAACCATGTTTGGTACTTATTACTGCAATTCACTGTTTGTTTAGTGTTCTGCAAGCTTGACAACTTTAAGATATGTGGCCTTCAACTCCTAAAATTCTGAAAGTTGAGGTTCACACATCTTAAAGTTGCCAAGTTTGAAAAACACTGGGATAGCCATTGGCACATAACATTATGGTTGAAAAAACTGAATTGGTTGATTTGTTATTGGGCCTTCTGTAAGGTTTTGATATTACCAAGTGTTCATATCAACAACGTGAAACCAGAATAGCTATGAGCTATTCCCCATAGAACTCTGCCAATCTGTGCCATCATCCTTTGACTTCAGCCTGGAGTATTTCTTTTCTGTAGTGGTGCCTACTCTGAGCACTTTGTCATTAGAGATGAATGGCATTTTAGACATAAAGTCTTTTTGATTCTTATATCTGTTTAGGTACAAGTTAATATTAGGTTAATATCATGATTTAACTGGACATACCGTTCCACTATCCTGTGTCATTGATTTTAATATGTTTTCACTTTACTCAATAACTGTTCATATTTAATTACTCAATATATTTTGTTTACTTTTAAATGTATAAAGTTTATTTTCAACTTGTGCAACACCATGAGAAATAAATTGTGATGCAATTTATTAAATGCATAAAAGCATTTAAAATGTAGAAATCATCACACAAATGTAATGCTCTTGAAAATTAATAATATTGTATACACTCCTGGAATTCATCATCCTAGTATCAACAGTCTCTTGTGGTCATTGTGACAAATTATTTCTCTGCTTTTCTCTTGTGTTGTCTTTTCTCTCCATCCTCTTTGCCTTTTTCAGTCCTTCTTGCTTGCAAAGCTGTTCTTTCTTTTCCATTCCCTTCAAACATTAAACAAAAAAACCCTCTGTGTGCTGTAGGGCAAAATTGTAGTTGTATCCAGCATCCCAATTTCTCCAAGTATCTATAAATGCTTTGTTGACTGCTTTGAGATCAACCAGAGATATGAAAATGTAGTTTCCTTCATAGCATGCCTGACTGCTTGGAAAAATATTTTTAAAGGCCAAAGAAAAGAGAAGTATTTCTACATACAGAAAGTGAGAGAAGCTTACAGTGAAAGAAAGGAAGATCTGAATATTAAACTTTAAATATTAAATCAAGATTGGATTTGAAGCAAAAAGTACCTCAGATTGTACTGGATGCATTTGGTTCAACTGGCAGACAGAGAATTCAAGCTTTCACATTCTCCAGATTCATTTTTGTTTTTAGATCTGCAGCACTGCACATCCCTTTTAAGTGTTTGAGTGTGTTGGTGTGTGTTTATATTCTTATTTTTCAGCATGACACATGAGATTATTTTGTCTTCTGGTTTCTTCATGGTCATTTCTGCAGACCTGAGTTTATGTAAACTGATATCTTTTTTGTGTTTGATATTAGGTGAACCATGGACAACGTAAATAATACTGAAAATTTGATACAGCAACCATTGCATGCTGACATTAAATTGTAGTGACCAAGTGAGAGTTACTTTCAAGTAAATGTGCATAGCATTCCATTGTACAATTTTCACAGAAAGTTTAAAAAGCCAAATATCAGAAGCAAACATGGCTGTTGTTTCACAATACCAACTCTATTTATTACTTGGTAGCCTCCTTAATAGTAATGATTTCCAAGGAGCTTGGCCAAGTGCATCATTGTTGACATAATACCTATTAAATTGATACCTATTTTCTCATATAATAAGGCCGGGTCTTATTTTTTTGAGCCCTGAAAAATGGCTAGGCTGTCTTTTCGGGGTGACTTAATTCCCCCCCTTGCATCTTTGGGTGGGCAAGTGGCAATGGCTTGGATGTTGACCTCGGCGTTGGTGGGGCACTTCGTATCGGGGTCAACGCAGGCAGCACCATATCCGGGTGTGCAACAAAAGTACTTCCTAACGGCAAGCCCCCCCACCATTCCCCCCATTTCGCATGTTTTAATATAGGCCTTAATTTGGGAGGAGGGGCTTAATTTCATTTCATGCCTATAAAACATGCTGGGGCTTCCTATTGGGGGAGGCCGTATTGTTGGAGAAACAGGGTATTAAAATAGTCAGTAAAAGCAGTCTACTAAGAGGCAGAAGAGCTTGGCGAAGCTTTGGCAGGAAATGAGGTTAGTTTTATTCCTGAGCATCACCCATAATTTTTCTCCCTTTCAAATTCCTTGTTCCCTGCCCTCTAAAAAAACATCATAACTACAGACTCTGTAAACAGTTGGACTACTTGGGAGCCATTGATAACCTCTATTAAATTGTCACATTTAAAACACAAAAAGAGTCAAACATGTCAAGAGATTCAAATTGGCCCTTTATAAAAACTTGGAAAATCTCCTATCTGTTAATCCCAGACTGGCATTCTTCACTAAGATAGCCACACCTTCATTTTTGCAGGTGGTTGGAAAATGGTTTCTATATAAAAGTTTCTGTAATTAAAATGTGTCCATATTTCTCCAATAACTGTAGAGTTAAAAGGGTTAACTTTTCTATTGCTGTTCATTGTTTCCTTATGCAAACTTGAAAATTACTGACAAAATACTCTGAAAAGCTTTGAATGCTCAGATTATCACACTATAATTTGGACAATCTGCTTACAATTCTTCATCAAGATTCCCAGCCTTAAAAACTTAGTGAATTATTGGAAACATAAAATTGTATACCACAGGATGTGTCCCAAGAGTTGGACATTATTAAACAACATATACAAGTGCAAATGAAGGAAAGGTTTTATTTTTAGATGACCAGAGATGTTTTAACTAAACCGACATATAAATTTACATATAAAATGCTATTTTGGCAACTATGGGGCTGTAATGAGCTGGGAGAAAGCTGAGACCGCACATGCCGTATTTTAAATTGGCTTCTCATGCAACCACAATCCCAAGTGACTTTATTGGCACTTACACCTCTGGAGAATTGGAGGGATTTCAGTTTAGCTAACACATTTAATTGCTTATTCATAAATTAAACCTAGAAATTTTTGCATATGTCATTTGTAACTCACTGTAGCCTCCTCCTGCCCAGGGAACAGAGAGTATTACAATTATTCTATTGCTCATTCTAGTGACATGGCTAATAGGAAGTAATCATAGCCCTGGAGAGATGAAAATAAGGACCTTTACACCTTCAATTATTCTCATGTGTGTCCATTGTATTGGTGGTAGCTGGCAAATAGTCTTCAATAGAGAATATCTTGAACACCAATCTGACAGATACCATAAACAAGCAATAGGGTACTATGGGAGCTGCAGAAGAATGCATGCCCTAAATTCTTTGACCCAGACTCAGATAATGAGCAAGCTAAAAAACACAAAAAGCCCTGTATTTTTAAAATTTTGATTCTGATAGGACTTGGACAGATTTATTTGGCATTTCTAGACAAAAGGTAGAGGAAGAAAAGTTGTTTTATTTTTAGTTCCTTTTCCAACAAATAATAGCTAAGCCTGGTTAACCAAAAGGCCTCAAAATCATAAGTTTAAAAATGAGTACCAAACATCGTACAGAATTCCCTTCCATGCTACTATTTAGGAACATTGATTTTATTTATACTTGTAATCAAAGTATACCCATTTAAAATCAATACACTTAGTCACTAGTAAGTAGATAGGGACTATATCTTAATAGTCAAGTTCCACTAACAATAGTCTATTATTTTCCTAAACCACTAGTTAACTAATATGCAAAATGCATTTACTTGTATAAAGGAAATAAGTATGTATGTCAGCCTGATCATATCAGTTATCTGCTCAGGAATGTGGAATAGTTCTAATCCATTTAAGGAATGTGCATGCATGTCAAAGACATTGGTCAGTTTAGAAGACATGTAGGTTTTTATTTGCTGATGATGATTTTTTTTTTTTAAAAAAAAATGTGTGTACTTTCACCCTCAATATGTTTTTTGTCTGTTCAAATGGCAGGGAAATTATTTCCATCCAGGTAGCTTTGTTGATTCATTGCCGAAAAAAAACATAGAACTTGGTGGCTTTTTGAAGCAGATCTAAAATTCCTGGATAGGAAGACCAAGAAAATAATGACAATGAATCATGCTGTTCATCCATGCAGCAATGTTGACAAATGCTACTTACCAATGAAAATAGGTGGATGGAATGTTGCAACTGCACTGGACACATGAAGAAAAAAAGGGGCACTGGAAGAATATCTGAAGGATGGTGAAGAAGATGCACCAAAGCTAGTGTATAATGAATTCTTACAAAAGAAGACTAAAGAAGACTAAGCTGACCTATGAGAAAGATGAAACCAAGAACAGAAAGGGGACTGAGCAAAGCAAAGTATTACATGGCCAGTACATTAAAAAAAATATCAGGCAAAGCAGATAACATCAAGACCTGGCAATGGCTAAGATCATGAAAATTGAAGAACAGAAGAGAGGGGATAATTATGCCTGCATAAGACTAGGCCTTAAGAACAAATGGTACTTCTGCAAAAAAGTGGACCACCTGGTTAGCTCCTCCAAGAAGATCACAAAGACTGATTACAAACAGCAAAGTAGCGACAATGGTGCATTGGAATATATCTTTGAGAAATACCATTTGCTTGCAAACAAGAATTGATAGGACCGCAAAATAAACAAATAGAAAATTAGGAAGTTAAAGTGCTATGGGATTTTAAAATTCAAACAATTAATCACCTCACATTTAACAATCTGAAAACAGCATAATAGAAGAGAAAGAACTGGGGAAGATATCAAAATACAAAGATCTGCAAACAGATGTACATTGATTGCAGGGTAAGAAAGCAAAGGTAATACCAATAAGCATCTTGAGTACAATCCCAAAAGAACTAGAGCACCACTTGAACACCACGGACTGAAATCAGGATCGAATGATCATGAGGACATTGCAACAGCTGCAACTAGGAGGAATGGTCATTAGTTGCCCACATCCAGCACAATCATAATTTTGAATGGTCCCTGAACTCCAAAGACTACCTATTATAATCAGCTTGCTATGCAAACCCTGCTTGCAACCAGACATTAGCAATGGGAGGAGGTATGGAAGGCATTGGAATGTAAGGGGGAAATTAAAGGAATGAAAATGTGCTGACCTGGAGCCTGAGACCGATCCAGTTTCCCAAGGTCATTGGCTGGAAAAGTTTGAGGAGACCATTCCCAAAACAACGCGAGTGTAACCGATTGGCTAGATTAGGGATGTCAAATTCATGTCGTCATGAAGGCGTCACATGACATATCAGGACTTTTTTCCCCTTTGCTAAACTGGGCATGGCCAGCATGTGACGTGGGCCGGGAGTTGGACAGCCGTGGGCTAGACAGTGGACAGTGGGAGGACTAGGATAAAGGGCAAAGTTTATGTAAAAGTTAGAATTGGCTTTTCTACTTCTGTCCCCACATGAGGATTTTCAGTAAAGTTATATTCTTGGTAAAAGATGTTCCGGGAGTCTCCTTTGCTGTATCAATGAATGGGACGGTTGACACTACCTGTAATTAATACTTTGTTTTATATGCATTCATTTGTTGGATTTGAAAAGAAAAAGGAAATCCATTGAATTTGTGAAAGTGTCTCTATACAATATCATCCTAGCTTTTGAACAACGGGTTGGCACCAACACTTTTGCTTTGGATGCAAGGTGAAATTTAACAAGCTCAGAATGGTTAATATTTTGTCTCTCATAAGAATGTGTTCATTATTGTGTTGTCTTACTGCTATGTTAATATTCAAAGTAATATTTATTTTTATTTTATTCTAGTTTTTATCTGGGGTAGCTTATAAATTATTACATACCCTGAGATCCTTCTAGCAAGGAGGCTATAAATATTGGAAAAAACATTAAATGTTATGATGGCAATGGTATTATGAAATAGCTGCATGAATGTTCAGATATATTTTATTATGTCTAGTTCTTAGACTGCATGAAATAATTTCCCTCCTTCTTAAAAAGAATTTAAGTATGGTTCACTTTTAACTATTGCTGAGCTAATGATCTTTGAGAATACATGTTTAATATGTAAACATTGCATATGCAAAGATAACCTATAAAACTGGAGTGACTGCAAGTCCAATTCTTATACTTGGACCAAAGTAGAAGAAAATATAGGAAACAGTGGTAGGAGTGAAAGTAAAACTTTAACATGCTTATCTAAATAATTGTGAATCCATTTGGTGCACAAGTAATAAAGAAAAGATTTTGACTATTATCCGAATAGACTTTTAAAATTAAAATTAAAAAAAATAAAGATAGAAAAAGAATGCACATGTTTCAGGCAAGGGAGATTTCCAGTAGCATTTAACATTGCTTGAAAAAGCCCAAATAATTTGCAAGAGATGGGGAAAAAGTCCATCAGCACATTGCTAATACTTGTTTGTTTTTGTGCTTAATAGTCAACTGGCTAAAATTAAGAAGGAATTATTTCATTTAGATACTCTACTTGTATTGCAACAAAAATATATGGAGATTGATGGAATAATTCTTGAAAACCTGCATGTAATTATATCTTCTTGTTCTAAACAAAGGCTGTCTTTGACTACTGGTAGTTAATCCTGTAACCTTACATTTATTTACCTGATTGTCAGTCTTATTAAACCCAGGGGAAGCTAGCAGAATTGTACCATGAACATGTCAGAGTGGTAAAATGGGGGGTGGGACTTTTGCTTACTCTTAAACTTTGGGGACAAACTGAATTTAGATTCATTTTGTTGAATGGATCAAAAGTCTTTTCCCATAGCTGCTGGATCTCATCCATGAGTTCCACCAGCCTTCTGAAGTATGACATTCCTTTTAAGTCTTGCTTGTTATCTAATCAAATTTTTCTACGTGATATCCCTAATTTCATTTTACTTTATTAAAATAGTCTCATATATTTTTCTATCCGATTTATGACTGCTGGAAGTGTAATGAATATAATTTTCTTGTGTGCTTCTTCAATGCTTTGAGATGGATTATTCTTCCATTTTTTATATCTCTTTATATGGAATTTATTGCAAAATTTTCCAAATATTCATTAGAAGGTTCAATTTTCTGGAAGTTGGCTAGGGGACTAATTTCTTTAATTTCATCTGTAGTACTATCTGTAGTCCCAAAGAACATGTAAATGCATGAAGAATACAACTCCTGGAGAAATCTTTAAGATACAGCTTTAAAAAACAATATTGTTGTAATTACGTAATTAAAGGGCTTCTCTTATATTGCTATGCACTAAATTAAATCCATTTTCATGCAGTTCCTGGAATCATAGAACTCAAGAATGGTACATACTCTACATAAATGACCTCATATTAAGAGCAATTGTGTTCTCTTCGCTGATGATGTAAAGCTATTCAACACCACAGATAATTCTGCTACCCTTCAAAAAGACTTCAACTATGTATCAGAATGGTCAAACAAATGGCAACTTCAAATCTCAACAAATAAACGCTCTGTCTTACATATTGGCAAAAAAAATCAGAAAATAAAATACAAGCTGAATAGTCAAGACCTTGTTGATGACCCAAACTTTGTCAAGGACCTTGGAATACTCATCTCTAATGATCTAAGTGCTAGAGCCCACTGTAATTACATAGCCAAAAAGGCATTAAGAGTTGTAAACCTAATCCTGTGTAGCTTTTTCTCTGGTAATATCACTCTACTAACTAGAGCATAAAAAACATTTGCTAGACCAGTACTCGAATACAGCTCATCAGTCTGGAACCCACATTACGTATCTGATATTAGCACAGTTGAGAAAGTCCAGAAATATTACACAAGAAGAGTTTTCCACTCCTCTACTCATTGCAGAATACCTTATGCCACCAGACTTGAAATTCTAGACCCAGAAAAGCTAGAACTACGCTGCCTTCGGTCCGATCTAAGTATAGTATATAAAATATTGCAATGTCCTACCTGTCAATGAACACTTCAGCTTCAACCATAACAATACAAGAGCATACAATAGATACAAACTCATGGTTAACTGCACCAAACTTGATTGCAGGAAATATGACTTCAGCAACAGAGTGGTCAATGTCTGGAATACTCTACCTGACTCTGTGGTTTCTTCCCCAAACCCCAAAAACTTTAACCTTAGACTGTCTACTATTGACCTAACCCCTTTCCTAAGAGGTCTGTAAGGGGGTGTGCATAAGTGCACCAATGTGCCTACCGTCCCTGTCCTATTGTTTCTTTTATCTTTCTTATATGTATCCATGTATTCATATCTATGTTTATACTTATACCTATTATCTTGTAAGTAATTGACAAATCAAAATAAATAAATAAAATAAATAAAAAATGGAAGCAAATAAATTTTTGATTGTCTGTTTTATCCCCTCACAATACAGATTAATAAAAGTATTAATTTTCATATCAGAAAATCACTTATTAAATTTTAACACATTTTATTTGTTCCTTGACTAGCAAATAAAACAAGAATATCACAACTGATTAAGATAGAAAGAAAAAAACATTGTTCTAAAATATCTAAGAAGGATTAGAAATATGCAGTATTACAACAGACTATAGAACTATAGGACTTGGCTATGGTCAAAGAAGTTAAACCAGATTGATCTGATAATAAAAGATAAACACCCATGGACAACCAGGATGCTTACTTAGAAAGGAATAGTGATCATAATTTCTGGCAAGTGTCTGCTCATAGGGAACAATACAAAACAAGATGTATCATTGTTTCAATTATTCCTTCATTCATTGGACACTGTCTCTGTTCAAAATGAATTTTTCAGTATATTCCTTCAGTAACAGCTATTGGGAGGGCATTAAATCAGGGCAAGAATAAGGCCTTTTTAAATTTTGGAACTGTTATCTGACTCAGCTATCCAGTTTTAATAAATACAATTTTCTATGAATTGGTAAAGCACCACACCAGTATTTTTTTAAATATTATTTTAACTTAACTAGCTTTGTAAAGTATTTTGTATAACTTTTCATCTCAGAATATCAATAGCTTCCAAGCATCAAGCCAAGGATACTTAATTTCAGATCAATTTTCTTGGTAGTGACTCTGTACATGCTCTGAAATCCAACGCTCCATTCAAGCAATTATCTATCCTAACTAAACATGTATAGACTTCAGGAGCTTGCTTATTGGTCTTTTAAAAAGTATTTTGCAGTAAATGCTTATTAAAAACCTGCTAGTGTGATTAAAAATACATAGTTATTGAGCTAGTCTGTTACCTTCTTAAACTCTTTAAACTGGAAAAACTTATGATTGTCAAGGATAATTGATTTCTTGCTTTCCTACAGTCCTGTGCAGAAGGGTGAGGAATCTGCAACCATCCTGATTTTAATACATTACAACATCTTTGCATTACAAAAGCACAACCAAAATGAAAAGAGATGCTCATAGGTGTTATTCAGCACTCTTGCTATAGCTTTATGTACTATACATTTTGCTTCACATGTAACTAGATACAGGACTATAGAAATGATCTGATAACTCAGATTTTCCATCTAACGATCCCTTTCACTGCAAAATGCTTTAACTGTGAATGCTTCATCCCTCCCCCATTTTCCTATCTAAATATACTCTCTTCTGTCTGATGAATTCCTGCTTTATGAACAAAATCAGTTAGAACCTGCACACTACTGAGATAAATCAAGAAAGACACTTGTTATAAATATCCAAACTCATATTCTCATTCAAGTCAGTTATCAGTAAGCCAGCCTGTTCTTAAAGTGCTCTTTGTTTGCTACTTAGCTTATCTTGAAGCACAGAACTATCTTAAGGCAACACATTGCCCCTTTTCAGGTTTCTCTTGCCATGTGCCGCAAAAATCATTTATGAGTTCATGAAAAATTGAATGGTGCATTATAAATGCTGGAATGATAACCTACATTGTATTTAGATTGAGTTTTAATGGGCATGAGAGCCAGGTTGCAAGCTGTGTGGTAGCTTTTTTGTTGTTGTTGTTATTGCAAACTATATAGTGTTGGTTTTAAGCCGCACCTAGGTAATGGGAAAGTTATATGTTGCCTTTATTTGATGAATGTCTCTCTAAGGGCAGTAACACCTTCTATTACAAATAAACCAAAGCCTTTAAAATCAATGGTGGTGTTTTTATCTTCGCAGTTGTGAATGAGGAGCCCTAGTAGCCCACATTCAAAATCATATGATTGGTTGTTACATCTGTGTAACTGGGGGCTGTCTACCCCTCCCTACCCAAAACAAGCAACTTGTCAAATATATCTTTTGAACCCTATCTGTGGGGTGCAAAAAGTCACTTGTCTGACAACTGGGAGTAAGGAAAGAATGAAAGGAGAACTATTTAAAGGAAAAAAAAAACAAAAGTTATTAGATGTGTATTAGATTGGGGTGAAGATATTTTTAGCTTTGGAAGATCAGCTTTGCTTTATTTTATTTCTCAAATTCATGACCCAAAGCCCAGTGTATGATTTAAAAATGATTTAAAAATTCAAGAATTTCCAATTCAGAAGAATATGTAAATAGAAAAATTAAACAGAATTCTTAATTTCTTCTGCATAATTCAATTTCCTAATACAATCAATATGGGCAGGAGGATTCTGTTTCTGATTTTATTGAACAATCTCTATTATTTATTGCAAATCAAGCAATAAATACTAGTAAATACAGAGTTATGTTTTGCCCACGTTAAGGTACTTCCTCCTTCTTTCCTTACATCTAATATTCGTCTTTAATATGCTTCATGCTTTAAAACCATTTTGAATGAACAAAGATACAGGAAGTATGATTTCTCTTTGATTAGATTGTATCTACTCAAAGCATAAACATGTTTATATGTTTAAAAGTGGTGGATAGAGTGACAGCGAATGGTGGCACTTATGTGATGATAACACCTAATTCAAATGTCTGCACTTGTGTACTTGCATCAGATGCAAAAATAAGTGCGGGTGGTTTTCTGTGTGATTAAATTATTGTGTGCATGTTGTTCTTGTGGCATCATTATCTTAACTGCACATTCTATGGCAATGTTTTTCTGCAATATGCCCACGACAGTGCCTTCATGTCATCCCTACCCTGTCACAACTGTACAGATGTTAAATTGTTACTTCAACATTATTCAAGGCCAATTTAAGGTGTGCAAAATCTGTTAGATTTTCATTTATATTTATGTGAAGGGATAGCAGTGACACATAAAGAGCTAAGGAAGGTAAAATAAGATTTTAAGAGAGCAAATCCATTTAATGGGAATCCCCAAAAATGATTTTCATTGGAAAGATAGCATTCAGCAAATAGCAAATGTTCATATAACATTTTAAATACAATCAGTATAGTTTATGGAGGACAGCAGTTCGTCTAGGATTAGTCTATAGACAATGGTCATTTAATGAACAATTATACATTGCAAATCTGCTTTAAGAATTCCCACATAGGAAGACAAAGAACTTTGAAATTCCCCATTTGCACTGAATTAAATGTACTTTTCCATATCTAATCATTGTAGAAAGTTCTCCAGTAGAAATATCTCTGTACTTATGTCAAAATATGCATCTAAATATATAGCTTAGTCCTTGAAAATAGATATGTAAACCCAATGTGGTCTTTTGTTCTTTGAGTAGATTGATCCAAGGTTTTTTTTCAGTGTGTGTGTGTGTGTGTGTGACATCAACATGACCATCCTATAAATGAAGATGGAATGTCGCCAAACATTAAAAATAATTATATGCATGGAACTTTGTTCGTTGGGGTATGTGTGGTGTGTGTGTGTGTGTATGTAAGGCAGGGGGATGGTTACCCATATCATCATACCTTTTAGATCTTTTCTTTTTAAATTATCTACCAGAGCACTTATGCCAGCATTATAAGGGGCTATAAAATATAGTCAATATCCAAAAAGCGACCTTATGAAAATGTGTTCCATAAAGACTTTATTTCTTGATATTTCTCACACCAGAATTTGAGAAAGTGATGGAAAAACCAAGTGACAAAATCCATGCATAATCACCATTTTCTCCTTTGTGCCCATCTTCCTACAAGAAAGCTACAGAAAAATACAAACTTTTTCTTGCACGAGGACAGTATTACATTACTGGCATTGGACCTTGGCTGATTCTAATGTTTTAATATAATTCTCAGTGTAGGTAGAAATGTCATCACACATGACACTTTCTTTATGAACAGGGAAAAAGAAGAAGGACCAGATAGAAATACTGTAAGTCACCCATTTTCTTCCATCTTTTTTAAGCAGTGGAATGGAAATCTAGCACATTCAGCAAACAAGCAAATGAAATAAATAGGAATACTGCATCTGTTCCTCACTGGTGTTCTTCGATGAGGTCAATTAACTGTTAAAATTCATGTGGTCTGAACAGATTTTTCCAGGGAAGTGCATAAATAGATCCAAATTCTGTCTGCTGGCTTTCTGGCACAGTTTCATAGTAATGTCTCTTTAATTGTAAGGGGAGATGTGGGGAAGACAGGAGGAAGCATATCCTTCTTCAGAATGATATTATTTTCAATTGGTTTGGTTTCTTTCTTCATTTTTTAATGCTGTGTGCAGCAGTTTTAGGAAAAGAAAAAAAGTATATGCACAGCCCCTTAAGAACAAATATATAAATAGAATGCAGAGTGCTGTGTCTGGATCCTGCATTTCTCTCTTTAATTCTGTTTGTTTGAATTAAACATTCAAAAAGAAACACACACAGACAAAAAACAAGGAGAAACATAAAGCCACGCATGACATGAGATTTACAAGTATCATCTAGTTGGATAAAATGGAATAAAGTATGTAAAACTGCAGTATCGGTTTACATAGTTAAATATCGTAAATCATTTTAGAACTGTAGAGCATTGTTAAAATCAAATGAATGTACAAATATCAATGGCAGCAATCAGCACAGTAGTATGAGGTACAAAGTGGAAAAAAGCCAGTAATTTCTATCTAATCAATAAGTAATTTATCTTTGTTTAACAGATTATCCAAGTGTTAAGTGTTAATGCAGCTTTTTTAAATATACACTAACTTGGTGTATTTTGTAGAAATGTGAGATGTGATTATAATTAATGGAAAGATGGCAAATGGAAAAAAATTCAGTTTTTAGAGTTTCTTTCATTCCAATGTATATAATTTTTCCAAAATTGCTGGGGTTTGCAACAATTGCCATTGAACATGGAACAACGGTACATCCTGTTTATTACATCTCCAACATTTTCTTTTTAAAAAAGGAATGATAAATTTTACCAATTACCAATACCAATCTGTATTTGAACAACATAAGGTGAAAGACAACAATCTCTCTAGAAGATGAATGGGGGCACAGTAATTACTAAGAAGGCTGGCTAAGATAGAAAAGATAGAAAAACTGATGGTTTCTAAGGCCAAAGTTTGAAAGCACCAGTCTTCACTCTATAGCAGGGGTCTTCAAACTTGACAGTTTTAAGACTTGTGGACTTCAACTCCCAGAATTCCTCCTCCAGTCATGTTAGCTCAGGAATTCTGGAAGTTGAAGTCCACAAGTCTTAAACTTGCCAAGTTTGAAGACCCTTGCTCTATAGTACAGACCAGTATTTCTCAGGCCAGCTGAGGAATTATAGGAGTTGAAGTCCACACATCTTCAAGCTACAAAAGTTGAGAAACACTGCTATGGATCCATCCCTGAATTTACATCAAGGACTTGATGATCTTACATTTATTGACTTCACCTTCACCTTTTATTTATTTATTTATTTATTTGTATCTCATGTTTATTATTTTTACAAATAACTTAAGGTGGTGAAAATATACAATATACCTTCCTCTTTTTCTTTTTCTCACAACAACCAGTGTGAGGTGAGTTCACTGGTCCAAGGTCACTCACCTGTCTTTCATGGCTAAGGTGGAACTAGAACTCAGTCTCTAGATTTCTAGCCTGGTGCCTTAACCACTAGAACTCCTCGGGGAATACAAATTTAGAACTGGATCAATTCTCTGAGCTCTCTATCCATTCTTGATTTTTTTTTTTGTTATTTTAAATATATTATTTATCTTCCTTGAAATCATGGGGAAATTGTCCAGAAATATTCCCACATCATCACCCTTTCTACTCCCTAATCCCTCCAAATCAATTGGAGAACAACTTTTTATTTCTTC